>NC_067152.1:14557762-14881262 GCF_903995435.1 Acomys russatus | reverse complement strand
GGATACCAGCTCTCATTATAGATGGTTATGAGCCACTCTGTAGTTCCTGGGAATTGAACTCAGGACCTCTGGAAGAGTAGAGAGTGCTTTTAACCACTGAGCCATCTCTCCAGCCCTACAACTCTATTCCAATGAAACAATTACTCTTATCTCTTAGGAAAACAATATGAAAGCCAGGCAGGTAGCCCCTGTCTTTAACCCAGCATTTGGGAGGTAGATCTCTGTGAGTTTGAGGCCAGCCTGGTCTACAAGTGAGTTCTAGAACAGGCAGGACTATATGATAGATCCAATCTTAAATTACAAACAAACAACAAAAGAGCTATATGACAGAAAGTACTACAACCTGTATGATCTGGTATGACTAATGTCATCAGAGAACAACTGTAGAAATTCAAGCTAACCTAACCTGACCAATGGTCAGATAGGAGTTCATCGATAGAAGAGATCCAACTCTTGTTTAGCATAAATAAGGAACTATGCTTGATCCCCAGAACAAATAAAAAAGGGGGTGAGATAGCTTAGTTGGTAAATGTGCTTCTGCTGCCAAGTGTGACAACCTGAATTTGATCCCTAGGGAATCCCACCAAGAATAGCGAACAGACCAAGATTTTCCATACTTACCCTATGGCACACACACATACATACAATGTAATAATAAATTTAAAATGGGAAGGAGAGATGGCACACAATTAAAAGCACTGCTGCTCTTCAGAGGACTGAGATGAAATTCCCAGAACCCATATCTTGCTCACAACTGTCTATAAACCCAGTTCCAGGGAATACAACCCTTTTGCTCTCTTCAGGCACCAGGTACTTCCATAGTCCAGACATAAAGACAGGAAGGTGAAATATCTATACCCATAAAATCAAATAAAAATTAAAAACAAAAACCTAGCAATGTGTTGAAGCAGTCTGGGGATGCAAACACACTTAAGGGAACTCAAGAAAGGGAAAGTGACATCATAAGTCCAGTACTTCAAAACAGCAGTATACTCATAGACTCCTAGCAGCTCGGGAGAGTCACTCAGCCCTCAAGATATCACTTAAAGAGCTTAGACATAGTCCCCAATCAGGCCATGATCAGAATTCAAAATAGAAAAACCGCACTGAACATTTTGAAAGGCTAGTCAGGGCATCTCAAGGACAACTTTCACAGTTTACATGAATTTTAATCAGTTGTAGGATGTACTCAAGCTAAGTATAATGCAAACAGTTTGACTGCACACTGGAAATTGGCAAGTTCACCACAGCAACTTTAAAATTTCACCTATCCCAAACAAGTAACAATTAAATTTGGGCTGAGTGGTGGTGGTGCAGGCCTTCAAACCCAGCACACTTGCAGAGGCAGGTGGATCTGTGTTAGAGGTCAGCCTGATCTACAGAGCTAGGTCCAGGACAGCCAGGGCTACACAGAGAAAAAAAATCAAACCAACCAACCAAATACAACGAGTTTGCTCTTGTAAAGCTATTTTACTAATACATAGTGTTTATTTAGCCAGCGCAGAAGGTGGGGAATGTAGCTCAGTCCCCCATAAACAAGGTGTAGCAGTCTCTAGTCCACATAATCCTAGCACTTGAGAGGTAGAGACAGGAAGATCAAAAGCCATCTTTGGCTACATAGCAAAGTTGAGGTCAGGCCGGTCAGCAGAAGGCCCTATCTCAAAACAAAACACAAAGTAGGGATCTTTTGACATTTACCATTGACAGGTTCTGTGGCATCCTATTGCCTTTACAGGGTTGCTACCTAGTTACTGAGTGCCTGGCTAAGCTGGACCTCAGTGGACCTGCTGTCCTTTCATAGGGCTAAAAAAGGGCAAATGCTTTTCTGAGCTGTCTGTGCACGGCACACAGTAAAGCCAGGAAGTCAAGCATTTCAGTCTTGGAGCCGGGCTCTGGGCCAAGGCCAGGGTTGAAAACAGACAGCACCATGGGACACCCTGGTGGCATTAGGTAGATATTACAGGTGGAGTCGGGGGCAGGAGGAGGAGCTAGCGTCTGTACTAACCTAAAGACCTGGATTCATGCTTTGCTCCTACCATTTTTAACATCTCTGAGGGTGTTACTTTAAACTCCAATGCGAAGTTAGCTATTAAATTTGTTGTTGTTTGTTTTTTTGAGACAGGGTTTCTCTATGTAGCCTTGGCTGTTCTGGACTCACTTTGTAGACCAGGCTGGCCTCAAACTCACAATGATCCACCTGCCTCTGCCTCCCGAGTGCTGGGATTAAAGGCATGCGCCACCACACCCCACGTGATTAAATTTTAAAAAGTGCCAGCACCACATAAAAATTAGCCATTACTCTAAGCATCACCAAATCCAGGTTTGATAGCACATGCCTTATATTCCTTGAGTTTGAGAAATGGTGTAGGAAGATCCAGAGTTTATGGCAGGTTGGACTATGTGATACCCTATAAAACAAAACTGAGCCACAATAAACATCGTTTGTCCATCCTATCCATTTTCTCATTTTAAAAAAAGAGCACGAGTCTGAGGCTACTACTCTGGAAATATGCTCATTCTGACCAAAGCATGCATCTCAGATCTAAACTAACCAACCCATTTACCTCAGATTTTGCAAGTATATCCACATTTACTCTGTTGTGTATTCTGCTGTAGCTGAGCATCTTGGAAGAAATGCAGAAAATAAAGGCCTTGGGCCTGGCTTGGTGGTGGACACCTTGGCTGTCCTGGAATCGCTTTGTAGACCAGGCTGGCCTCGAACTCACAGCAATACACCTGCCTCTGCCTCCTGAGTGCTGGGATTAAAGGCATGCTCCACCACCACCAGCTCTTAAACATTTTTTGTGTGTATGCCACAAGAGGGCCTCCTGGAGGTAGAGTTGCAGGCTGGTGCAGGTCCTCCTGCTACAAGGGCATCAAGTGTTCTTAATGGCTGAGCCATCTCTCCAGTTAGATGGGAGGATGTTTAGAGATGGGGCCGCTGTGGGATTTGAGTATGAGGAGTTAAATATCTGCATTCTGGGTTTGTCTGGCTTTAAGAAAACTTTGTCCTTGCTCTATCAGCCTGAAGACTAGGGCCAGGATCCTGAAGAATTTTCCAACCCCCAAACAACCTTACATGTGTAATGTATGAATTGCTGTAAAGTTATCTATTTATGGACCACCAAAAAGAAACAAATACTGTGGAATCTGCAAGGATTCTGAGGAAGGGCCACTAAATTCAAAAGGTTGTATTTAGGCTTCCTCTGTAAGAATCAAGCTCAGAGAATGATGAGAAAATGAGACTTAAGAGAACTACTTCAGGGTGTGGTGGCCCACGCCTATAATTCCAGCACTCAAGCAGGCAGAGGCAGGGGGACATGTGTTTGATCCCAGCACTGGGGCGGCAGATCTCTGAGTTTTAAGGCCAACCTGGAATACATAAAAAGTTCCAGAATAGCCAGCACTATATAATAGAGATCCTGTCTCAAAAAACAAAACCAGGGCTGAAGAGCTAGATGGCTCAGTGGTTAAGAGCACTGCTGCTCTTCCAAAGGTCTTGAGTTCAATTCCTGACAACCATGACATGGTACCTTAGCTATCTATAATGAGATCTGGTGCCCTCTTCTGGCAGGCAGGCATACAAGCAGACAAAACACTATTTATAATAAATCTTTAAAAAACAAAACCATATGCCTGAAAGACAAGCTGTCACTGTGTAGCTCTCTTGCCTTAGCTTCCTAGTGCTGGGGTTACAGCTATCACCAAATTGATGCTACCTACTAGTGGGTATTGCTGTATAACTAGCTCATAATGACCTTGAACTCAAGATGCCCTCGTCTCAGGATCAGAAGGCTTTGATAATAGTGTGTACCACCAATCCTGGCTTGTTGCCATCAAGACAGTTGGGTGACCCAATTTAGGACTATAATACTTTTTACAATCCTAGACATCTATACCACTTTTTCTATCGTTTCCTGTCAAATTTATGCCTGCAACAGCATTGCATTTGGTTCTTGGAAAATACAATTACTAAAATTAACATAAAAATATTTAAAGAGGCTGGAGAGAGGGCTCATTCTTAAAAGCACTGGCTGCTCTTTTTTGTTTGCTTGCTTGTTTCAAGACAGGGTTTCTCTTTGTAGCCTTGGCTGTCCTGGACTCACTTTGTAGACCAGGCTGGCTTTAAACTCACAGAAATCCGCCTGCCTCTGCCTCTCCCGTGCTGGGATTAAAGGTGTGCTGGGAGTAAAGATGTGTGCCACCACGCCTGGCTGCTCTTCCTGAGATCCTGAGTTCATCTGTAATGAAACCTAATTCCCACTTCTGGTGTGCATGAAAACAGAGTACCTATAGACATAAAATAATTAAATCTTTTTAAAAATTTAAAAACATTAAAACAAACTAAGGATATTAAATACACCTTGGAGAAAAGTACAATTAAGTATTTAGTAAGTGTAACAGATGCATCAGCAGTTTAGGAGTGCTGTGTTCCTTAGAGGCTCTGGGCTTGATTTCTAGCAACCACACAGATGAGGTTAGGCTCACAACTGCATACAAGCAAAGCACCAACACATAAAAATGGTTTTTTAATTCAAAAAACTATAGCATGTTGATTTTCAAAAGATTAACAAAAACTTGAGCTGAATTCATGAGGAGCATTTAAATTTTGAAGCAGATACTTGGGTCCAGTGGCACATGCCGTTAATCCTAGCACCGGAGAGGCAGAGGCTGTCAGACCTGTGGGGCCAGCCTTGTCTACAGAAAAATTCCCAGCAAAGCCAAGGCTACAACCACAGAGAAACCATCTCCAAAAACCAAAAATAAATAGAAGCAGTAGATGGGCAGGCGCAAGCTTTTAATTCCAGTGCTCAGGAAGTAGAGGCAGATGAATCTCCTAGAGTTCAAGGCCAGCCTGGTCTAAAAAGCTTAATTCCAGGACAGCTGGAGTTTATAAGTTTTATTTCATGTTTGACATTAGAGTGGGAAATAGGAAAAGGGGAGTATATACCTAAGACATACGTGTAGGCTTCCTGAAAGAATCACTACAAATGGATTTCTGGAGTACCAGTGTGAATTAGTGCCTCTTTCACGTGTTCTCATGATACAGACCAAGCTGGCCTTCAACTGGCAATCTTATCCAAATGCTGTAGTTATTGGTGTACATAACTATACATGGCTGATAGTTCAAATTTGTAGCCTCCAACACAACTTAATAGACAGATGAATGTCTATTATATAAATCTGATAAGTATCTTTCATTGGGCTGGAGAGATGGCTCAGAGGTTAAGAGCACTGACTATTCTGCTGTTCCTCCAAAGGTCCTGAGTTCAATTCCCAGCAACCACATGTTGGCTCACAACCATTTATAATGTGATCTAATGCCCTCTTCTGGCCTTCGAGCTCTGTATATATAATAAATAAAATCTTTTTTTAAAAAAAGTATCTTTTGTTTTTCCAGACAGGGTTTCTCTTTGTAGCCCTGTCTTGGACTTTGTAGACCAAGCTGGCCTCAAGTTCAGAGAGATCTGCCTGCCTCTGCCTCCCAAGTGCTGGGATTAAAGGTGTGCGCCACCACGCGTAGCTGATAAGTGCCTTCTCAACTGCAAAATTAAACTGTCCACTCACAATCTCTTATTTCCCAAGTGACAAGTTTTCAAGTTTTAGATGGTCCCACAGCCATTTCTCAAAAAAGGAGACAAATTTGTCTGTGGGTTGTTTTGTTTTGTCACAAGGTAGTGGTATAATTGGGACAAAAGTTAATGATAACAAATTTTCATTCTCAGTAATCTCCAGCTCTTGAAATATAAGTAAACATGTCAAAAGAGGTATCAACTATTTTTTGATCACAGCATATTCCTATGTACAATAGCTGGCCTGACAGGATTTGGGTACAAGTTAACAATAAAAGTTCATTAGAAATACTATAACCACTTCTAAACCTGCCAGAGGAAAATTTCTGAAAATATATATTTACTTTCTCCTGTTGTTTATAGAGCTAGGGTCCCTGCTTTAGATAACCACTATTCAAAACCTACACGGACTCAGAGAAGCTGAAATGGGGGCACTGCTCATGACTACAGGCAGAAAACTTAACCAAGCCATCTAAAACCTTGTATTTGTACTGTATTTGTGATCAAATATTGTAAACGACAGTGCAGTAAACTTATTTCTATTTTTTGTTGTATAGCTCCCTCTTGTGGCTAACTGATCTTTCCTGTTTATTGGGTGTATCTGGGGAGAATGAACCTTCTCAATTCGTAGACAGCTTCATGTACTTCCTAATAGTTACCATATATTTTGTGGTACAGAAATCAAGAGATGTTTAACTATTGCCTGCATCTTTTAAATGATAAAGTACCCAGCTGAAAACTGTTTTGCTTACCTAAACAGGAACCTCACACACACACAAAAGCCATGTATGACTTTTCTGTGTAAGCCATTGACATTATCCAACAGTATATAACCTGGAGTTGCAGCTCAGTGATGAAAGAACTGTGTTCAAGTTCTCAGCACACACTAAGTGATATTTCTCTGCCTCTGAAGTAGGTTCCTGGAACTAACTTATACAGGGTATCTATTTTTATTTTCTGTGTACTATGAAACAAGGAAACATCTTTTTGGCTGGAGAGATGGCTCAGAGGTTAAGAATGCTGCTGTTCTTCCAGAGGTCCTAAGTTCAATTTCTAGCAATCATAAAATGGCTCACGACCATCTGTAGTGGGATCTGGTACCTCTTCTGGCCTACAGGCATAGCCCTGTATACATAATTTTTTAAGGTCTTTTAAAAATAGAGAAAATAGGGCTGGAGAGATGGTACAGAAGAGCACTGTCTGCTCTTCCAGAGGTCCTGAGTTTAATTCCCAGAAACCACACGGTGGTTCCCAAGCATCTATAATGTGATTAGATCCCCTCTTCTGGACTGCAGGTGTACATGCAAGCAGAGCACTGCAATATAGTAATAAATCAATCTTTAAAAAAAGAAAATATCCTTCCTTTAATCCCTACAAGCACAACCAAATTCTTAAAAAAAAAAAAAAAAAAAAAAACAGCTCTCAGCTGGGTGGTGGTAGCACATGCCTGTAATCCCAGTACTCAGAGACAGAAGCAGGCAGATCTCTGTGAGTTCAAGGCCAGCCAGCCTGGTCTACAGAGTGAGTTCCAGTACAAGTAGGGCTACACAGAGAAACTCTGTCTTGAAAAGACAAAACCAAACCAACCAGCATTCAAGTATGCCATGTTTTTCACTCTAAAGCAAAAAATTTTCCAAGATGTATTCAACAATCACAATAAACCTTTTCCTAACTTCATTCCAATTTTTAATTTTTTTCATGGAACCAAAATGGGCAAGGTTCCTTAAGAACTGAAAGCAAGAGCTAGAGATGGCTCATTTGTTATGAGCACTCACTGCTTTTCCAGAGGACCCAGGTTTGAGTCAGAGCTCCCAGCAGCTCACAACTGTTCCGTTTCCAGTTCTAGGGGGATCCACTGTTGTCTCCTGGCATCAAAGGGCAATACACACAACACACACACCTCTCTCCCCTTGCAAAACACTCAACACAAACAAAAATTTTTAAAAAGAAAAAATCAAAACACCTACCTCCAGAGTACTGTACTATAAACATTGTGGGTGGCTGAATATGCCCTTCCATGGAGAAAGTCTGCTACAGTGTTAACTATATAGTAACAGTATACTGTGTGGGTGACACCTTTTCTTCTAGTGCCTGATTCAGTCTAAAAAGATGGAGAACTTAAATCTCAATAGGTTCCAAAGTAACAGCTTTTTATTCACTCCCAAAATTACATAGAGCATCAATCCTCTGTAGTACTAGTACAATTCTACAATCATTGCCCACCAAACTAGAGATGTATTTGGGATTCATGGTTGTTCAAACTTTACATGAAGATCTCATCACATATACCTTAAGTTGAACACCTTCAATAATGCCTGTGACCTTGACATGAATTATACAATGAAGGCATCTATTATGGCCAGGTTTTACATTCAAGAGGCTAAACAAAACCCCTGGTATTCAGGGCTTTCTAAAACTTCTGAAATGTAGATTGCCAACCTGTTCAAATCATGACGGAAATAAGCCACAAGAGGTTGTTACAACAGAACTCAGTCTAATACTTTCTCTCCTTTTAATACTATTTAAATACATGTACTTTATTTCATTTTAATTTCACTACAAATTTCACATACAAAGCAAAAAGGCAAACACCAAAAATTGACCTTGACCACAGAAAGCCGAAAATAGCACCAGCCCTAAAAAACACGGTTCAGACAAAAGAAAAGCAGATTTTAGAGTTTAGCATATTCAAGTCCAGAATTAAGATGGATGGGTTTATACACTCAAAATTATTTAAAAATATAAAGCTGGGGAGGGGATTGCAAGTCAAGAGAAATTATTCATTCCAAACTTTAGTTCTTAAAATCCAGGTCTCAAACTAGGTATCAGAAAATGTTTCTTACCTTTGTCTCCAGTAGGATGAGCTGAACAGCAAGTTGGATTACTCAATCAGATGTTATGTAAGTACTTGCTTAAAGAGATTTAAGTGCTTTCTTGGTTAGAAAAACTAATCATAGGTTCCCTACAATATCCTAAGGGAACAGAGAAGGGGGATGTTGGAAATCAGGGTAGTATTTGTAGTTCCAAAATGGTAGCAATTGTCAGTATGGGTACAGTCCTAATTCCTCAAACTTAAAACTTACTGTACTTTGTACAAACACTGTGCTCTCTCTAGTGTTCAAGCCCAAACCTGTAGGGCAAAGATGACTTTCCTCATTACAACCAAGGGCTGAACTACTTAAAACATAACCTGAAATAGAGGCCATTTCTTGGTTCTGTTTCCAAAGCACTTAAAATGAACCCATATTTAGTTGTATCTCTCACATTAGCCTTAGGCATGGTGGCTCACACCTAGAATCCTAGAATTTGGGAAACTGGATAGCTTTGGAGTGTGAGCTATGTAACAAGATCTAGTAATGTCTGGAACCATGAGGCTGTCTGGAAGGAAAACAATTCCACCTACCATATGAATTTTCCTCTGATCATACAATGTACTTTAAACCACTATATTAAAACTTAACTTATTAAGGCTATTTTCTAAAACAAATCTCTACTTCTTGATTGTATTTTGAATTCTGTAATACTTATTCGTCCTTACTAAGTGCTCATCTACACCAAGCGCTTTACCCAAGGTGAGATTCTGGGTTTGGAGTTAGCATACCTTCTCTTCCAGGACAGTCTACAGGGTTCATTACAATGCACAAGCTGAGCAACCTCGTGAAACCTTCGTGAAACCTGTTTCTTTCTCAACTATCAAGATCCCTGGCCTCCCCCTAAATGTTACATTACATCTGGATAATCTCAAATTCAGCCTGCAACCCAAGTTGTTAAAGTCTAGATATTTCTACTGGGACACTGAAAGAGTGCTTTGTTCCTTCTAACTAGAAGGAAATCACAAACTTGAGACTATAATAAAAATCCATCCCCCCAATCCAAGCAAGATGAAGATTCAGCTTCAAAGAGCTATCAGTAGAGATACAATAGTAGACTAAGATATAATTGCTGATTCAATACAGAACAGTTTACAGGCAGACTACTCTATGGCTGCAAAGAAATACAAGGCATTGATTATCTGGTAAGCAGCTAATCTGCCAGCATACTGTCCACAATTCCAAAAAAATTTTTGTATTGCAGTCTGATACCTCTGCTAATGTTAATACTGAATTTGAGTTCCACTGATAATTTCAACGGCTATCTCAAAACTAAAAATTGCTATCAAACCTACTTTGTCTAAAGAATTACCAAAATAAGCAGTAATTACATGTTCTTAATCATACTTTAGCAAAATATGAAAGTGTAATTTCCAGACTATTACCCCATCCAACTGTACCTTCATAGGTAACTGCCTCACACTCAATTTAGTACCCCCTTAAGACTTCCACAAAGTGAGACAGTTATGATCATTTATTAGATTAGAATCTTTAATTTAGTAACACATAAACAAAGTCAGATCTTATCAATTTAAAGAAATAACTGATACACTAGTTAACAAGTTAAAATTTTACAGGAAGAGGAAAAAGGACAACCATGCATCGTTTTTTAAAAAATGTTTATTTTTTCAAAGAAAAACGGCAATAGCCAATTGGAAACCTACTTATTCTTCAACTCCAATTTTGTTCTTTAAATTTAGAAGTGACTTACTGATTTACTATTTTAAACAAAACCCCCCTTTCCCCTTTAATTGTTTACCATCTACTCGTGCTGAATCCTTCCAAGGAGATTGCTCCAGCGTTTATCTCCAGGTCCTCGCTTTGCTCCTTTTACCAAAAAATGCAAAACACAATTCCATCGTGCATCTTAAGGGCTCCAATCGTCAAAAATAGGAAAAAAAAAAATTCTTTGGAATAGCCAATTAAGTTGAATGAAAAAAAAATCCACATGAATGCGGTTTGGTTGGGGCAGGAAGGAATCCACTCCTATGTTCCTGGTAATCTGATCCCGCTCCATGAATCCTGGTAATTCATCCTCCCTATCCTATCCACATTATGATTTGAATCCAATGATCCAGCTCCAAGGATTGGGATCCAGTGAGCCCTCTCCAATCCAAACCTTTATAACCAGCAAAACCAAAAAAGAGGAGGCAAAATGTTAGATACTGTAATCAAAAAAGGTTTCTGGGGAATGATGAGTTATGTCTGTCATCAGTTTAACAGATGTACATCAATAACTATCAAATTCCCCAAAACAAGTTTCTGTATGGTGTTTAGATAAATTTTAGAAACTTAATCATTATAGAGACTAACTGGAAGAAGCACTTTATATTTACAGTTCAACTGATAATGCCCACACTTGCTACTGTACAGGTATCATGGGGTTTTGCGGTTGCAAAGTTATGTAATTGAAGTTTTCTGGTATTGCTACCCACCTAAGTCTAAACTAAATCTATTGCTCCCATCTGCAATTTAGCTTGTAAATTAAAGTGTTTAAACATGAGTCAATTATGAATATTAAAAGGGAAGGTGAGACTTAAAGTATTCCCAACTAGATTATCTACACTAATACGTTGGAATTATATATTTTGCTGTCATTTTGTCTTTAAAAAATGAAATACAACGCTCTATCAGTCACACAGAGGACATGCAGATTTAGCAGTATTGATATTATACTCTGTTTGGAAATAGACACCCTGTACCCACATGTATACCAACAGCAGGCCACACATAAACAGTTGTAACTAAGCACTATCACAAATTAGCCATTCTTCCCACATTAGTCCCTACTGAAACAAAAAGGGGGGAAGGGAGCAAATAACTGTTATAAAACGGGCCATTTTGCCACAATTGCCAAGGTTTAAAAAGCAAAGCAATTGTAGCTAAAGCTAACTGCTTAAGATGCTTGCAAGTTTTTTAAGGTAGATAAAAATTTTAACCCTTGTCTTTTAGTATAAGGTCAATACTGCCAATTTCATCTGTGACAATAGCACTTGGAGTCATACCATTGCCTCCATTATTGATCTGATCCTCCTCAATCCTCCTTTTGACAATCCTAAAATGATTGAAATGTGCTCCACAATCCTTAATCCAAAGCATTCTTAATCCATCTCTTCAGATATGTCTACAGAAAGACACATGAAAAGCAAGATAAACATAAGAACTTCCCCAAGTAAGATAACCACAAACACCCCCAACATCCCAGTTCACACAAACCAGAGCAGAATAGACATTTACACAATATCACAGTCTGAAGAGCATGGAAATTAACTAAATTTAAACAAGCCTGTCTATGACATCACTTAAAATACAATTTACCAAAGACGTGAGGGGAATGTGGATGTTAGGAGCAAGGGGATATTACACAAGAATATGCAAGTCAACACTTTAGCCCATTCTGAACAAAACAGTTTCAATTAAAAAAAAAGAAAAAAAGAAAAAGAAAAGATTGTACTGAGTAAAGGAAAACTGTATACAACATGGGTTCTACAAAAAGTGTCACCAAGCATCTTATGTACGAGAGCGAGATCTGCTATGGCGGGGAGAATAGCGTGGTGATCCTCTGCTTCTCCTTGGGGAGTAACTGCGACTCCTGCTGTTGCTTCTGCTACGGCTTCTGCTACGACTACGGCTTCGAGATCGAGATCTTCCATAACTTGGACTTCTGGGCCCATCAACTTTAACCCGGATGTAGGCAGTTTCTCCCTATTGGATAGACAGAACTTTCCATTGAAAGATCTAAGCTTTCACCTGTCTTCAGACATGCTGCATGAATACAAAGACAGACCAGGTCTCTGAGGTTTACTTGGACACCCTTGCCTGCATCCTTACCTTCAAATTCCACTGTTAAGAACACTGTATCCAATTCTGGCCAAACAAAAGAATAAGCATATAACCTACCTCGTGAGATCTAAACTTAGTGTTATCCAGTTTTCGAACTGCATACGTCATATCTTCTTTCCGTACAAACTCCACGACACCAGTGCCATCTCGGTAAACATCAGCATAACATACATCACCTGCCTCACGCATGTGATCCTTTAAGTCCTGCCAGCTTCCACTCGGAGGCAGTCCTGAAAGAGCGGTGCCCCCCGAGTTAATACTAATCATCCTGCCCCGCGTTACTTGTATAATGCACATTAGAACAAAGGTTATTTTTAAAATACTTAATGATTGTACTTAAGTGTTTCCAGGTAAAGAGCTGGTAAGAGTCTGAGATCCAGAGTCCAAATTTATTTGTAAAGGATCTTCATTGGCTAGTACTGCAACCTAATTTGGGTAAATCACCACCACAGTAATCTTTATTTTCTAAATTCACCCCAAAAACCGAAGTAGCTTAAAGACCCCGTGTTTAAAAACAAAACCAACCAAACAATGCAAACCAAACCAAACCAACAACAACCAAAACAAAAAAACAAGCAAACAAAAAAACCCCTTGCACTTGTCAAACCAGTCAGGCAGTCGGGTGGGGGGGGGGGGGAGGGGGGAAATAAAATTAACCCTCACTAAGTCAACTTACCAGAGACGACCACTCTGTTTTCTGACCGCCTGGATGGCGGGCCATAGCGGCCTCTCGGGGCTCCGCCGCCGCCACCCCCGCCGCCGCCTCGGCCGGTACCGCGGCCGCTCCGAGGAAACTCTACCCGCAGACGGTAGCCGTCGTAGTCGTAGCCGTCGCGACCGTACACCGCATCTTCCGCGTCTCTGCGTGATCACAGACAGAAAGCGAAAGGGATAAGGAGGGAGAGAGAGAGAGAAAAGGGGGGACCCGCTTGGACCGGGCAGGCTCGCCCGCTCGCCCGGGAGGCCGCGGGCAGCGCACATGCGCAGCAGCCACGCCGCCGGAGCCCACATGCGCTGCATAATAGGGGCGGCCCCTCCCCCACCCAGAACCACGCCGGGCGGACTCCCGACCACCGCGCCGGCCCGCGGCGCCTCAGTTTCCCGCTCCGGGGCTGCGCGTGGGCTCTGGGGGGGGGGGGGGAAGGGGGGGAAGGGAGGGGACGGACGGAGGGGGGGGGGACACGTCCGAGGCGGCCAGCCACCGGAGACAACGCGCGCCGACTCGGCTCCTTAGTCGACTCCTGCAGGGGCGATAGCGCCTCGGAGCCCCTCCTTCCTCCCCCCCCATTACGTTAAGGCCTCGGCGCCTTCCCCAAACTACTCCAAGCCTATCCTCTCTCTCTCCTCCTCCTCCTCCTCCTCCAAGGCCGCAAGCCCCACGCTGCCTCACCGCGGGTCCTCGAACTCAACGAAGGCGAAGGGCGGTCCCCCGCGGCGGTTCTTCAGGTCGATGTCGCGGATGGCGCCGTATTTGTAAAACACGTCCTCGATGTCCTTGGTGCGGATGTCTGGAGGTAGGTTCCCCACGTAGATGCGGCAGTCGTTGTTCCCAGCCGGGCCACGAATCACACCACCTCCTGACATGGCGGCGGCGGTGGCAGCGGCGGCGACGACGAAAAGCGCGGACTCGAGTAGAGGGGACCTTCCCACCGAGCCTGGCGTACGGCAGAGCGAGCCCTCAGCGGCACCACGTCTCCCGCGGCCCGTCCAAAATGGCGCCTTTATCAGCTCGGCGCACTGATATGGGGGGGGAGGGGACTGGGGGGAGGAAGAGAAGCCAGAGGAAGCGACTATTCCGTCCCAGTGCGCACGCGCACGGGCGTAACGGGCGCTGAGAGGTAACGCTCGCGCAGGCGCGACGTCGCCCTCCGCACGGAGGGGAAAAAAGTCCCTCGCGTCCTGGGCTTGCGGCGTGATGAGCTAGCGGAGCGGCCAGACGTCCGGCGGAAATCCCCTACTCTGGTGAAAGGTGTTATTTAGCCCCTGCTGCGTCTCCTCGGGAGTAAAAACCCTCTTGGGAAGCAACTCGGCGCTTTGGAAAGATGTGGTGAAACCTAGCCCGCGACCGCGTCCCACCATGCTCCGCGGTGTTAACGGCCTTTGGCGGGAAAAGGCGCCGGGGGTGGAGCCAGATGGCGGCTGGACTGTTGCTCCGGAAACGTGTGCAGCTTCAGCGCTACGGAGCCGCCTGCTGAGTTTCAGGTGATGCCTTTAAGAGCCTCGGGCGGAGCTGTTGTGCGGCTTCTGCTAGTGAAGTGTTTAGGCGGGTCGTCCACGACTATCCGAGTGAACTGTGCCTTCGATCTTTCTCTTCCTCCTTTCAAAGGAAGAGAATGCAAGCGGAATAGAATAGATGCGAGGACTGTAGCTACTGGAGACTGTAGTTGCTTCTCCGGGCCGACATCCGGCTTCAGTGCTAGTTTAGGGAGATACGAACTTTTTCGAACTTTTTTTTTTTTTTGCAGAGATTATCTGAAGTAAGGATTTTTGTGTTGGGTACCACGATTTTGCTTCTATCTTTTGTAATAACGGGAATGGAATTTAAGGCTTTATGGGTAAAATCATATGGGATTTCAGTGTTGTTAATGAGTTGGCGTTGTAATAAAAGCAAAACTAAAATGAACTTTTATACTCTTTGCTGTGCTGGGCTCACTTTATAGACCAGGCTGGCCTCGAACTCACAGCGATCCGCCTGCCTCTGTCTCCCGAGTGCTGGGATTATAGGCGTGCGCCACCACGTCCGGCACTAAAAGGAACCTCAGATTGTGCCTGCAATCCCATCACTCCGGAAGTTGAGGCCGGAAGATCTGAGCTACTTTATGATGCACAGTTTTAGGTCAACCTGGGCCATGTAGGGAAACCCTTTCTATTAAAAATTTTGAAAAAGTAAAACCAGAACCTTTTGGGGTCTTTCTTTCTTTTTGTTGTTTGTTTGTTTTGTTGTTTGTTTGTTTGAGACAGGATTTCTCAATATAGTCCTGGAACTCAGAGATCCGCCTGCCTCTGCCTCCTGAGTGCTGGGATTAAAATCGTGCCCCAACACCGCCCAGCTAAAACCAGAGCTTTTTACTCGCGCCCCCCCCCCCCCACTGGAAACAGGGTTTCTTTATGTTGTCTTGGCTCCCCTGCCTGGACTCGCTTTGTAGACCAGGCTGACCTCAAACTCACGGCGATCCGCCTGCATCGCCACCACACCCAACAATACCAGATTAGAGTTTGCATAAAACAGCCAGGGTGGTGGCTCTTGCCTTTAAATCCCAGCATGTGAGCAGTAGAATCTCTTGAGTTCAAGGTCAGCCAGAGCTACATAGACCCTGTCTCAATAGTGTTCTAAATCAGTTCCCCGCAGATTTTAAGGGTGATTTTCTACACTTGTTATTTTTGACTTTTATTACATTTTTATTTTCTGCATATTATGTGTTGGGGTGGTGGCTTATGACATGGCCCACATGTGGAAGTCAGAAAATGAGTCAGGTCACCCTTCCACCTTGTGAGCCAGAGATCAAACTGTCCGGCTTGTGAGGAGCACTTTTACCGGATATGCCATCTGCTGCCCATGTGCATTATTATTTATTTACAACAGTCCAAGAATGTAAGGCTGCTTAAAATGAAGCCATTAAATATTAAGACTGGCTGGAGAAATCAAGGACAATGAGAAAGGGGGAGAGGCAGAAGTGATATATAAGGTTTCCAGGCAAAACACCTGAAGTGAAAACTTGTTGAATTTCTGGGAGATCAACAGCAAATGTGACTAGTCTCCTAGAAGTCACAGTAAAGAAGAAAACAGAGTTTTTTGTTTGTTTGTTTTTTTAGTTTTTCAAAACAAGGTTTCTCTGTGTAGCTTTGGCTGTCCTAGACTCACTTTGTAGACCAGGCTGGCCTCAAACTCACAGCGATCCGCCTGCCTCTGCCTCCCAAGTGCTGGGATTAAAGGCATGCGCCACCACGCCCGCCTCAAATATAGTTTTTTTATTTTTTATTTTTCGAGACAGGGTTTCTCTGTGTAGCCTTGGCTGTCCTAGATTCTCTTTGTAGACCAGGCTGGCCTCGAACTCACAGTGAGTGATCCGCTTGCCTCTGCCTCCCAAGAGTAAATAAAAATTTAAATAACCTTGAAATACAAATAGTTCCAGAAAGGACAATTTGTTGTTATTCTTAGTCATAAAAGCTAATTGAGAGCTAGGTGTAGTGGCACATGCCTTTAATTCCAGCACTTGAGAGACAGAAGCAGGTGGATCTCTGAATTCAAGGTCAGCCTGGTTTACAAAAGCAGTCCAGGACAGCCAAGGCTACACGGAGAAACCCTGTCTCGAAAAACCAAAAATAAATAAATAAATAAAATCTAGTTGAAATGAATTTTAAACAAGGCCTCGTGGCACACATCTGTAATCCCAGCACTCAGAAGGTTAAAATACTAAGGAAGATAATGAGCTCATGGTGAGCCTCCGTTACATATGGGGCTTTTCAAGAAACAACAAAGATGGCAGGCGCAGTGGCGGATGCCTGTGATCCCAACACTAGAGAGGCAGGCAGATCTCTCTGAGTTTCAGGCTAGCCTGGTCTGCAAAGGGAGTCCAGGACAGCCAAGGCTACACAGAGAAACCCTGAGGTAGCGGTGGGGGACCAACAAAGAAAATTACGTTTTGTAAATGTCCCATAATAACACAAACTCAATTTGAAATGATCAAAGATGCTTGTTGAAATGTGGGGGAAACTGGGGATTTTTGTTAGATTTTGAGCTCAGGTCCCTCCTGCTTCTATGACCAGCTATGTTTTGTTTTGTTTTTCAAGACAGGGTTTCTCTGTGTAGCCTTGGCCGTCCTAGACTCGCTTTGTAGACCAGGCTGGCCTCGAACTCACAGCAATCTGCTTGCCTCTGCCTCCTGAGTGCTGGGATTAAAGGTGTGCCCCACCATGCCCGGATTTTGAGCAGCTTTTTGAAAAGTGACCTTTCTGTTAAATCCTTAGGGTTGCGTGGTTGGCCCCGATCTGTAACCTCAGCCCTGGGGTTGATAAGGAGTTTACGGTCATCCCCTACTGAATTTCCAGTTTAGGGCTGATCTACGTGAGACAGTGATTCAAATTCATGGCAAGACATGCCTTTAGTCCCAGCATTCATGAAGCAGAGGTAGGCTATGAGTTCAGGGCCAGCCTGGTCTATGTAGTGAGTTCCAGGACACCCTGGACTATATAGAGAGATCCTGTCTCAAAAGAAAAAAGCCAGAAGATGGTGACAGATCTTTAATTCTAGCACTGGGAGACAGGCAGGTGGATCTCTGAGTCTGAGGCCATCTAATTAATCTACAGACTGAGTTGCTTGACAGCCAGGGCTACACAGAGAACCCCTGTCTCAATAAAAAAAATCAAAATGAAAAAGAGCCGGGTGTGATGGTGCACGCCTTTAATCCCAGCAGCCGAGAGACAGAGGCAGGTGGATTGCTGTGAGTTCGAGGCCAGCCTGGTCTACAAAGCGAGTCTAGGACAGCCAAGGCTACACAGAGAAACCCTGTCTTTGGGGGTGGTGGGGCATGGACGGGACATACACACCAAAAAACACACCAAAATAAGTGGACCACATCATTTTTCCCCAGAAGTTAGCAGTTAGTATTTTTACTTAGTTATCACCAGAGAGGGCAATATTAGCACAGATTTTTTTTTTTTTCTTAAGGTTTTGGTTGGCCTGGAACTCACTCTGTAGAGTGAGGCCTGTAGGCTGGCCTGGAATTCACAGAGATCAGCCTGCCTCTGCTTCTCAGAGTGCTGGGATTACAGGCAGGTGCCGCCACCAATGCCCAACAGTCCACTTGTTTTAGTGACACGTTTTCAGAAAATGAAAGAAACAGTATGTATCTTTTAATTTATTTTGTGTCCCATTTTCCCTAGTAAAATTATATTAAACATGATTTTTCCCCCCTGTAACTTTTTGTTTGTTTGTTTTTTGAGACAGGGTTTTTCTGTGTCACTTGTCTGGATTTACTTTGTAGACAAGGCTGACCTTGAGCTCAGAGTGATGCATCTACCTGCCTGCACCCTTCCCTCTCCCAATACTGGGATTAAAGGTGTCTGCCACCACATTGGCTCCTCTTGTAACTTCTTTATCACCAGTAAATTCCCCATTAAAATGAATATTGATTATTTACTGACTGTACTTTGAAAAATCTGGAACAGTAAGTGAGCAAATGTTGTTTCCATGGAAACTTCATGTTGCTGTCAGTAGACAATGGTTATAACTATTTTACATTTCACAGATAACAAAAGCCACTTTTTTTTTCTTTTCTTTTTTTAAACAAAAGCCACTTCTAAAACCCAACTAAGACATCTAAAAATACTGTCATGGTAATTTTATTCTAGGACTAGCTTCCTTAATGCTTTGATTCTTTTTGCTTTCTTTTTGGCTGAATTCCCCCACCTTTGTTGTCCCATTATTGATAGCAGAACATGGTTTTGCCATCTTTTTTTGTTTTTGTTTTTCTAGACAAGGTTTCTCTGTGTTAGCCTTGGCTGTCCTGGACCAGGCTGGCCTTGAACTCACAGCGATCCACCTACTTCTGCCTCCGGAGTGCTGGGATTAAAGGCGTGCGCCACCACCGCCCAGCTGATTTTGCCATCTTCAGTATGACTTCTTCCCATATTAATTACTATTATAGTTCTTTTTTCCTCTTCCTCTTTGTCTTCCAAGGTCAAATTCAATTCAAGTTGAACACTTCCTAGTTGAATTAACTAGTTCTTTTTTTTAAAGATTTATTTATTATGTATACAATCCTCTGCCTGCATGACAGAAGAGGGCATCAGATCACATTATAGATGGTTGTGAGCCACTATGTGGTTGCTGGGAATTGAATTCAGGACCTCTGGAAGAGCAGACAGTGCCCTTAACCTCTGAGCCATCTCTCCAGCCCCTAATTAGTTCTTTTTGTTCATTTTTGGTTTTTGAGGGAGGGTTTCTTTTTCTAGCCCTGGCTGTCCTGGAACTTACACTGCAGACCAGGCTGGCCTCGAACTCAAGAGATCCACCTGCCTCTTCCTCCCGAGTGCTGGGAGTCAAGGGGCGTGCTATGACCACCGGTAATTATTTTATTTTGTTTTTTTCATTGTTTAATGCTGATGAGTCTTATTTTTTTTTCCAGAGGTGTTTGAGCAGGTATATGTTAACATGGCGTCCTTTTATTTTTCCCATCCTTTTACTTTCAACCTACATCTGTAAATTATTTGTTTTTTGAGACTAGGGGCAGGTCTCACAATGTTGCCCCAGCTATTCTGAAGTGATGGGCTCAAATAATCTATTTGCCTCAGTGTACCTGCCTACAATTTAGTTTATAATGGGGTCAAAATGAATATTAGATATTTTCACTGCTCTTGCTTATAATCTTGCCAAGTAGAAGTTTTGTTTTATTTTATTTTGGATTTCAAGACAGGGTTTCTCTGTGTAGCCTTGGCTGTTCTGGACTCACTCTGTAGACCAGGCTGGCCTCGAACTCACAGAGATCCACCTGCCTCTGCCTCCCGAGTGCTGGGATTAAAGGCGTGCTCCACCACGCCCGGCAAAACTTTTGTTTTGTTTTTCTGAGACAGAGTTTCTCTGTGTAGCCTTGGTTGTCCTGGGCTCACTTTGTAGACCAGGCTGGCCTCGAACTCACATCGATTCACCTGTCTCTGCCTCCCAAGTGCTGAGATTAAAGGCATGTGCTACCACGTCTGGCTTTTGAAATTTTATTTTGATAGAAATATTTATTTGAAGTTTTAAAAGTACCTTTCTCTTTTGTTTTTGTTTTTGTTTTAAGATTTATTTATTTATCATCTTACTTTGGGGTTTTGATTCCCCCACCCCCACCCCAGAGACAGGGTTTCTCTGTATAGTCCTTGACTGACTTTGTAGACCAGGCTGGCCTCGAACTCACAGCAACCTGCCTGCCTCTGCCTCCCCAAGTGCTGGAATTAAAGGTGTTTGCCACCATGCCTGGCTAAATTTTTATTTTATTTTTATTTTGTTTTTTATTTTTTGGTTGTTCGAGACAGGGTTTCTCTGTGTAACAGCTTGGCTGTCCTGGAACTTGCTCTGTAGTCCAAGCTGGCCTTGAACTCACAAAGATCTGCTTGCCTCTGCCTCCCAAGACCTGGGATTAAATGTGTGCGCCACCACCACCCGGCTATAATTATTTTTTAATTATGTGTAGGTGCACATTTGTGCCAGAGACATTGGATCCCTGGAGCTGGATTTGCAAGTGGCTGTGAGCCACCACCCAGTGTGGATGCTAGAAACTGAACTTTGGTCCTCTGGAAGAGCAACACATGCTCTCTGACCACTGAGCCATTTCTTTCTTTCTCAGTGTAGTTTACTGAGCTATTTCTTTCTTTTTTCTCTTTGGTTTTTCGAAACAGAGTTTCTCTGTGTAGCCTTAGCTGTCCTGAACTCACTTTTTAGACCAGGCTGGCCTCAAACTCATAGCAATCCACCTGCCTCTGCCTCCCGAGTGCTGGGATTAAAGGTGTGCACCACCTCTGTCCCGCCTGAGCCATTTCTTAAGCCCTCATTTATTTTAAAACTTAATTATTTGGTGACTCAGTCGTCACCAATCTTGTGTGACAGTACTAATCTTACGCTGCTAATCACACACACAGGTGCTGTGAATTCAAGACTACAAGAGCTGGGACTGGCGAGCTGGTTCAGTGGTTAAGAGCACTTGCTGCACATCTTGCCTGTGTGGTGACATGCAGGGTCTCTGGCTCTTGGTGACAGTTCTTCCTCAGCAGCCAGCACAGCACCTTCCTGCACTGTGAGGGCTAGCCACTAGGGCGGAAGCTTCCAGCTCAGTCCTGGCTTGATTTCTCTGCCATCAGCTGGCCCAGCAGTAGAGTTTTGTCTGGTTTTTTTGTTTGTTTCTGGTTGGTTGGTTTGGTTTTTTGAGACAGGGTTTCTCTGTGTAGCCTTGGCTGACCTAGACTTATTTTGAAGACGAGGCTGGCTTCGAACTCGCGATCATCTGCCTCTGCCTCCCGAGTGCTGGGATTAAAGGTGTGCACCACCATGCCCTGCCAGCAGTAGAGTCTTATTCTCTCATCTCGTGCTGATAGTCAGCCAACAGCTGAGCAGTGGCCTGTATTGTTTTGGGGACCTGGGGACTTACATGACCAACAACTTGTATGGATGCTGAGGTTTTCATTTAATAACCTGTGTAGGGGCAGCTTAATTCCCCCCACAGAGAACCTCCATTCACTTTTTTTTTTTCAACTTCTTTTTTCTTTCAACTTTTTATTGTTTGTTTCACATCATGCACCCCAGTCCTGCTCATCTCCCTATCCCCTCATATCTGTCCTCAGTCTTGCAGAGGCAGGTGGGTCTCTGTGAATTCGAGGCCAGCCTGGTCTACAAAGTGAGTCCGGGACAGCCAAGGCTACACAGAGAGACCCTGTCTCAAAAAAAAAAAAAAAAAATCAAAAGCCGAGTGTGGTGGTGCACACCTTTAATCCCAGCACTCAGGAGTCAAAGGCGGGCGGATCACTGTGACTTCAAGCCCTGCCTGGTCTACAATGCGAGTCCAGGTCAGCCAAGGCTACACAGAGAAACCCTGTCTCGAAAAACCAAAAAAAAAAAAAAAATCAGGTCTGAAAAGATGGCCCAGTGGTTAAGAGTACCGACTGCTCTTCCAAAGGACCTGAGTTTAATTCCCAGCACCCACATGGCAGCTCACAACTGTCTGTAACTCCAAGATCAGACACCCTTACACATACATGCAGGCAAAACACCAATGTACATAAAATAAAATTTTAAAATTCTGTACAATTGCAATAGCAGAGAGGATAAAGGTGCTTGCTGTACGTGCCTGACTACCTGACTTAGAGCCCCAGAGCCTATATTGTAAGTAGAGAACCAACTCTGGGAGGTTGTCCTCTGAGTTCATTGTGTGCTGTGCTCTGCATGTGTGCCACCACCACCCCTGAAGGTCATGTGCGCACTCAATACTGTAATGCAAGTTTTGGTTTCTTTGTAAACTCAGTTATGTAAATATGTTTTTGTTTTAATCCCAAGTGTGGGATCTTAATTTGGGCTTTAGTTTGTGCACAGCTCATACTTGCCTCATGAGGGGCAGGGTCTTTGCCAGCTGGTAACAGCCTGCTTCCTGCAGCACAGAGAGAGAGGGTGTGACATGGGGCCTGTAGCAGGTTGGAGAGACCAGAGACTGGTGGACAGAGAAAGGTTTCAACACAGCGGTTCAGAGGACACTGCTTGCTGCGTTTGCTGTTGATGGAGGTTGCTATTGACCCTAAACAGCTGGCAGAAGTAAAAGGGATGGTAGAAAGAGGGAGAGGTGTCAGTGCCCCAAATACAAGTGTCCCCAGCACTCAGGAGGTAGAGGCAGGTGGATCACTGCAAGTTTGAGGCCATGGTCTACAAAGTTAGTTCCAGGACAGCCAGCCCTACAGGCAGAGAAATCCTGTCTCAAAAACAAACAAACAAAAAAAGTGTCAACACAGTATCAGTAGTTCTTATTTTAGCCAGGTGGTGGTGGTGCACACCTTTAATCCCAGCACTTGGGAGGCAGAGGCAGGTGGATCTCTTGAGTTCAAGGCCAGCCTGGTCTACAGAGTGAGTCCAGGACAGCCAGGGCTCTATTACACAGAGAAACCCTGTCTTGGGGAAAACAAAGTTTTTATTATTGTGTGTATTGTGTGCATGAGAGACAGAAAGAAGGCACATGTGTGCTCTGATGACAGGACAATTTTCAGAAGTCCAGTGTGGGTTTTGAGGGATACTTAGGTCATCAGGCTTGTGAGGCAACACTTTACCCACAGAGCCATTTCTCTGGTCCTTGTATTTTCTGAAATGGGCTCATATAGCTTACCTACACTGAAAATGTTCTTGAACTCAGATTTTAAATAATTTCACGTGTATGGATTTTTGTCTAGATGTATGTCTGTGCCTAGTATCTTCTGAGTTAAGAAGAGGGCATCAGATCTCCTAGAACTGGAGTTACAGATGGTTGTGAGTCACCCTGTGGATGCTGGGAATCAAACCTACATCCTCCAGAACAGCAGTCAGTTCTCTTAACTGCTGAGCTGTCTCTCCAACCTTCTTGGGTTGATCTCAGTCTTGCCTCCTGCGGGCTGGGGTTCGGGGAGTACACTGCCATGTCCAACTCAAAAGTTTGCATTTCTGAGGATTGACACCCTTCCTGACAATCCTACGCCGTTCTGAATGAGATTCTCAAATGGGCCTAGGTGGGAGGGTAGGCATGATCCTTGTGACACAGGGTCACACCAGTAACAGTCACCAGTGGTGGGTACACAGTATTCATCTTACAATGCCCAGGCTAACTCACACTTGGCTGTTTAGTTGAAGATGACTCTGATCCTCCTAGCCTACCTCCCAGACTCGCATTCCAGGCATTTGCCACCATGCCCTGCTTAAGCAGAAAATCTTAACATCACTTGCAAGGTTCTTGGAATGTAAGAGTCCCCATCCAACCTTATCCAAGCGATGAAATTTCAGTCTGTTTTGGGTTTTGAAAATATTGTACCTAATCCTCTGCCCATTCTCTTGTTCAGGATACTGTTCTTGTGGCCCTAGATGAACTCAGCCTTTTGTGGTGAGTCAAAGCTTAGACAACAGAATTTGTAAAAATCAGCCACTGGAAGCAAGTCCTCAAACCAAGTTATCACAAAAACACAAACACCCAGACCCAAGAGGTGCAGTTTGTTTTGTTTTGCTTTTAAATAGGATAAAGTTAGCTGGGCATGGTAGTGTGTGCCTTTAGTCTCAGGCAAAGGCAAGTGGATCACTGAATTCGAGGCCAGTCCTGTCTACGGAGTGAGTTCCAGGGCAGCCAGGGCTACACAGAGAAACCCTGTCTTGAAAGAAAGAAGGAAGAGTGAAAGTGTTAGGTCCCTTGGGCATGGTGGCACAGCCCTTTAATCCCAGTACTTGGGAGGCAGAGGCAGGGGGATTGCTGTGAGTTCGAGGCCAGCCTGGTCTACAAAGTGAGTCCAGGATGGCCAAGGCTACACAGAGAAACCCTGTCTCGAAAAACCAAAAAAAAAAAAAAACAAACAAAAAAACAATGTCAGGTCCGGCTGCAGGGCGGGGTTTATATAGAGATTCTCTTTGAGAGAGGAAGCCCCGCCCCTAGCTTGAAGGTAGGGCATGTGAGCCACAACCTGCAGCTGGACCTAACAGGAAGGGAGGGAGGAAGGAAGGAAGAAAAGAAAGACAGACAAAAACAGAACAAACAAAATATTGAAGCCAAAGCTTTGCTTAAAAAGTATGGTTGACAGGAGAATCCCAGAACTTCTAAGTGTTGGGTAAGGACGCTTCAAAATTATCCAGCCTAATAATTTATTTTTACTTAAAAAGAAAAAAGATTATTTATTAAATATACAATGCTCTGCCCACATGTATGCCTGCACGCTATGAGCCACCATGTGGTGCCTGGGAATTGAACTCAAGACCTCTGGAAGAACAGATACCATCTCTTCAGCCCTTATTTTTACTTTTTTTTTTATATATATATTTATTTTATGTATATAGTGCTCTGCCTGCATGAATACCTGCACACCAGCAGAGGGCATCAGATCACATTGTAGATGGTTGTGAGCCACCATGTGGTTGCTGAGAATTGAACTCAGGACCTTTGGAAGAGCAGACAGTGCTCTTAACCTCTGAGCCATCTCTCCAGGCCCTATTTTTATTTTTTAAAATGTGTTTTTAAGGACTGGAGAGATGGCTCAGCAGTTAAGAGCACTGACTGCTCTTGCAAAAGTCCTGAGTTCAATTCCCAGCAACCACATGGTGGCTCACAACCATCTATAATGTGATCTGATGCCCACCTCTGGTCTGCAGATGTACATGCAGGCCAAGCACTATATACATAATAATAAATAAAGCTTTAAAAAAAATGTGTTCTTACATTATTTTTATTTTACTTATGTGTCTGTAAATGTGAGTGCACACGTGTATGCATGTGCTCAGGGAAGCTAAAAAAGGGTGTCAGATCACCTGGGGCTGGAGCTAACTTTATGATGAACAGAAGCTGCCTCCTCCTGAAGGTCTCAGGTCTGAGCCAATTGGCTCCAGGTCACTGTTTCACCCCTCTGTTGGCTACTTGGTCCCATGTGGCATTGCAGTGTGTGTGTGTGTGTGTGTGTGTGTGTGTGTGTGTGTGTGTGTGTGTGTGTGTGTGTGTGTGTGTGTGTTTGGGGGTTCATAAATACAGCAGCATGGCTATATAAGAAGGGCTGTGTTCAAGGGAAGCCTCAGAGGAGGAAAGGCAGGTGATGTGGGCCCTTCTAGGGCTAGGGGTTAGAGGGTGTGTTCAGAAGGAAGGTTTACCCTTGAGGCAGGGGTGAAGTTAAGGCAGAGATGAGGGGCATCAGTCTGGTGGTGGTATGCAGACTGCATCTGAGGAGGGTTGGTCTGAGACAGGCAGTGGTGACACAGTGTGCCAGCTTGTTTTGTTTTGGTTTTTTAGAGACAGGATTTCTCTGTGTAACAGCTTTGGCTGTCCTGGAACTCACTTTGTAGACCAGGCTGGCCTGGTAAACTCAAACACTCTTGCCTTTTTAATATGTTGTTTGCCAGTGCTGCACTGACACACGTGTGTATAGGAGCAGAAAGGGAAAAGGTGGCATGGTAGGTCTCCGCCTGGCGCTCAGTTGAACTCATGTTTTCTGCGACATGTCGGATAAACACACTGGAAAGCTTTCCAAAAGCCTGACCTCCAAACTACCTTGAGTAATTTCCACAGTCTATTTCCATCCTCCCTTGCCCACCTGCACACTTCAGCTGAAGAGCATCTACTCACTCAAGCAGTCGTAAGTACAAAGAGGCCTGTTGACAGTACATTATGAACCAAGAAGCCAGTGGCAGCCCCTCCCACCCAGCCCGGGGTTTGAATTCCTCCCATCTGGACACATGGAACAGGAACTGTGCTCATGGCTACTTTTATAAAAAGGCTCAGCTGCACCATTCTCCATTTCGCCACTGCAAGGCAAGCTGGCAGTCTCCAGCCCTACACACCCTCAGAACTGCCTGGCGATGTTTTCACCAGCTGCAGGCTGTGACAAACGAGCAGGCCTGAGGGAAGATTACCCAAGGTCAGGCCTTTGTCATTGAGACTGGCACAGCTGCACCAGAATAAAAATTCAGGCAGATCGCATTACTTTCTTTTTAAAAAAATACTTCTATGATAATTGATACTATAATTGTTCTTATCTTGAGACTTGTTAATCTTTATCATTTTGGAATAAATTTTTTGTTTGTTTGTTTTTTGAGACAGGGTTTCTGTGTGTACCCTTGACTGTCCTAGATTCACTTTGTAGACCAGGCTGGCCTCAAACTCAAAGTGATCCTCCTGCCTCTGCCTCCCAAGTGCTAGGATTATAGGCGTGAGCTACCATGCCCAGCTAGAGTAATATTTTTAACACATTTATAGCACAGAGTTATTACCTCACCAAGGACATACAATTTTGTTTTTGTTTGTTGGAATCATTCACACTCTAACAAATTTTGTAGATGTTTTTTAATGTGTATGAGTGTTTTGCCTGTGTTTTTATATGTGTACTCTGTGTGGTCTGGTGCCCTTGGAAGTCAGAAGAGGGCATCTCTTTGGTTTTGGTTTTGGTTTTTTGGTTTTTTGAGACAGGGTTGCTCTGTGTAACCTTGACTGTCCTGGACTCCCTTTGTAGACCAGGCTGGCCTCGAACTCACAGTGATCCACCTGCCTCTGCCTCCTGAGTGCAAAGAGAGCATCTCTTAAATCCTCTAGAACTGAGTTACTGATGGTTGTTAGCTGCCATGTGGGTTCTGGGACTCAAACCTTTGTCCTCTAGAGAAGCAGCCAAGCTCTTAACCACTGCTAACATCTCCAGCCCCATAACTTTTTCTTTAACAGAATCTTATGTAGTACAGGCTGGCCTCTAAATCAATGTGTAATTTAGGATGACCTTGAACTTCTGATCCTCCTGTCTCCACCTCCTGAGTGCTGGGATTACAGGCATTTGCTGTTAGATTCATGTTTATTCATTGCTAGGACCAAACCTAGGGCTTTGCATGTGCTAGGCAAGCATTCCACCTGCTGAGCCACTTCCTTGCCTGGTACAAGTCATTTTGAAACACTAAACTAACTGCGGTCAAACAATGTCATTCTCCCCATCCAAATGCACCTCTGAAATTCTGTTCTTTCTTAGTTCCTTTAGGTCTGAATACAGTCTCAACTTAGTGGTTAAAATGTATGATAATGAAGATTCCAAAGATGACATAAAATTAAGGTTCCTCCCGTGCCTCCAGCTCAGACTCCGTATCTAGAAAAAAAATGACACTGAAAAGTATTTCTGTCCTTTTGGTTGTGTGTATGTCTGCATATAGGTACGTGCACATGATTGCAGGTGCCCCCAAAAGAGTTCTACTCCCTGAAGCTGGAGTTACAGCAGGTGTAAGCCACCTGTAATAGATGGCTGCTGGGAATTGACCTCGTCCTCCAGAAGAGCAGACAGTTCTCTCAACCACTGAGCCATCACTTTTGCCCCCAAAATTAAACTCCTATAACAAAAAATTACGGTAGTGGAGTGATGGTTCAGCAGTTAATAGCACTGGCTGCCTTCCCAAAGGACCTGGATTCTGTTCCCAGCACCTCATGGCAGCTCACAACTGTGAGCAATTCCAGTTCCAGGGGATCTGATGCCTTCTTCTAATGTCTAATGACACCAGGCTCACATTCAGTGCACAAACATACATGAAGGTAAAACACTCTACACGTTTATATAATTTTGATGTGAGTGTGTGCCTGTGTGAGCTTATATGCACCACATGTGTGCAAGAGGCCAGAAGAGGGCACTGGATCCCCTGGAATTGGAGTTAAACGTGGTTGTGTATCACCAGATGGATGCTGGAAACTGAATGCAGGTCCTCTGCAAGATCAGTAAATGTGTTCCACTACTGAGCTACCCAGGACCAAACTCTGCTTGGCAGTAAGTGCTTCTACCTCCTGGGATATTCCAATGGCCCCTTTCTTTTTCTTTCTTTCTTTCTTTCTTTCTTTCTTTCTTTCTTTCTTTCTTCTTCTTTCCTTCTTTCTTCTTTCTTTTTCTGTGGGGGGTGGGGGGTTTGAGACAAAGTTTCTCTGTGTAGCCTTGGCTGTCCTAGACTTGCTTTGTAGTCCAGGCTGGCCTCGAACGCACAGCGATCCACCTGCCTCTGCCTCCCGAGTGCTGGGATTAAAGGCGTGTGCCACTACCGTCCAGCTCCCCTTTCCTACTCTTTATGCTGTGGTTTTGGATCCTTGCAGTGCTGCAGTGGGACAGAAGCAGGTAAATTTCCACTTCCTTGTTCCTGGCATGGGGATCTGGCACTGGTGTCTCCTGCGCTTGGCAGGTGTTTGTTGCTGACACTTCTGTGGTGCTTTATGTTCTCTCACTGCTGGGACCTCAGTTTAGGCAAACATCATCCTTGGGTGCATTTCTTACTCACTCAGCCCTAAGAATCTGGCCCTCTCTTGAACTTCTGTTGGCTTAGATCTTGTTGTCCCTCCAAGTTGCTGTCTTGGGTAAGACCTGCAGTCATGACAGATGTTAGGGCTTGGAAATGCTTTTTTTTTTTTTTTTTTTTTTTTAAAGCAGCTCACTACCAAGAATAGACTTGATACCCTATGAGCATATAAAGGGGGAGGAAGTCCTCCTCAGTCACAGTCAGAGGGGAAGGGAGTAAGGGGAAAATGGGAGGGAGGGAGGAATGGGAGGATACAAGGGAGGGGATAACCATTGAGATGTAATATGAATAAATTAATTTAAAAAGATGGAAGAATACAAATAAATAAATAAAGCAGCTCGCTGCGTAGTTGAATACGATCTAGAACTCTTGAACTCTTGGTCCTCCCGCTTCCACCTCACCAGTGCTGGGATTACAGGTGCACATCATCATGCCTGGTTTAGGTGGTGCTGAGGATGGAAAGCAAGGCTTTGTGCATAGCAGGCAAACGCTTTACCAACTGTGTACATCCTTAATCCATATAGTTTGAATATTAGATGTCCCCCCCCCCCCCCGATAGGCTTATGTACTGGGAGCTTGGTCACTTGTTGCTCTGGAGCCTGGGGTGCACTTCTTCCCTTCAGGGCACCCAGGGCACCAGTGCATACTGTACTGGACTCAAAGGAGTGAAGCTGGTGGGTCTGCAGTATCCCCACTCAGCAGTGAGTGCTGGGGGGTTGCGGGGAGTGCCATCTCCCATAAAGCTCTTTCAATGATACAGCCCTTTTAGTGACACAGCTCTTCCAATGACACCACTCTCTTTGTTGGAGCAAATAAGGACTATATAGACCTTGGGGAAGTGGGTAGGGGAGTTTAGGTGAGAACATCATTGGCTGGGGCTCAGGTGCTGGGAATGTTTCATTTACACAGAAAGGAATTCCAGGTGCTAGAATACATGACTACCTTGAGAATTGCAAGGGTGGAGGTCACAAGACTATGTGCACCAGGGCATCCAGGCACAGAACAGGGAGGGAGCAATCCTTACTCTGGAGATGGAGATCTTCAGGGTTTGGACACATCCCGACCACACTAGCTCCAGGCCAGTTTGCCCGGTTGCACAGTTTACATGTCCCACAGTCACTGATTGGCTCCTGGGAAGTGGTTGGATCACAAGGATGCTGACCTACTCAGTGCATTATATCTTTGATGGGTTCAAAATGTGATGTCATTACTGGAAGGTAGTGGAAAACAGGTGCCTAGTTGGAGGAAGTAAGCCATTGGGTGCATGCTGGGAAAATGTGTTGTTCCCTGTCTTTTCCTCTTTCATGTTTCTCTCATGTGCCATGAGGTGAGTTGGGTACTCTACCACTCGTCCCCACAATGATATCCAGCCTCATCTCAGGCCATAAATAAAACCAGCCAGTTACGGACTAACCCTGTGAGGCAGAACCAGCTGGGCAGATCGCTGTGAGCTCGAGGCCAGCCTGGTCTACAACGTGAGTCTAGGACAGCCAAGGCTACACAGAGAAACCGTCTCAACACCCTCCTCCGCCCAAAACAAACAAACAAACAAAACCCCTCATCAGTCCAGGTATGGTAGAACATGATTTTAAACCCAGCACTTGGGAGGCAGAAGTAGGCAGATCTCTGTTAAGTTCTAGGCCAACATGGTCTACATATGGAGTGCTACACAGTGAGATCTGTCTCAGGGGGAAAAAAAAAGTTCTACACCATCCTCTAATGGAGACCAGGGTGAAGTACATGTGACTCTATGTAGGCTTAGATGTTTCAAAACCTACTTTATTTAGAGTTCTAAAATGCTTCAACCTCCCTTCCAACCCACCAACCAGAGGTAGGAGAGAAAGATAGTTAATAGGAAAAGGGGGTTGTGGACATATTTAGAAGTAGTTCCTTGGGGGGATTCCACTCTTCATCGTCAGGATACCAGCAGTCCAGTCTAATAGCAAACGCCAAACAGTAACACAAATCGGTAGCGGCAGCAGGATCCAGCAGAAACAGCAAAGCTCCGCTGAATCCACATGAGTCAGTGGAAGCGGCTAGAATCAGATAGAATACCAGGAGGAGAAGTTCTCTGGTAAGTTTCTATGAGGACCAGAGAAGATCAGTGAAGCATTGTATGGCATAACACTGTAAAAGTGTTGTCTCCTGTCTGTGGGGTTCTATTTATATTTGGTTGGTTGGTTTTTTTCCTAGACAGGGTTGCTCTGTCAGCTCTGGCACAGGCCTTTAATCCCAGAAGAGGTAGGGGGATCTCTGAGTACAAGGCCAGCCTTGTCTACAGAGTAAGTCCCAGGATAGCCAGAGCTATACAGAGAAACCCTGGCGGGGGGAGGAGGGAGAACAAACAAACAAAAAAAGTGAAAGTGTTTCAATCAAGATCCAAAAGCCTTGGACCATCCCTGGATAGTACCCTAACCCTGGTGGAGGGGAGGGAGCAAGTCCCCTTTCCTGGCATCCCTAGGGGATGGTTCGAAAAGGTGGAGGGTAGCAAGGGCTATCTTCTTGTATAGTGAGACTTTGCTGGGAATTTTCCAAAGGAAGAGCTGGGTGATGAACAGGTTTGGAAAACTTGGGCCATGCAGAACCTGAAAATATCACTTAGTCCCTCATAAGCCTTGCCTTCCACATGTGTAGGATATAAACTATGTCATCTTCCCAGAGGAGATCTTTTTTTTTTTTCCGAGACAGGGTTTCTCTGTGTAGCCTTGGCCATCCTGGACTCACTTTGTAGACCAGGCTGGCCTCGAACTCACAGCGATCCGCCTGCCTCTGCCTCCCGAGTGCTGGGATTAAAGGCATGCGCCACCATGCCCGGCTCCCAGAGGAGATCTTATGGAAGGCTTCCTGAGAGGTAGGCAGCACGTGTCATAGGCACGCTGGTATTTGGATCCTGCTTAGTCTGTCTTCAGGCTGTGGTTACCCTGTAGTCAAGAACTCAAGTTTTTCTGCTCTTGGTGTGAGCGCAGGTTCACAGATAGGATTGCCTTGCTGTTGGAGAGCTTGTGGGTGTTTATCTCTCACAAGCCTCCATCTGGTGGAGGCTGAAAAAAGAGAAGCCAGCGCTACTCTAGCCTTGCTGTCTTCCTCCAGAATGGAGCCCAAATGCCTTTAACCCTTTATGTGACTAGTTAGGTTCTTTTCCCAAGATTTTTTAATTTTTTCAGACATTGAACCCAATTCCTTTTGCTTCTGCTTTTGCTGTGACTCAAATGTCTATGCCTGAGGTTTTTTTGTTGTTTTGGTTTTTGTTTTTGTTTTTTTTTTGGCTTTTTCCCATGTTCTCTCAATCATGAGTCTCTTTACATCTGACTGCCTCTGGGTTTTCATTTCTCCTCATGAGCTGTATTCAGTTGCTCAGACGGGTGGGGAGAAAGGGGAGAAAGCGTAGGCTAGGAATCCCCAGCAACCTCGAGTTAGTGCACGGGAGCCTTAAGCTTGGTGATTACCACAATTGTTGCTTAGTGGGAAAGTGCGCCATTAACTGGGCTCTCACCCTCCTATTAGTATTACCCTGTAATTTAGTGACAATTAGATTCCCAGAAGCTGAGACATAGGAAACAAGTGGGCAAAGGAGGCAGATGGCAGAAAGCAACAGTAGTCAGGGGGTTTTAATTAAAGGCACTGTTTCCAGAAGGTGCAAGGCCGAGGATGAGTGGGGCTGGAGCTGGGAGCAAGGTAATCATTGCAAATGACTAAAGGAACTCTGAATTTTATTTATTGGCTCTGAGGTTAGGGGCCACCATGTTGAGCCCATGAGCTGGCCTAGGCCTAGTGGTGAGCAATGGGATTAAAAGAAGCCTGTGAGGCCCGTCCATCTGCCTTGCTCCATCTCCTTGGGCTCCCAGAGTGCTTCCTCTAGATTTCTCCCTGAAGGAGTACACCTGTCCACTCCATGCTCTTGAGACCACAGAAAACGCAGGTCTGGAAATGACCGTTCTCATTGGCCAGGTTCATAGCGGGAGATGAAGGAAGTGCATGTGCTGTGGTTTGGGTGTGGTTTTGCCCTACGGAGATTCATATGTTCAGAGCTTGGTCCCAGAGTGACCTTGAGAGGAAGTGGGACCTTTAAAGAGGAGAATCCTAGCAAATTGTTCTGGGGCCCCAGGTTCTCTCTGGCTTGGTTTTGTTTTTATTTTTCTTTTTTTTTTCTTTTTTGGTTTTTTGTTTGTTTTTGAGACAGGGTCTCTCTGTGCCACCTTGGCTGTTCTGGACCAACGTTGTAGACCAGGCTGGCCTCTAACTCACAGTGGTCCACCTGCCTCTGTCTCCCAAGTGCTGGGATTAAAGGCGTGCCCTAGCACGTCCATCCCTCTCTAGCTTGTTTTCTCTCTCTCTCTCTCTCTCTCTCTCTCTCTCTCTCTCTCTCTCTTTCTCTGTGTCTCTGTCTCTCTCTCTCTCTCTCTCTCTCTCTCTCTCACACACACACACACACACACTACTATGCCATCTGTCATCCGCCATGAGACCTTCACTGGAGCCAACTCTAAGCTGACACCCACGGCCTTGCATCTCCAGAATCCCTTTTCTTTCTAAAGTATATAGCCTTGGGTGTTTGGTCATAGTATGAGAAAACAAATCCATCCTGAAAGGAGGAGAAATTGTGAGAGAGAGAGAGAGAGAGAAGGCTGGGGGAAGATGGCCCTAGATCCTTTCATAGAGCTACTTTCCTGTTCAAGCTTCAGGATTTCATCTCTGTGCCAAAACCCTAGAGTTGGAGGTCCCAATGGTAACTATTACATCACTCTTTCATGAAACTGATTCAGGAAGAAGAGCTCCCGTTGTGAAATGTCAGCCTAGCCCAGTCTCTCTTCATTCTGCAGCAGTAGCCACCTTTAGCTGTAGTCACTGCTGATGGCAGTGTAGGCTGAGCATACTAGGGGTGTGTGTGTGCGTGCGTGCGTGTGCACATGTGTGTGTGTGTGTGTGTGTGTGTGTGGTGAAGTAGGAGTGGACCCAGCCCAGGGAGGAAGGATTTGCCCACCCAAGCAGATATGAGAAGCGTTAGGAAACACTTCCGAGGGCTCCCATTTCTCCTCAGTCTCCACTTCTCATTCCTGTCAGGGTCCAGTTCTAAAGTACTTAAAGCCACTAAAGTATTTAGTAATGAAACACCTTCAGGAGCTTAGAAGATTCTAATATATTAAGGAGTTGGAGAAACCCCAAACCTTCCCCCCAAACGAGAGGGCAGGGTTGCCCAAACCAGAGGGCAGAGCCCGGGTGCATAGGGGAAAGGGTTTCCCCTTCCTTCCGACTTTCTTGACATCGAATTCTCTACTTCCACTGTAACCATGTGATTGCAAGTTGGGAACTTTCCAGGACAGTTTCAGTTTTAAACTATTATAGCCTATTGTCCTCTGAAGTACTTATGAGGCCACATGCCCCGATTTTGTTGTGGAAAAAACCATAAATACACTCCCAGCTTAGAGCGTTTCCTGTCTGGCTGAGACTACATAAATCTTGACCTCCCCTGGCACCTTGGAATTGTAGCATTTGGAAGATTTGCAGGAACCCCACCTAAGACGTTTTAGCTTGCAGACTGGAGACAAAGGATGGGTGCCCTCTGATTTTCTGGGAATAGTCCAATTCTGAAGCTCCCAAAAATATACAAAAACTCACCTGTCATGAACAGGCTCAGACCTCTACCATTAATGCTCAGTGGCTTTAGAGAGAGCTTCCAGATCTTAATAAGTCTCACAATAACAAAGTGAGCAAAGATGCCTTTGGTAGTGAACAGTCTGTTTTGTTTTGTTTTTTAAGGCAAGGTTTCTCTGTGTAGTCCTGGCTGCCCTGGAACGCATTCTGCAGACTAGGCTGGCCTTGAATTTAGAGTTCTGCCTACCTCTGCCTCCCAAGCGCTGGGATTAAAGGTGTGTGCCACCACCACTGCCTCACTTGAATAGTCTTACTCTATAATATAAGAGGTAACTGGCCTCTTCTTGTGGGGTGCTTTGGTTACACTGTTCTCAATCCACTGTGGGGTCATAAAATCAGATGTGTGTCCTGAACTTTGGCAAAACTTCAAGGCTATTTTATATGCAATTAAACTCGAATGGGGTAATAATATTACCACATATAAACTATTATATATTATATACACATGGATACATTTGATAGAAAACAGACCAGACCAGAATGCACTGCATTTGGTTTGGATAAGTATTTCTTTCCTGGAAATCACTATGTTGACCAGGCTGACCTCTAACTCACAGAGATCCACCTGTCTCTGCTTACCAAGGGCTAGGATCAAAGCGTGTGTCAGCACCATGCCTGGCATCATTTAGATACGTATTTCATTAAACTTGTTTTCTAGGGCTGGGCATAGTGGCGCACGCCTTTAATCCCAGCACTCAGGAGCAGATCTTTGTGAGTTCAAGGACAGCCTGGTCTACAGAGTGAGTCCAAGACAGCCAAGGTTAGACAGAGAAACCCTGTCTCAAAACAAAAAACAAAACAAAAAAACCCTTGTTTTCTATTTGTTTATATATATGGGCTCTCTATCACTATGTACCATAAGCTTTATTTCAAAGGCCACAGTTTAAAGTGCTTGAGACCATTCTGCTGGGACAAGTCATAGTCACATAGAAACTGAAATAAATTAAGCGATGGGACCCACTAGATGGCTCAGTGAACAAAGGTGCTAACTACTACTGATGACCTGAGTTCAATCCCTAGGACCCATGTGTTGAGCGAACCGATTGCTGTTGCAGGACATTTGATCCCATGGTGAACCTTGAAATTGTGGACTTGAAAAATCTGTCTTAATTGTAGTATGGTTCAGCCTTTGACCCTAGAGCTTTCTGTTTACTGTATGGCTCAGCCCTAGCACACACACTTTTAATCCAAGAGCTTTATGTAAACAGGATTAAATAACGTTAACCCTAGGACAAGAGGCAGAACAAACAACCAGCTGACAGGGATCAAAGAGAAAGGTAGGGGCTGGAGAGATGGCTCAGTGGTTAAGAGTGGTTAAGATTGCTCTTCTGAAGGTCCTGAGTTCAATTCCCAGCAACCACATGGTGGCTCACAACCATCTATAATGTGATCTGATGCCTTCTTCTGGCCTGCAGGGGTACAAGCAGGCAGAGCACAGTATACATAATAAATAAATAAAATAAATAAATCTTAAAAGAGAAAGGTGGGACATTGAGTTGAGGTATTAAGGCAGCATTGAGAAGGAGCTTTTTCTTCCTGGCATGTCTGCTGAGTGGAGAGGTCAGCTGCATGCTTTCTCTGCCTCTCTGAGTTAGTAAGCTTTCTCCCCAGCATCTGGCTCTTATTAGTAAAATCGAACAACTGGGATTTTGTGTTTAAAACAATAAACTCCCGCTTCCTCCTGTGGAGGCCGCCATCGGAGAGCAGCAGCCATGGCTCTGCGCTACCCCATGGCGTGGGCCTCACCAAGGGCCACAAGGCGACAAAGAACGTCAGTCAGCAAGCCGAGGCACAGCCAGCACCGCGGGCGCCTAACCAAGCACACCAAGTTGGTGCAGGACATGATCAGAGAGGTGTGCGGCTTTGCGCCCTATGAGTGGAGCACCATGGAGCTGCTCAAGGTGTCCAAGGACACGTGCGCGCTCAAGTTCATCAAGAAGAGGGTGGGCACGCACATCCGGGCCAAGAGGAAGCAGGAGGAGCTTAGCAACGTGCTGGCAGCCGTGAGGAAGGCAGCGGCTGAGAAGGACTGACGCCCCCTCCCTCAAGAAACGTTTGTGCGCCAAAATAAAAAATAAACAAAAAATAAGCTCCCATAAGTTGACTCCATATTACGTACTGTGGAATGTTTGTGCCCCCATAAATAAGTAAATGTAAAAAAATAAGTTATACATCTGTTAAAGAACCAATGCCACAGGGGAAGAAAAAAAGAAGAGCAGGCTACAGAGTACCCTTGGGAGAGGAGCCTGGGCCAGTAAGACAGTACAGAAAGGAGAAAGCAAGGGGTCTGTGTGTATGCAGGCTCAGGCCCCCTTCTGTCTCCTCACACAGCTGTCTGCACAGGCAGCCCTGCCCCTCTGCAGTGTCTTAAATTAGTTACGTCAGTCTCACCACACCCACTAAAGAAGCAGTACTGTGTTTACTGTCCCGATTTTATAGCTGAGGAAGCTGAGGTTCTCTTGCCCACCGTCATCAGCCCATGTCCTCCTCCTCCTTTTCCTTCTTCCTGTCTTCTGCTTCTTCTTCTTCCTCCTTCTTCCTCTTCCTCTGTTTCTTTTACTTTTTTCTGTGTAGCCCTGGCTATTCTGGAACTCATTCTGTAGACCAGGGGGGCCTTGAACTCACAGACTTCTGCCTGTGACTGGGGCAGATGTCTAGGACTAAAAGCATTCACTACTACTGTCTGGATTCCCAAACCCTTAAGTCAGCAGACAGCTCTCCTTTGCCATATGAAAGGGACTTGGGGCTGGCCCAGAATCAGTGGTCAAGATTGGCCAGCCCCAGGATCCTGCCTGAGGATGCTGGGTAGGCAGGGCCTGAAGTAGAGGAGCCCAGGTTTTATAGCTCAGGGATGGGGCCTGGTGGCTGCGAGGGTGGCAGCCTTTCCCTAGCCCTGCTCCTGCTCACTGCCTGATCTGCCATCGCAGAATATGCTGCTAATTATAACCAAACACAATGAGCAATCAGAGCCTGCTGGCGGTGGAGTTCTCCTTAAAGATCTGGCAGGCTTTTCATTTAGAACTTCCCAGTAGCCCAGAGGCTGCGGCAGGCACTGCTCCATCCTTCCCTCCCTCCTCCCTCCTTCTCTTAGCTCTCTCTTAGCTCCCTCTTAGCTCCCACTGTGCCCAGTTCAGTGCAGCAAGGGGAATGGGAGCCAGGACTTTGTTCTCGCCTTGTGTGAGCTAATCATCTTCCCAGCAGTCTCTTGATTAGAATAAAAAATAAGTGTGGCCTAAAGGAGTTTTCAGCTCCCTGTGTCCTTGGCTGCTTTTCTCTGGGCATTTGTGAACATTTATTTGGACACAAAAACACTCACTCTGGCGCTGCTGGTCTCTGAAGGATATGCCAGGGAGGAGACCCCTTCCCAAATTTGGGGGGACATAAACCCGAGTCAATAAATTTATGCATAAAGCCATTACAGGAACATTTCTCAAATGTGTATTTTGAGGACTGGGGACCTGAAAGGCATGAATGTAAGGGGAAAGACAGCTGGAGGCCCAGCTCATCTTTCTTGGGTTCTAGAGAAATGCCTATAGCTGTTTTGAGGCCGAACCCATGGGCAGGCTGATTTTTTTTTTTTTTTTTTTTTTTTTTACATATAGACTGTTCTGCCTACATGTATGCCTCACACCAGAAGAGGGCACAGATCTCATTATAGACTGTTATGAGGCACCATGTGGTTGCTGGGAATTGAACTCAGGACCTCTGGAAGAGCAGTCAGTGCTCTTAACCACTGAGCCATCTCTCCAGCCCTGGCAGGCTGATTCTTGGTTCTTTTTATGATCGCTTTGCCCTTTCTGACACCTACAGTCTTCGAGGTATCAGCAGGGAAGCACTCCTGTGTCTCAAACTGGAGCTTCTTTACCAGTTCTTTTGTTACTCAGACAAAGTCCCTGACAGAAACAATTTAAGGAGGAAAGCTCAGCAGGAGCTTCTCACCTCTTGCAGAAAGCTCAGGTAAAAACTAAGGCTTAAGCCTTTAATCCCAGCACTTGGGAGGCAGAGGCTAGTGGATCGCTGTGAGTTCAAGGTCAGCCTGGTCTACAAAAGGAGTCCAGGACAGCCAAGGATACACAGAGAAACTGTCTCAAAAAAAACCAAACCAAAACAAAACAAACAAAAAACAAAACAAAAGAACTAAGCACTCAGCAGGCAGAGCCAGGCGGATCTTCAGCTCTTCAGGAGTTCAAGGCCAGCCTGGTGTACAAAGGGAGTTCCAGGACAGCCAGGGCTATTACACAGAGAATCCTAGTCTTAAAAAACCAGAAAAACATCTCCCTTATGGTCCACCCTAGTGACTCAGTTCTGTTAGCTGCCACGTGCCAACAAGGCTCTACAACTTCCCAAAACAGTGACACCAGCAGTGGATCGCGTGTTCAAATACGTGTGCTTGTGGGAAATAGTTCAGATTCAATCCACCGCACCTGCTGTACCTGAGGCACATTAATGCTTTAGTTGGAAATTCATCAAGCCGTCACTCCTGGGGAACCAACGTGGAGAGAGGGATGGTTGGTCCTATTCATTGAGGGTTCTCCAAAGCCTCTGTGGCCCAGAGCTGACCCGGAGCAGCACAGCAGTGGTGGATGAAGGAAGGACCAGAGCATCATGAGAGGACATCTGGTCCCAGTCTGCCTCGGACTGAGGACATTTCCAGGAGATGAAACTTTCAGTCTTAAAAACCAGACAAGGGCTGGAGAGATGGCTCAGTGGTTAAGAGCGCCGCCTGCTCTTCCAGAGGTCCTGAGTTCAATTCCCAGCAACCACATGGTGGCTCAAAACCATCTATGATGTGATCTGATGCCCTCTTCTGCAGATAAAGCACTCATATACAATAAATAAATAAATCTTAAAAAAAAAAAAAAAAACAGACAAGTTCTTGCAGATGAAAGTTTGAGAAGGTGGGAAAGAAAGAACAGTGGTGGTGGTGAGGGGCGGGGGTATTTACTGGGAAAATGACAAGACAGAGCCCGGGAAAGCAGTCTTTTGTTCTTCCATCAAGACCAGGCCCTCCTGGGTGCTTTAGCCTCCAGGGTTGAGATTATAGGAATGCCTCAGCATACCTAGCACACCTAGTGAGAAGGCAGTTCAAGACCTTACTTAGCCTTAAAGTGGCTATATGGCAGAGGAAGACCTTGAACTGGTTCTCCTGTCTCTCTGCCTCACAAGTGGTGTGATACAAGATGTAGACCAGCATGTTGGGAGTTTGGGGGCTGCTATAGATTGAACCTGGTGTTTTAGCCAAGCTAGGCAAGCATTCTACCATCTACCAATTGGACTACAGCCTCTAGCCAGGATGGCAACTGTGTTTTTTTTGGTTTTTTGGTTTTTTGTTTTTTTTTTCTTTTTTGAGGCAGGGTCTCACTATGCATGTCTGGTTGTCCTAGAACTTACTATGAAGACCAGGCTAGCCTCAGACTCACAGAGATATGCCTGCTTCTGCCTCCCAAGCAATGGGATTAAAAATGTATCGCTAGGGGGCTGGAGAGGTGGCTCAGAGGTTAAGAGCACTGCCTGCTCTTCCAGAGTTCCTGAGTTCAATTCCCAGCAACCACATGGTGGCTCGCAACCATCTATACTGTGATCTGGTGCCCTCTTCTGGTCTGCAGGTGTACATGCAGGCAGAGCACTGTAGACATAATAATAAATACATCTTTAAAAAAATGTATCACACAAAAAAAAAAATGTATCACTATACTTGACCTACACATAGATTTTTAAAAATGAAGACCTAAACCAGCCGTGGTGGTGCACGCCTTCAATCCCAGCACTGGGGCCTGGGGGGCCAGAGGCAGGTGGATCTCTGAGTTTGAGACCAGTCTGGTCTACAGAGCAGAGTTCCAGGACAGCCAGGGCTACACAGAGAAACTCCATCCCAGGAAAACAAAAACAACCACAAAAAGCTCCCACAAAGACCTAGATATGGTCTCTAAATACACAGAACAAAAGTTTCAAGTCACCAGGATCATCAAATTACAGACTAAATTTCATTTATTTGTCAAAGATTTAAGGCCAAGCTTTTTATTTACTGGCAGAAAATTGAAACTGCTTCTTCAGTCTCTCTGCAGAGAAGTTTGATTCCAAATTTTAAAAGCAAGAGGCTAGGGAATTGGCTCAGCAGTGCTTAAGGGCACTTGTCACTTATCCAGAGACCCAGGTTCAATTCCCAGCATGCAGGCTCACAGCGCTGTGTAACTTCAGTCCCAAGGGATACTCTGCCTTCTCCTGACCTTAGACACCTGGCACAGAAGTAGTACACATGCACATACATGCCGGCAAGTCACTTACACACATAAAATAATACATAAATATAAAACTGAGAAACCAAAAAGCAAGCTTTACTGCATCTGTGTGATGCTGGGTGTGGTGCAGAGTGCTTTTAATCAGTGGTTCTCAACTTTCTTTTTTTTAAAGATTTATTTATTCATGCATTTTATATATGAGTGATCTGTCTTCATGCACACCAGAAGGGGCAATCAGATCCCATTGCAGATGGTTGTGAGCCACCATGTGATTGCTGGGAATTGAACTCAGGACCTCTGGAAGAACAATCAAGTGCTCTTCACCACTGAACCATCTCTCCAGCCCCGGTTCTCAACTTTCTTAATGCCAAGGCCCTTTAATACATTCATGTTGTGTGACCCCACAACCATAATTTTGTCCCCCAAGACAGAGTTTCTCTGTGTAGCCCTGGCTGTCCTGGACTCCTTTGTAGACCAGGCTGGCCTTGAACTCACAGAGATCTGCCTGCTTCTGCCTCCCGAGTGCTGGGATTAAAGGAGTGTGCCACCACTTCCTGCCTAAATAATCAGTTTTTTTGGGCCTTCAGGAAATAATCAGAGATATGATCCAAATTTGGGGTACTGTACAAGGACACCACTTCAAAATAAAGTCAAACTGGAGGCAAACTAAAATTTCCTCTCAGGAAGCCAAATGCAACCCCCCTGCCCCCCCCCCCCCCCCCCCCCCCCCCCCGCCAAAATGAAACCCATCTAAATTTCTCTGTCTTTAGCAAAGCAACTCAACTCTTTTTGTTCTGCCCTCAATTCTCAATTTATGCCCCACAGCCTATATTTTAGACCAAAATAGTTTTCCAAAGAAGAATGTCACCATTAGCCCTTAGGATATTTTTTTCCCTAGCCGTTCTTAGCTTGCACAACTCATAGGCCGTTTGGTGCCTTTGGCATAAATTCAGTCAGAACATTCTTGGCTGTACATTATGGAAACCATCTCAGGCTGAAGGAGCAGGAGGCAGGGGATGAGGAGGAAGAGTGGGAGCAGATTCTAATGAATGTTGGGGCTTCACCTAAATTGCCTTGGCTCGAGGTAGACATCTCGCCTTTAATCCCACAGCACTAGGGAGGCAGCCCGTGGATCTCTGTGAATTTGAGGCCACTCTAATCTACAGTGTGAGTCCCAGATCAGCCAGGACTACACAGTGAGACCCTGTGAATAAAATAAAATAAGCAGCTAAATAAAAATTCCCTGGGGGTTGGGGTGGGGCTAGATTTATGGTTCCGTAGCGCAAAACATCGGCTACTTCGATAGAGGGCCTGAGTTTGATTCCTAACACCCAGAGGGCAGGCTCCAACCACTTGTAACTCCAGTCCCAGGGACTCTAAAACCCTCTCTGATCCCTGTGGGCACAGACATAGGTGCAGCCAAAATACCTGTTGCAATTATCAGTATGGCTTAGGGCACAAGTAACAGACACAGTGAGATTTTAGTGTATTTTAAACCTACAACCACTATACTGGGAAGAATCTAAACTACTCTAATCCTATGGTCTCAAAACCAACGTATATACCAATTATCTTGCCAATCTGATGACTCCTGGGGTAGCTTCTTTCCCGTCTGTCAACTGTCCAGCTACCAGCTCGTCCAACCTCCTGCTGGAAGCTCCGCCTTCCACTGCCTGTCCTTCTGCCCAGCTAATTGGCCAAACCGCCTTATTGACAACTGCTACAGCCACTCAAGGCATTCCATCACAAACACCTCGCCACATAAAATAATGAAGTAGGGCCAGGTGTGGTGGTTTATGCCTTTAATCCTAGCACTGTGGAGGCAGAAACAGGTGGATCTCCGTTGAGTTCAAGGCCAGCCTGGTCTACAAAGCCAATCTAGGATAGCCAAGACTACAAAGAGAAACTCTGTCTCAAGAGAGAGAAAGAGCCGGGCGTGGTGGCAACACACCTTTAATCCCAGCACTTGGGAGGCAGAGGCAGGTGGATCTCTGTGAGTTCGAGGCCAGCCTGGTCTACAAAGTGAGTCCAGGACAGCCAAGGCCACACAGAGAGACCCTGTCTCGAAAAACCGAGAGAGAGAGAGAGGGAGAGAGAGAGAGAGAGAGAGAGAGAGAGAGAGAGAGAGAGAGAGAGAGAGAGAGAGAGAGAGAGAGAGAGAGAGAGAGAGAGAGAGAACAGAAATAAATAATAAAATATTTTTTAAAAACTGCACTTATGTATTAGTTGGTTACTTTGCAATGGTAGAAATTCAGCTGTGCCACAGAGGATGGGTGTGTGGAAGGCAGAGGATAGCTCACAGGAAGTGGTTCTGACCTTCCACCCTGTGAGGACTGTGGGCAAACTTAGGTCTTTAGTCTTAGTGACAAGTACCTTTACCCACTGAATCAACTTGCCAGCCTATTTTGTTTTTGTCCCTAGCTCCTGACAGATCTTTCTTTCTTTCTTTCTTTTTGTTTTATTTTGTTTGTTTGTTTTTTGAGACAGAGTTTCTCTGTGTAGTCTTGGCTGTCCTGACTCTCTTTGTAGACCAGGCTGCCCTCCAACCACAGAGAACCACCTGCCTCTGCCTCCTGAGTGCTGGGATGACAGGCATGTGCCACCACACCTGGCTTAACACCTAACATTTTTGTTGCTTTCAAAAAGCAAAACACAAAAATAAATAAATAAATAAATAAATAAGCAAAACACCAAAATCTAGAGCCAGGCAATGTGGCGGTGCATGCCTGTCATCCCAACACTTGGGGAGGCAAAGGCAGGTAGATCTCTGTTGTTGGAGGCCAGCCTGGTCTACAAAGTGAATCCAGTACAGCCAAGGCTACACAGAGAAAGCCTGTGTGTGTGTGGTGGTAGTGGGGAACCCAAAACAAAACAAAAAAGGTAAACCTTTTTATTGATAATAAATTAAGGGTATGGGGAGCCGGGCGTGGTGGCGCCCGGCACTCGGAAGGCAGAGGCAGGCAGATCGCTGTGAGTTCGAGGCCAGCCTGGTCTACACAGTGAGTCCAGGATGGCCAAGGCTACACAGAGAAACCCTGTCTCGAAAAACCAAAAAAAAAAAAAAAAAAAAAAATAATAATAATAATAATAATAAAATAAATAAATAAATTAAGGGTATGGGATGACATGTAGTCTTCTGACTACTTCCTGCTGACACTGGGGCATTAGGGGGTGGGGTGGGGTGGTGCTAAGGAAGCCGGAATGCTAGCCAGTTCTGGGAAGAGCAGGTTGTTTCACTTGCTGTCCAGGCTCTCTACAGGACCTGGGTCTTGGAAAGCGCAGGCAGCCTGGGAGTAGGTTGTGAAGCAGGACCATCTGGGGATAGCCACTTCAAAGCTGTCTGGGATGCGGGTTTTGAGGGAACACCTGGAGCTGAGGAGTAGTTTAAGGTTGGTCTGAAATCTGCCGGGAGAGAGGGTAAAGTTAAGGAGCTTAGGAGAAAAAATATATTTTTTTTCTTTTTTGTTTCTTCCCCATGCCCCAGACTGAATTTCTCTGTGTAGCCTTGGCTGTCCTGGACTCACTTTGTAGACCATGCTGGCCTCAAACACATGTCAATTCACCTGTCTCTGCCTCCCAAGTGCTGGGATTAAAGGTGTGCGGCACCACCACCCTCCCGGCCAAGATTTTTTTTTAAGTTTACAGAGATAAAAGTTTTAGCTACGTTCGAATTACCATTGGCTGTAATCTGTACTGAGATCCACACAGTAGAAAAAAGCTGTGGACTCACGCCTTTGAGTAGAAGTAAAAGCTGGGGAACCAGGACGCGCATGGTGGCGCACGCCTTTAATCCCAGCACTTGGGAGGCAGAGGCAGGTGGATCGCTGTGAGTTCCAGGCCAGCCTGGTCTACAGAGTGAGTTCAGGACAGCCAAGGCTACACAGAGAAACCCTGTCTCGAAAAACCAAAAAGAAAAAAAGCTGGGGAACCCCAAAATGATTTTTTGTTAAAAGCATGAACACACATTTCAGAGAGCTGGGTATATAGATTGGACAGAGATGTTTTTAGCAAAATGAGGAGCATTTTTAACTCTGTACATAGAAAAGAACCAAAGGAAATTTGAAAGTATCCTGGGACTATGATAATGTTAGAAGTACTTTACCAGAGCTAATTAATAGCTTATCAGAGCTCCATTGATTAATGTTAACACTCGGGACTTCTGAAGTCAATATAATAAAACCATAGCAAGGGAAGGAAATCTAGAGCATTTATTGTTTATATACCTTAAGTCACTTTTTTAAAATATCCAGTTATTTACCATGAGACACAGTGGTTAATGACTGAGAGTAATTATTGTAAATCAAGTTCCTTTAAACAACAGAATAATAAAGGAAACCTCTTTTCTGAGGATATCTCTCTTTAGAGTCTGGTAGCAAGGTAAACTGTTTTTCTCAGCTGGAGGCCTAAAAACTCAGGTAAGTGAGGCCTGAGGCTTGGCTTATGAAGAGAATTGAGGAAGGTAATAACTGAGAAGGCAGCTGAAGCCCTTAGGGGAGGAGCTGGTATGCATGTTGCTGTTAAAGTTACAATTAGCAGCCGGGCGTGGTGGCTCACGCCTTTAATCCCAGCACTCAGGAAGTAGAGACAGGTGGCTTGCTGTGAGTTTGAGGCCAGCCTGGTCTACAAAGTGAGTCCAGGACAGCCAAGGCTACACAGAGAAACCCTGTCTCGATAAACAAACAAAAGCTACAGTTAGTCAGCCTGGCCTGGTGGCCCATGCCTTTAACCCCAGCAGAGACAAGCGGATCTTTGTGAGTTCGAGGCCAGCCTGGTCTACAGAGTGAGTCCAGGCAGCCAGGGCTATTCTACAAAGAAACCCTGTCTGAGAAAGAAAAACAAACAAACAAACAAACAAAAAACCTACAGTTAGTCAGTATCCTCAGAAGTCTGAAAATAAACTATAGCTGGAAATATAATCCAAATGGTTTATATATCAACTAAAATAAATGGCAGCCACCTCCCCATGACCTAAGACGGGTTACCTTAGTCTCCGGTGGTCTTCATAGTTTCACTGGGGACAGTGGTCAGTCTTTGGCTGTCATACAGGACAGCATTTAATCTTTGCCTATCAGACCCAGGTCTGAGATTTTTTTTCCTATAGAGGAACTTGGGGAAACAGAGGAAAGATGTCCCTTGTCCTTGTGATTGGAGCTCAGTTAGGGGTGAGAGGAGCCTCCAGGCACACTGGTGTGTGGCGTTTGTAATGACAGTAAACAAACCCGAAGCTCGAGGTGACATTTATCTAGTCGGGGAGAGGGGAGAGGGAAGGAGAGAAAGCAGAGGGAGGGAAGCAGCAGCTGAGGGTTTGGACTCTAGGATTTGGAACCAAGTTTTGTGTGTGGCAGAAGCCAGCTGAAGCAAACATGATCCAAAGACTCAGATCCGCAGTCACTTTGTTCAGAATGGCTGGGTTCCTAGGGGAGGGAACTCAGTGATGTCATTCCTGGGTTTCAGCACCAAATGAACAGAAAACAAGAAATGAAAAGGAAACATGACTGCTCTTGGGTATGGGGGAGGAGAGGGTTTATTATAGATAAAAAGAGAGCATAGCCAGAGGCAGGGACATCTGGGAGCATACAAAGCAGATATGGGAGGCAGAGGCAGGTGGATTGACATGAGTTCGAGGCTAGCCTGGTCTACAAGGTGAGTCCAGGACAGACAAGGCTACACAGGGAAACCCTGTCTCGAAAAACCAAACCAAACCAAACAACAACAAAAACAACAAAGCGGATATGACCAGCCTGAGCTGGGCCATGAAAGCAGAGGTGAGGGGAGAGAGGGGAGCAAGGTACAGTAGCCAGGAGGTCCAAACGCACAAAGAGTGGGCAATCAAAATGGTTGTCTTATATAGGGAAGAGCAGCCTAACACCTCAGGTTGGAGACTTCAGGATGGGGCCAGGGTACGCCGGCCAGGAGGCCCCTGGAACATATAGGGAGAACCTGGCAGCCAGGGCCTATTTAATATGTTAAACAGGCATCTTAGCCATTAGTCTGAGGTTTGAAACCTGACATAACCTATAGAGATAGGTAGAGCTCTGGATCTACCAGCCAGCACCAGCCTAGGCATAAGTAAGCAAGTTCAGTGAGAAATCCCCTCTCAAAAAAAGAAAAGAAAAAGCCTGGTGTGACGGCATACGCCTTTAATCTAGCACACAGGAGGCAGAGGCAGGCAGACCGCTGTGAGTTCAAGGCCAGCCTGGTCTACAAAGCAAGTCCAGGACAGGCAAGGCTACACAGAGAAACTCTGTCTCAGAAAAACAAAAAACAAACAAGCAAAAAACAAAAAACAAAAACAAAAAACAAAAAACCAAACCAAATCAAACCAAAAAGACCCAAACCAACCAGCCAAACAAAAAACACTTAAAAGAGTAATAGAGAAAAACATCAGAATCATCCTTTGATTTCCACTAGTGTACACAGGGTACATACAACCACATTCACAACCACATAACACACGAATACACCTGCACACACAAGCATGCACATGCTCAAACAGGACGTGCCTCCTATCAGAGCAGTCTTGCCCTCAAGACCTCACTCATCCTTAATTAAAGTCATGTACAGATTAAATGGCTTTTTTTTTTTTTTTGGTTTTTCAAGACAGGGTTTCTCTGTGTAGCCTTGGCTGCCCCGGACCCACTTTGTAGACCAGGCTGGCCTCGAACTCACAGTAATCTGCCTGCCTCTGCCTCCTGAGTGCTGGAAATTGAAGGCGTGAGCCACCACGTTAAATGGCAGTTTTATTAATGATGGACTCTGTGTAGGATGGAAGACCCCTAAGATTATATATCACCTAGTGACATTGGAGTCAGTTAACTATATATAAAATAAATTGGCCTAATGACATACTTCTCAGGCTGTATCTTTATCATTTAGCAGTGCTTGTAGGGCAATGGGTAGAGTGCTTGTCTGGTGTGCATGAAGCCCTGGGTTGGTTTGTTTGGTTGGTTTCTTTTGGTTTTTTTTCGAGACAGGGTTTCTCTATGTAGCCTTGGCCATCCTGGACTCACTTTGTAGACCAGGCTGGCCTCGAACTCACAGCGATCCGCCAGCCTCTGCCTCCCGAGTGCTGGGGTTAAAGGTGTGTGCCACCGTGCCCGGCTGAGAGAAGCTAGGTGTGGTGGCTCATATATGAATCCACACACCCTAGGAAGGTGAGGACAAGAGTCCAAGAAGTTCAAGGTCACCCTGTTACACAAGACGAGGCCAGCCTGGGCTACATGAGACTATACAACTACTGCTTTGGAAGCGCCTCTCCAGGTACAGCCATACCTGAGTTTGGGCTTTAGCACGCAAATCTGGGGGTGGAGCACTCACCAACATTCAGTCTGTATCTGGACTTGGTGACTTGCTTCTAAATAAAGAGTGTAGCCAGGTTCCGAGTCTAGGTCCAGGCGGAATATCGTCTGCTCCGGAGCCAGCCGCAAGGACACCCAAGCAGCCTGTGGATGTGGGTGCCAACCTGTCAGACCTACCTCCTGCTCAGCAATCCTGCAGTCTGCCAGGGCAGGTCTCAGTCTTTATCTTGTTTTTTGTTTTCTGAGATAGGGGCTCTACATAGCCCTGGCTGTCCTGGAGCTCACTATGTAGACCAGGCCGGTCTCGAACTTACTGGGGATCACCTGCCTCTGCCTCCCAAGCGCTGGGATCAAAGGGGTGCACCGCCATGACGGGCCTGATTGCTTGCAGGACATAGCCTCTCTTCTCAGGCCCCCTCATAGCTCTGCCCACATCTCACTTTCAGCTTATGACATCATTTTCTTCCCACCTAGAATGAAGAAATCAGAAAATAATCCTTAGCCAGCACCAAAAATACCTACTTCTTTTGGGAAGGCCCACACGCCGTGCCTTCCCCCCATGTGCTGTGAATGGACCGTCCACATGTCTGTCTGTGGCCAGCCCTCCCCTCACACAGGATTCTTTCTCCCTCTAGCTTATTAAAGGCAGCACTCTTGCGATTACCCTCTCGTCTGCATCATCAAATGTTCTCTCTAGAAGGGATTGTTCTCATCAGCATACTAATGGGATATAAAAACTCATCTTCAAAAAAAAAAAAAAACACCAAAATCTTCCATTTCCCCCTCATTCACGTCACCATTTGTCTGCTAACCACGCTTAACCATGGTTTAAAAATATCTCTACTGAGCCAGGCAGAGTGACACTCACCTTTAATCTTAGCACTTGGGAGACAGAGGCAGGTGGATCTCTGTGAGTTCCAGGCCAATTAGGGCTACACAAAGAGACCCTATTTCAAACAAATGAACAAAAGCAAGGAATTTATACTGCGTGGGTGATGGTGCTGGAGAGATGGCTCTGAGCGTAGCAGAGCGCTCGCAGAGAGGACCTTGGTTTAATTCTCCACACCTACATCCAGTGGTTCCCAGCTCCTCCAGTTCCAGGGGGATCTGACGGACATCAGATCCCTGAGCACCTGCACGCGCGCACAAACACACACACACACACACAAATACACAACAATGTAAATGATAAGAATAGTAGCTGGGGGCAGGGGCTGGAGAGACTGCTCAGCAGGTAAGAGTACTGGCTGCTCTTCCAGGGGACGTGGGTTCGACTCCCAGCAACCACATGGCAGCTCACAACTGTCTATAACTCCAGTTCTAGGGGATCTGATACTCTCACACATCCATACAAGCAGGCGGAATACCAGTGTACATAAAATAATAATCATTAAACAACAACAACAACAAAAACCAAGCTGTGGTGGCACACACCTTTTCTTCTTCTTCTTCTTCTTCTTCTTCTTCTTCTTCTTCTTCTTCTTCTTCTTCTTCTTCTTGTTCTTCTTCTTTTTGTTTGTTTTTCAAGACAGGGTTTCTCTGTGTAGCCTTGGCTGTCCTGGACTCACTCTGTAGACCAGGCTGGCCTCAAACTCACAGAGATCTACCTGCCTCTGCCTCCTGAGTGCTGGGATTACAGGCGTGCACCACCACGCCCAGCTGGCACACACCTTTTTGTTTTTGTTTTTGTTGTTTTAGAGGCAGAGTTTCTCTGTATAGCTCTGGCCATCCTAGAACTCACTCTGTAGACCATGCTGGTCTGAACTCACAGAGATCCATCTGCCCAGCCAGGCACACACCTTTAATCCCTGTACTCAGGAGACAGAAACAGGTGGGTCTTTGTGAATTTGAGGCCCACCCTGGTCTGCAGAGAAAGTTCCACGACAGTCAGGCCTACACAGAGAAACTCAGTCTTGAAAAACAAAACAAAACAAAATGGTACCTAGGGAGATGACTCTACTGTTAATATCACTGGCTGATCTTCTAGAGGTCCTAGGTTCGAGCCCCAGCATCACATGATGCTCACAATCATCTATACCTACAGTCCTACGGGAGCTGATAATCTCTTCTACATATAAGCAAAACAGCGATACTTTTTTTTGGGGGGGGGGCGTTTCAAGACAGGGTTTCTCTGTGTAGCTCTAGCTGTCCTGGACTCACTTGTAGGCCAGGCTGGCCTCCAACTCACAGTGATCTGCCTGCCTCTGTTTCCCAAGTGCTGGGATTAAAGGGGTGCACCACCATGTCCTTCAAAAAATATTTTTTCAGTGATAATGAACCAGCTGGGCATGATGGGGCATGCCTTTAATTCCAGCACTCGGGAGGCAGAGGCAGGTGGATTGCTGTGAGTTCAAGGCCAACCTGGTCTACAAAGTGAGTCTAGGACAGCCAAGGCTACACAGAGAAACACTATCTTGAAAAACAAATAAAATAAATAAACCTTTGTTGTTGTTGGTTGTTTTTTGTTTGTTTGTTTTGAGACAGGGTTTTTCTGTGTAGCTCTGGCTGTCCTGCAATTCACTCTGTAGGCCAGGATGGCCTTGAACTCATAAAGATCCACCTGCCTCTGCCTCCTGAGTGCTGGGATTAAAGGCAAAGATAGCTGGGAAGTGGTGAGTCCCAGCACAGCTAGGGCTACCCAGAGATACCTTGTCTTGAAAACAAAAGATAAAACAAACAAAAAAAGGAAGTTGGGTGAGGTGGTGCACTGCACGCCTGTAATCCCAGTACTTGGGAGGTAGAGGCAAGTGGATCTCTGTGAGTTCAAGGACAGCCTGGTCTACAAAATGAGTTCCAAGACAGCCAGGGCTACACAGAGAAACCCTACCTTAAAAACAAAAAGGAATCCAGGTGTCGTGGCACATATCTGTAATCCCAGCACTCTGGGAGGCAGAGGTAGGAAGATTTCTGTGAGTTCGAGGCCAGCCTGGTCTACAAAGTGAGTCCAGGACAGCCAAGGATACACAGAGAAACCCTGTCTCGAAAACAAATAAACAAATGAAAAAGGAAATTAGGGCCTGAGGTTAAGAGCACTGGCTGCTTTTCCAGAGGTCCTGAGTTCAATTCCCAGCAACCACATGGTGACTCATAATCATCTATAATGAGATCTGGACATCCAGACAGAGCACTGTATACATAATAATAAATAAGTCTTTAAAGAAAAAAAGGGAAATGATATATCTATATGGTGTCTCCTTCACTTCCTATTCTTCTTACAGCCCAAGCAAGCCTTTGCCACAACTGTGACATCAAAATCAAGTTTTCCAAGGTCACCAATGGCTTCCATGTTGACAGAGTTGATGGTTAATTTCCCTTTCTCACTTGACGCATCAGTAGAATTTTGTCCTTGATTACTCTGTGCCTTTTTTTTTTTTTTTTTGTCTTCTCCACTTTCTTCAGTTGCTCTCAAGGACTCAGGAGTCATCCTCCTCCCTCACTACCTCCTCCTCTCCTCTATTTGTCTAGACCCATTTTTCTCCCTTTTCATAGCCCTAAAAGTTAGAATGAGCCTCAGGTTTAATTCTCAATGTCTCTGCCCTCCTCACTTCCCCCCTTCTCTCAATGTCTCGGTTCTCCTCCCCTCCCCTCTTCTCTCAATGCCTCTGCTCTCCTCCCCTCCCCTCTTCTCTCAATGTCTCTGCTCTTCTCCTCTCCCCTCCTCTCATTGCCTCTGCCCTCCTCCCCCTCCTCCCCTCCCGTCTTCTCATTGCCTCTGCCCTCCTCTCCTCTCCCCTCCTTCTCCTGTGTGACCTTATCTGCTTCCACACCCCGCTGTCTTTCTAAGCCAGAGCCTCTCCAGAGCCCAGAATGAGGCAAAGTCTTTCCTCCCTTTCTGTGTGTCTAGTGCACATGCCTGCCCTGGATTTGTGGGCGTGTATGTAGAAGCCATAGGTCAATGATGTCATTTTTTAGGAGCTTCCTAGCTTGTTTTTGATACAGGGTTCTTCACTAGCCCAGACATGCACATGATATTGTCAAGATAGCTGAGGAGGGTTTGGAAGGGACTCACTGTCTGTCAGTCCCAAACTCTGGTATTGCCAGCATGTGGCCACCATGCCAGCCTTTTTATGTGGACCCTGGGGAATCAAACACAGGTCCCTTTCCTGACAGCTCTGTTGTTCCAGCCCCCGTTTTGGCACTACTTTCCCCAATTCTCAGCAGTTTTTATTCCTTCCCTTGATACCCAATGTATTCATACTCACGGGCAAGAGCTTGGGTTGAAACAATCACCTAGAGGTTTCAGCTCCCTGTCTTGTGCATAATGGAAATATTTATTCAAATTTAACTGAATTACCTCTTTTAGGAAGCAATATCTACACCTGCCCTAAAGGCAAAAGTTACCCTCTTCCCTTGCAGTGAAATGGCAAACCCAGGAAGATAGTGTTCAAGTCTCCTCAGCTCAGGAATGGAAGCAAGAATATATGTGGATTTGGGAGAGGGGAAGGCTTTCCAGAGTCACTGGAGTTTGCTCACTGCTGACTTGGTCTTCCTGTGAGATGTACCTGAGTTTTCCAGACAGGGCTTCTCTGTGTTATCTTTGTCTGGACTCGCTTTGTAGATCAGGCTGGCCTTGGAACTCACATCTAACCTCCTGCCTCTGCCTCCCAGGTGCTGGGATTCAAGACATGTGCCACCACGCCTGCCCCAGTTTGCTGTCTTGATATTTGTGGAGATGTTAAGAGTGCTGGAGAGTTGCAACACCAGGCATGTGAAGAGCTGTGAGTGTGAGAGAATGGGAGAAAGGGGCTTAAGAAAGCACTGCCACTCAGGAGGCAGAGGCAGGCGGATCGCTGTGAGTTCGAGGCCAGCCTGGTCTACAAAGTGAGTCCAGGATGGCCAAGGCTACACAGAGAAACCCTGTCTCGAAAAAAAAAAAATTAATTCCTTTTAAAGTTACTTTCAGTTTCTGAAATTTTTAAAAAAATTATGCATGTGGCAAACATGTCAAGAACATGTGGAGGGCAGAGGACAGCTCTGTTTCTATGCGGTTGCACACGTAGTCTCTCTGTGTACATGTGCACATGGGCCTATGTTTGCACACGTGTGCATACGTTTATGTTTCTCTGTGTGTATTTGCACACCCATGTATGTTGTAGGATATTTGATCCTATTGTGATTCCTGAGATTGTGAACTGTAAAAACCTGCCTTTTGTTTGGCATGGTTGAGATCTAGCACACACCTTTAATCCAAGAGCTTTTCTGTACACAGGATTTAATAAAGTTAACCCTAGGTTAAGAGTCAGAGCAAGAAAGCAGCTGGCAGGGATTAAAGAGTTGGAGGGCCTTTGGGTTGGAGGATATTTAAGACATCCTGTAGAAGCGGAAGGAGCTGTTCTTTAGCTCCTTGGCTTTTGGCCTTTTGGGCTTTTTTGAGCTTTGAGCTAGCAAGCCTCCAGGTTTTTTGGACTTTTCCTTCCGGGCTGTCAGCTAAGTTAGTGAACCTTTTGGGCCTTTTCCATCGGGACATGAGCAGAGTAGGAAAGGCAGCTGAGTACTTTCTGTACTTTCTTTTTTTTTTTTGGTTTTTCGAGACAGGGTTTCTCTGTGTAGCCTTGGCCATCCTGGACTCACTTTGTAGACCAGGCTGGCCTCGAATTCACAGCAATCCGCCTGCCTCTGCCTCCCGAGTGCTGGGATTAAAGGCGTGTGCCACCACGCCCAGCCAGCTGAGTACTTTCTCTGCTTCTCTGAGCTGGCAGGTTTTCACCCGGGCATCTGGCTCCTGAGTCTTTGTTGGTAAAATAGAACACTTGGGATTTTCATTTAAAACAACACATGTGTATATACATAATACTCTTGTAGGCAAGCCTACCAAACTATAAAATATATAAACTTCCCAAAAGCTTCTCTCTTCCTCTTTACGGCTTCTCTGCCCTCCCACTGACCTTCCAGCTGCCTTAGAATTCTTCTACTCCTGCTTTATCAGCTGGGAGCTGGTGGCCTCTGGAGTCAGCCCTGTTAGAGGCAGGTGACTCCTAACAGTGGACACCTGGGCTGTGGAGCCCTTCATGCTCAAAAGTAGAAATTACTGGTAGAATTTCAAGCTTTGGGACAAGCAAAAGGATACAGCTGGTCTCGAACTCACAGTGATCTGCCCTGCCTCTGCCTCCCAAGTGCTGGGATTACAGGTGTGTGCCACCATGCCTGGCTTACAGAGGCTCTCCTTCAGGGAGAGGCTAACTATATTCGTCAGTAGTTCTCCACCACAGAATTTCGTGTGTGTGTGTGTGTGTGTGTGTGTGTGTGTGTGTGTGTGTGTGTGTGACTTATTTTTACATAGCCAATAACAAGTGTTAAACCACAAAATTTTCACAATAAAGAGCAAACACATATAAGGAAAATGTACTTTTGTTTTGTTTTGTTTTACTTTTTTTCTGTTTGTTTTTTAAGACAGGGTTTCTCTGTATAGCCCTGACTGTCCTAGAACTCTCTTGGTAGACCAGGCTGGCCTCAAACTCACAGAGATCCACCTGACTCTGCCTCCCGAGTGCTGGAATTAAAGGCGTGCCACCTTGTCCAGCTCAAAAATGTAAGTTTTTTTGTTTTGTTTTGTATTGTCTTGTTTTTTTGAGATAGAGTTTCTCTGTGTAACAGCCCTGGCTGTCCTGGACTCACTTTGTAGACCAGGCTGGCCTTGAACTCACAGAAATCCACTTGCGTCTATCTCTGGAGTGCTGGGATTAAAGGCATGTGCCACCATGCCTCGGGAAAATAAGTTTTTGGTTTAAAAAAATTTTATTTATGCTCATTGGTGGTTTGCCTGCATGCATGTCTGTGTGAGGGTGTCAGATATTGGAATTACAGTTGTGAGCTGCCATGTGGGTGCTGAGAATTGAACTGAGATCCTTTGGAAGAGTAATCTTAGCTGCTGAGCCATCTCTTCAGCCCAAAAATGTAAGTTTTTATGCAATGTGCAATCTTCTTTTTTGGGGAAAAAATATGAGTGCATTTTCAGCATTGAGCCTTGCCGACAGGCAAGCTCTTCAAGCTGAAGAGAAACGTCCGGAAATATGAGTTTGTCATGGAAACGCTGACAGGGCTCCATCTGAGGGCCTGCTCACAGGTGCAGCCTGGAATGGCGCAGCCTCACATGGCTGATTTCCATCCCAGACTGCTGAGTGACTTCTCTTTCTTGTAGCCGGGCCCTGGGATAGTCTGAAGGTTTTCTGGGGAGCTAGGGAGTTCTTACCTGGCAGGTGAGGGGCTTCAGATTCCTGGAGCTGGAAATAATCTTAGTGTCAGTTTTACAGAGGAAGAAGGGTTTCTACAGAGGGTGGAGGAGAGAATGATACAGAAAAGGAGGGCATGACCTGGTTGCACACAGGCATCATTTTCATGCCTTCATCCCTGTAGTTCTGTAGCCCACTGAAGTGCCTGAAGCTCATTGGGTGTTATAGAAAGGCAAACAGGCTGGTCCAGGAACCAAGACCACATTCTTGGGTGGACTGGGCAGCCTGTTGCCATAGGATCTGGGAGCATGCCCTGAGGTAACCATTGTGGCTGATACCAAAGGCAGGAAGTACAGGCTTTACTTTAGCTAGCACGGAGAAGGCTGCCCAGTGACCACCTCTTGGTCCTGTCAAGACATGAGTGAGGGACCTATAATCGGGCCTTTGCTTTAAAGTGGGCTTTGCATCCTTGAAGATAGTCTTTGTTGTTTCCAAATGGACACCCCCACCCCCACCCACCTCCTAGCCCTAGCTAGGAGGCTAGGAAAAGCACCAGCAGCTTTATGAAGTCAATGGGTTGGGCCTGCATGGCTCTGAGGGGGTTGTGTAAAGAAAAGGTTAACAATAAATAAATAAATAAATAAAATAAAATAAAATAAAAATAAAAATAAAAAAGAAAAGGTTAACCCTGGAAAGCTTCCATCTGGTAAGGAAAACGTGCTCCCTCTGGCTCCCAGTCTAAACTGGTAGAGGAGACAAGTTCAAAAATGATGAAAGACCCAGTCCATACATCGCTAAAGTGACAGTCTAAATGAAAAACAAACAGAAAACACCAACACGTTTTCCTACCCAGACCACAAAACTCTTATTTGCCGTCTGTTAAATTGAAGCCACCCATGTTCCTTGGACTGTGGCAAAAGCTGAGGTGAAAGCAAAATCTATTTACCAACATTTCAGTGGGGACGGGGGGACTGGGGGGAGGGGAGAGAGACCGGAGGGGGGGAAGGGGGAGGGATGGCGGGAGGCGGCTGGTGTCCCAGACTAGCTCCAATGGCCCTGCTAGGGGGCTGCTGTTCCCCGGGATGTTCAGATCAGATACAGAGCTGATCTCCAGCCTCATCTGTTCCCTGCAACACAGATCCCACCTTTCTTGCCCAACCGGGAGTCTTCGGAGCTTGGGAGACATTCCACGGCGCTCTGGCTCCACATGAATTTGTCGCTCAGTGCACTAGGCAATCAGAACCGACTTCTCTCCTTTTTCCCTCAGAGGTGTTGATAGTAACAGTAGCAACGAGCTGCCAAGTTGGCAGGAGAACAGAGCGGCTGTGCACTGCGGATGGAGGCGAGGGGTGGGGGGCTGGGGTGGGGTGGGGAGGTAGGGGGATGGAGGAGCCCGCAGAAGGCTAAGCCCTCTATTTATCCTGAAATTAAAAGGGTCCCTCCAGGCTGAGCGGCCAACATCCTACCTAGGGGTGGGGCGGGGATGCTGGGGTTTGAAGGTTGAGGCCCCAAGAGAGGCCTGGGGCTGATGATGCAGGTGACGCTGATGAGGCAGCCCCTGAGAGGCTCCCAGCTCACGTTGTTGCTGTAGTCTGGGGAGGGACCTGCTGGCTGGGCCCAGAGGGCAAGCCGGGCCGAGGCAGAGTGGAGATCACCTTTGTTCCAGTTCTGGAGTTACAGGCTGTAGCTTCCAAGCCAGAATGGCTGTGAGACACAAGGGGGGCTATCTATTGTGAATTTACTTCCTCCCAAGGAGAGGGACAACTAGGGGCATTTAGAAGGGCACTCATGCACCATCAATCAAACAGAACTGGGCCTCTCAGGAGAGCCATTCAGCTCTCTGGAGCCTCCCCACTGAATGATACCTACTTCAGAGCGTTGTCTGAAGATAACAGAAGCAGAATAGCCAAACCTTACTATGAGGTAGACAAGGTACTTTATGGAGATCAATTCACTTGCTGGTCAGACTCTACCAAGCCCATGTTACTATTAGCATTCCTGTTCTCTTAATGAAGTAGCTGAGACACAGGGCCCTTAACTTACTCAAGATCACAGAGCCAGTTGTGCAGCATGGTGGCCCGCGCCTTTAGTCCCAGCACTTGGGAGGCAGAGGCAGGGTATCTCTGTGAGTTCGAGGCCAGCCTGGTCTACAAAGTGAGTCTAGGACAGCCAAAGCTGTTGTTACATAGAGAAACCTTGTCTCCAAAAACGAAAAACTAAAAAACTAAAACACAAAAACCAAAAAACCCTGTGAGTAGCAAAGTCAAAGACCCGAGCCCACTTGTGGGTTGTGTAGTCTACACACTGACTTCATAGTAAAATTTAGCTCTCAGCACAGTGCTTGCTTGGAATAGAACATAAGGGCTACCACCATGACACAACTGAGTGTTTCCTGACAGGACCCAGGGACTTTGTGGGACCCCAGCTTCCAACTCTATCTTTGGCTTCCACTCCATGTTTGTCTTAGAAGTTAGAGGAATTCTCCTTTTGGCAACCTGTTGGCCTCGCTTGATTCTCTGTTCCTCCACTCCCATCCTCCTCCTCTTCCTCCTCTTCTTCCTCGAGGTAGAGGAGAACTCTCAACTCTCTCTAGTTACCCTCAGCTTGCAAAGCAAACATAGTCTGCGGTATTTGCTGCCAGTTCCTCTCGGGTGACAGCTGCAAGCCATGTGTCCTGGGTAGAGCCAAAAGCCTGGGGCTGGACCTCAGGGCTGTACGGGAGAGCAAGAGCTAGGCATGGTAAGTGTGGGCCTCCGTGTTGGAGGAACCGGGAACTTTTAGCTGTAACAGCTCAGGGCAAATGCGCGCCCTGCCCCCCCCCATGTGTTACTGGGGATCTATGCCTGTGGCATGTTGGGCAGGTGCCCTCCTACTAAGGTAAATTTCCAGCCCTTAGTTCTTTGTTTATTTGTTTTTTCTCTGTGTAGCCTTGGCTGTCCTGGACTCACTTGTAGACCGGGCTGGCCTCAAACTCACAGAGATCCACCAGTCTCTGCCTCCTGAGTGCTGGGATTAAAGGCATGCACCGCCATGCCTGGCTAAACCCTTAGGGTTTTTTTTGTTTTGTTTTGTTTTTGTTTTTTTGGTTTTTCAAGATAGGATTTCTCTGTGTAGCCTTGGCTGTCCTGGACTCACTTTTGTAGACCAGGCTGGCCTTGAACTCACACTGATCCACCTGCCTCTGCCTCCTGAGTGCTAGGACCAAAGGCATGCATCACCACACCTGCCTGGCACTCTTTAAAAACTCTTGAACTCAGCGGGCGTGATGGCTCATGCCTTTAATCCCAGCACTTGGGAGGCAGAGGCAGGCAGATCTCTGAATTCGAGGCCAGCCTGGTCTACAAATCAAGTCCAGGACAGCCAAGGCTACACAGAGAAACCTTGTCTCAAAAAAAACAAAAAACAAAAAACAAAAAACAAAAAACAAAAACAAAAACAAAAAAAAACCAAAAACAAAAAAACAAAAGAAACACAAAAAACTCTTGAACCTATATTGGAATCCTGTTTGGCTTCTGATTCCTAGTCTTCCTGTGTCCACCTCCTGGGTGCTGGGATTACAGGCATGGACCACTAGGTGCAGCTGTTATCTATTGTAGCAGCAGAAATCCTGTTTGCTACTGGGCATGGTGGCCCACACCTATGATCCCGGCAAGAACCCTGTCTCGAAAAACCAAAACAAACCAAAACAAAAATCTGGACTGAAACAAAACATAAACACCAATGACAACAAAAAATAACAACTATAAATGTAAACATTTATTTCTTGCTGTACATTTCACTTCACTGATCTGCATACTGACCCTTCTGCCAGCACAGCGGTGGAGGGGAGTGAAGGGGGACAGAAGAGCGAGACCGAGGCTGGGATCAGGGGTTCAAGGCCAGACTGGGCTTCAGTGAATCAGGCATCAATGCAACTTTGTAAATTAGCAATGAACTCTCCAGGTCCGATAAGCTGTGCTACTGGGCACTCTTGTTTCTTGCAAGGGATCAGACAGATAATTCCATGCCACTTCCTGAGGTGCTAAAGCACTTTCTGTCAGGTCAAACAAGAGCCAGATGCTGTTTGCCAACTGCTTCTTAGGCTGAGTGCCAGCCTGGGACAATTAAGCCTGAATCCTCTGCAGGGCAGGGGGTTGGGTGGGTGGGGTAGGTGGGGTGGGTGGTGGGTAAAGCACAGTATAGGTGTCTCAGAGCAACACTGTTGTTCACGTATGTACTGAGGAGGGCTGATTCGGTGCCACAATCATTCCAATTGCCTTCTTCACATAAGACATGATTTAGGAGGCTGCACAGGAGTGGTACAGGTGAGTAAATCCCTGCTATGGTTAACTTGTAGAGAGATTTTAATTCAGGACATGGCTGTTCTGGCAAAAGAACACATCCAAAGACTTTTTACTCTAGAATACAGACATGCCTTTAAACCCAGGAGACAGAGACAAGCAGATTTCTGAGTTCAAGGCCAGCCTGGTGCAGAGCAAGTTTTAGGTAAAGAAAAGCTTAGGTCCAGGTGTGGTGGTGCGTGCCTTTAATCCCAGCACTCAGGAGACAGAGGCATGCAGCTCTCTGAGTTCTAGTCAGTGCTGTGTGGGCAGTTTGGTTGAGAGTGAGTTGAGACGCAGTGCAGTGGAATTTGTGGCAGTTCAGGTCTGGAATTCAGAGGTAGTGTTTTTCCTAGGAGAGTTTTACAGAGAGAGGTTGAAGAGAGAATAAGCCAGACACAGGTGAAAACAGAGCAAGCCAAAAAAATAAGAAGGGGCCAGAAGGTTAGAACAGACTGCTAGAGTTAGTTTGAGGCCAACCAGAGCAATTCAGTGAGAAACTGAGAGAAGCCAGATCGACTCAGTCAGCTTGGAGAGGAGTTTGAGATAGAACAGCTGAGTTGAACCAGCCAGCCAGAGCTCAGAAAGAGCTAGAAAGGGTGATCTTATTAAGCAGTAAGTCTCAGAGGCTGAAAACATTCTAGGTTTAGATTAGATTGTATGGAGGCTAGAAGCTTCTAGGAGTAGGCCTAGGCTAGCAGATGGAGGCAGTAAGGCTCCAAGATGACAATTACTTCAGGTGAATAAAAGATACTTTAACGGAGGTGGGAAGCAGAAGGCCAGAGCTGAACAAAGAGGGAAGAACACACCAGGAGGGACAGAATAAAGAAAAAGCACGCCTTTAATCCCAGCACTCAGGAGGCAGAGGCAGGTGGATCTCTGTGAGTTTGAAGCCAGCCTGGTCTACAAAGTGAGTCCAGGATAGTCAAGGCTACATAGAGAAACCCTGTCTCGAAAAAACCAAAGGGAAAAAAAGGGGGAAGGCACGATGAATGGTTGCCTGCTTGTGGAAGACTGACCACATCTCTCAGCTCCTGATATCTTGGATGAAGGCTTATAGAGTCCGGCCCAGAGGCAGGGGCATGCCTGAGATGACCTTTGAGAGTTCCTTGCCTTCTAAGTCTTCTGAGGGAAGAGTGAACAGCAGAAGTGGGTCAAGGTCCTGTTCTGAGGACGCTCTGTGCTGGAAGCAAGATGTGTTATGTCGCCTCTTCACTTATTCATGATGCTATCGATTATAATGCCGCTTTTCCACAGGCTCCTGAGGTAGCGTGAGTTGGGAGAAGAGAGCAAGCTGACTTCGTTTGCTCTGCAGATGTCAGGAGCTTGGGCAGGACCCCTGCCTTAACTGCCTCCATGCCTCCGCGCCCCGCCCCCCGACTCCTTTCTTACCCCATCTGAAGCCCTCATGACCTGAGGATTGAGATCTGTGAATAGCCTTTTGTATCAATTTCTTTACTTGTTGCTGTGATTAAAATACTCCAACAGCCAGGTGTAGTGGCACATGCCTTTAATCACAGCACTTGGGAGGCAGAGGCAGGAGGATGGCTGTGAGTTCGAGGCCAGCCTGGTCGACAAAGCAAGGCCAGACAGCCAAGGATACACAGAGAAACCCTGTCTCAAAAAAACAAACAAAAATCCCAAAACAACAACAACAACAACAGTAACAACAAATACTCTGACAAAAGCAACTGAAGGGGGAAAGGGCTTATTTGGGGGCAATCAAGGGAGCAGGAGCAGGAGCAGGAACAGGTTGCATCACGTCCACAATAAAGAAGCAAAGAGATGGGCCGGGCCATGGTGGTGCACGTCTTTAATCCCAGCACTCAGGAGGCAGAGGCAGGTGGATCCCTGTGAGTTCGAGGCCAGCCTGGTCTACAACGCAAGTCCAGAACAGCGAAGGCTACACAGAGAAACCCTGTCTTGGGAAAAAAAAAAGGTGAAGCAAAAGCACGTGTGGGGCTCTACCACTCGCTTACCACATGAGAAGACACATAGCCTTCCTGGGCCTTAGCTGCTTGCTGGTATTTAAAAACAACAAAAAACAAAACAACAACAACAACAACTTTCTATGTCCTGAAGGGATTGTTGTAAGGATGGAAAGAGACGGTGGATGCAGGTAGGGTTGTCAGCCAGTCATTTTCTCACTGTGACAACGACTGAGAGAAAAAAAAAAAAAAAAACAACTTTATTCTGGCTCATGATTTCAGCAGTTTGAGCCCAAGGTTTGGTTCCGTTACTGTGGGCCTGAGGCAAAGCAGAACACATTGGCAAGTGAGAGGCTGTGGAGTAGATGGCTGCTTACCTCCAGCAAGGAAGAGGCATCGGAGAGGGCCTAGACGAAAACATCACAGATGCAAGACGCACCTTCAGTGGCTTGCTTTCTCCAGCCAGCCTTCCCTTCCACTGTTCCACCGCCTTCCGGTATGTGGAAATCCAAATCCATCAGTAGACTAAACTGTTCTAGGCAAAAGCCTTCACCATGTAATGGTCTCTAGAAATGCCTCCATGGATGCACAAAAGGCAGCCTTTTGTTTTTGTTTTTTTTCGAGACAGGGTCTCTCTGTGTAGCCTTGGCTGTCCTAGACTCACTTTGCTGAACAGGCCGGCCTAAAACTCACAGTAGTCCACCTGCCTCTGCCTCCAGAGTGCTGGGATTAAAGGTGTGCACCACCACACCCGGCCCAAAGGCAGGCGTTATTAGTCTACGTATCCCTCAGTCCAATCAAGCTGAACCATCTCATTGGTTGGATAGTGCAGTGGCCATAGCAGACGTACCTGTAAGTGCAAACAGTTGTAAATGGCTGGTCTGATTAGTGGGATATATACATACAGTTGTGGGAAGGAGGGTGGGTGGGTGTGGGCCCACGTTCTGTATTCTGTAACACAATGGATTTGCACAGAGGAAGAACCAAAAATTGTCCTCTTGGCCCTGGCCCTGGCCCTGGCCCAGGAGCTTGGCCTTCCTGTTCCAGGTCCTGGTGGCAAATACCCTTATTCTAGGCATTCAGGAGGCAGAGGCAGGTGGATCTCTGGAAGTGCCAGGACAGCTAGGGATACATGAGATCTTGGTTTCAAAATGACAACAGAGCCAGGTGTGGTGGCGCACACCTGTAATCCCAGCACTCCAGAGGCAGAGGCAGGTGGACCTCTGTGAGTTCGAGGACAACCTGGCTTACAAAGAGAGTTCTAAGCCTGCCAGGACTACAGCAGAAACCCTGTCTCGAAAAACCAAAATAAATAAATAAATATAAACATTTAAAAATAAATAAACAAAAAGGACAAAAGCAAACCAGACAATACAAGACTCCCACCTGCCCAGCTAGAAGTAGGGATTTGGTGTAGGTGGAACAAGATCCCCAAACATGCTAAACAAGCATCTTACTGCTGACCCACATCTCCAGGCCCCCAAACGGGTAGAACACACCCTGGAGGTCCTTGCTTCTGCTCCAGGCCCTGCATGACTCAGGCCCCGCCATATCACACTAGGCAATCAGTAGTGCCTGCCTTTCCCATCCTGGAAGGCCTCAATCACATGGATCCCCAGCAGCTGCTTAGACGATGCTAATTACACAGCTTTGTGCTGCTCTCTTAGCTCATCTGTGAACACTCCATTCCCTTCCTTTCCCAGGATGCCTTTGAAAAGGCAAAGGGAGGCCAGAATCCTCCAGAAAGAGAATTCTAACTCCCTATTACACAGTGGGGGTGGGGTGGGGCTGGGGGAGGGGCTTTGGAGAAGCATTAGCTCTTGCTGTGATTCAGAGCCATTCAACAAACTCCTAAAGACAACAGAAATCTGTGACAGGCAAAGTGCAGATCAAACCCTAGGCAGAGAAAGGAATTGTGGGTCAGGACAGCTGTTTCTGTTTTGTTTTGTTTTGTTTTGTTTTTTGAGACAGGGTTTCTCTGGGCAGCCTTGGCTATCCTGGACTTGATTTGTAGACCAGGCTGGCCTTGAACTCACATCGATCCGCCTGCCTCTGCCTCCCTAAGTGAGTAGCACACACCTTTAATCCCAGCACTTAGTAGGCAGAGGCAGGCAGGTCTCTGTGAGTTTGACAGCAGCCTGTTCTACAGAGTTCCAGGACAGCCAAGCTAAACAAAGAAATCCTGTCTCAAAAGGAGGAGAGAGAGGAGGAAGAAGCGGGGAAGAGAAGGATGTGTGTGTGTTTGAGCGTGTACTTGTACGTGTCTGTATGTGCACGTGCACGTGTGGGTGCACAAGTATGTGTGTATGTGTGTGGAGGCTAGTTGTCAGCCTTGGGTGTCATTCCTCAGGACCCATCCACTTTGCGGCGACATGGTCTCTCACTTGGACATGGGGCCTGGCAGTTAGGTTAGGGGAGCTGGCCCCTGAGCTTCCTCGGTGCTGGGATGACTACGGTTTCCCACTGTGCCTGCTCCTTACACACCTGCTGAAGCTGGAGGTCAGGCCCTCATGCTCAGGCCCTCATGCTTGTGTGACAAGCACTTTGCTGACTGCGTGCTCTCCCCAGTGCCTGGACATCTAGTGCTTATGGAGTATCCACAATCACACTGTTTAACACTCACCTAACTGTGTGACTGGCCATTTGGCCACTCAGAATAAGCAAAAATATCAATCAGTCACCTTTATAGCTGTTATGGCTGTGGAGTATAAGTGCATGTGGAAAGGCATTCTGGAGTCTGAGGCGCCATCTTGGACCATGAGGTAAAGCTGAGGATGTTAAGGTGGCAGAAAACAGAAGGGTCATGAGATCCTAAGAACTGGGGAGACACTGTACCAGAATTGGACTTAGTACCTCTGGTCACCTTTAATAAGATAGAATTAGGCCGGGCGGTGGTGGCACATGCCTTTAATCCAGCACTCGGAGGCAGAGGCAGGTGAGTTCGAGGCCAGTCTGGTCTACAAAGTGAGGCCAGGACAGCTGAGGCCACACAGAGAAACCCTGTCTCAAAAAAAAAAAAAAATTAGAACTAAACTTCTGAGGGTAGGAGAGATGGCTCAACTGTCAAGAATGGCTAGAGCTTTGTTGAAGCCAAGTTTGCCTCCCAGCACCCCCAACACTCACACCAGGCCGCTCACAACAGAGAAACCAATAAACAAAGTATCCAACACTCAGTTAAAGCTGATGAACCTAAAGATCCGAGAGGCCGGTGGCCTGGGAAGACCATCAGTAGACTTGAAGTTGCCAGGTGATGACTGGCCATGAAGCCATGGCGACATGAGATCACTGAGAAAGAGAACAGGAGCTAGAGCAGAATTCCGAGGAGCAGCAACACTTGAAGGATGGGCAGAGGAAGAGGAGCCTGCAGAGGAAACTGGAGGGAGTAATCAGAGAGGTAGGATAAAGCCAGAGCAGCACTGTGTCACAGAAGCCCAGAGGAGAGGTCCAGACAGGGACCCGATCAACAGTGGAGGAGGCAGCTACTTCCGCTGGTTTCTATAGGGGGTTGATGGTACCATGGAGCTCCAGAGAAACAAATTTAGGTTTCTGTTGTCTCAGATCCTACTGGGCTAGCTTTCTGAAACTGTGACAAAATCCCTATAGTAATCACCTTGTAAGAAGGAAAGGTTTGCCGGGTGTGGTGGCACACGCCTATAATCCCAGCACTTGGGAAACAGAAGTAGGCGGATCGCTGCGAGTTCAAAACGGAGAAACCCTATCTCGAAACCGCCCCCCAAAATAAATAAATTAAAAAAAAAAAAAAAGGAAGGAAAGGTTTGGGTTTGGGCTCACTGTTTCAGAGAGTTCAGTCCCTGGTCACTTAGTGCAGCTGCTTTGCGCCTGTGCTAATGCAGTTCGTGACGGCAGGAGCGTGTGCTCCTCATGCAGTCACAATGGGGAGACAGATGGACATCATGGTAGGAGCATGTGGTACCTCATGCTGTCAAGATGGGGAGAGAGACAGAGAGACAGAGAGACAGAGAGACAGAGGGGATGAGCCAACCATGACAGCAATGCTCTTTGCATGAATCCCCTATGACTTACCTCTTTCTACTACGTCTACCACCTAAAGTATCCACTACCTCACAATAGCGCCATGGGTTAGGTACCAAACCCACCACATGTGGCCCTTTGGAGGGGCTTTCAAGATCTATGCTGTAACACCTAGGGACGGGTCCTCCTGCCATCTCCCGGCTGTGCATCCACTAGAGTTAGGTTCTAGGTCCTCAGCTCATCTTTTGGACCCTGCCAAGGTTCGGCCTTCGACCTGCTCGCCGTTCTCTTCCTTCCAGGAAGGTAAGAATGGTCCTGCTGTTTCTGGCTTCCTGCTGTTCCTTGCTTGAGATGCTTCTGTCTGAAGACTGTTCCTTTCCCCCTAAATCCCACCCACTCTTTATATCAAAATGTCAGCTCTTCTGCTCCCTAGTTCTTCAGGCAAATTGGTTGCCCCAAGTCTGTGCCCTCTGAGCACTTTGCTTATTCCCAGCCACCCGTCTCAGTGCAGCCTGTGCTAAACTGGGTTGTGTATGTCTCCAACGACCTTGAGAACTCGGAAAAAGTAATTTTGTCAAGTTGGCAGTACTTCCCAGATTCAATACAACCCCTACTAAAATAGCAACTACAGTTTTAAAAAAGATTGGTGTGTGTGTGTGTGTGTGTGTGCCCGCCCACATGAGTTTATGTGCACCATATGGATACAGGTGCCCTTGGCGACCAGAGGGTAGTGATTCCCCTGGAAATGAGATATAGGCAGTTGTGAGCGGCCTGATGTGGGTGTTATGAACTGGTTCTCTGGGAGGAACAGTAAACTCTTAACCTCTGGGCTATCCATTTGAGCTCGCTTTCTTTCCTTTTTTATTTTTTTCTTTTTTTATTTTTTAAAGATTTATTATGTATACAGTCCTCTGCCTGTACATACACGTGCAAGACAGAAGGGGGCATCAGATCACATTATAGATGGTTGTGAGCCACCCTGTGGTTTTGAACTCAGGACCTCTGGAGGAGCAGTCAGTGCCCTTAACCTCTGCGCCATCTCTCCAGCCCCTCAACTAGAGTTTCTAATATAAACTGATAAATTACAAGCGGGAAGAGGGAGGGGATGAAAAAACAAACAACAACAACAACAACAACAACAAAAACTACAAGCGAGCCAGAATGGATCAGTTCAGTGTCTGTGTGTGTGTGTGTGTGTGTGTGTGTGTATGTGTGTGTGTGTGTATGTGTGTATGTGTGTGTGTATGTGTGTGTGTATGTGTGTGTGTAGGTGTGTGTGTGTAGGTGTGTGTGTATGTGTGTGTGTGTGTGTGTGTGTGTGTGTGTGTGTGTGTGTGTGTGTATGTGTATGCTTGAAATACTGTCTTTCCATGTAGCTCAAGCTGGTCTAGAACCATCTTTGTAGCCAAGGCTGGCTCAGTCTCCCTAGTGCCTAGTGTGCCCAGCTAAGGCAGCTCGGTTTCCCTTGACCAATCCTTAAGAAAGACAAAGCTGGAGGAGTCACTTTACTGCTGCTTAGTTGCTTCAGAAATAGCAACAGTTTGGTGCTGGCAGAAGGGTCAGTATGCAGATCAGTGAAGTGAAATGGACAGCAGGAAGTAAACGTTTACATTTAGAGTTGTTATTTTTGTTGTCATTGTTTTTGTTTTGTTTCAGTGCAGTTATTTTTGACAAGAGTCTTAAGACAAGTCTGTGATATGTCTCCTCAGCTAATGACATAGGATTAATTGGTATCATACCCAAGAAACAATGATATGGACCCTACTCTTCATGTAGATAAAAATTTTATTCAGGCCAGGTATGGTGGTGCACACTTTATTTTTTATTTTTGCTTTTGTTTTTTGTTTTTTTTTTTTTCCGAGACACGGTTTCTCTGTGTAGCCTTGGCTGTCCTGGACTCCGTTTGTAGACCAGGCTGGCCTTGAACTCACAGAGATCCGCCTGCCTCTGCCTCCTGAGTGCTGGGATTACAGGTATGCACTACTGTGCCTGGCTGGTAGTGTACACTTTTAAACACAACATTCAGGAGGCAGACAAGCAGACAAATCTCCATGTGTTTCAGGTTAGCCAGGACTATATACCCTATCTCAAAAATTAACAAAAAAACAAAATTATTCAGATCATTGATTTAAAAATGGAAGTTCTAAAACTCTTAGAGGAAAATACAGGAGTCTTTGCAATTTGTTCTTGTGGAATTTATACTTTTTTTGTTTGTTTTTTCCAGACAGGGTTTCTCTATGTAGCCTTGTCTGCGCTGTTCTGGAGCTCTCTTTATAGACCAGGCTGACTTTGAACTCACAGCAATCTGCCTGCCTCTGCCTTCTGAGTGCTGGGATTAAAGGTGTGAGCCACCAAGCCTGGCTAGTCTGTGCAATTTGGGAGTTACTTTTTGGATATAATATCAAAGCGCAAGGGGAGAAATAAAACACAAATTGTATTTTGTCAAAATTTAAAACTTCTGTGCTTCAAAGGACAGTCAAGAAACTGAAAATAAAACCCACAGGAGAAACTTTGTAAACCATGAGTCTTACGAGGGTCTAACTTCTAGAATGTATAAACAACACATAGAGGCTGGAGAGAAGGCTCGACCCTTAACAGCACACACTCTTTCTCCAGAGGACCCAAGTTCAACTCCCAGCACCCGCCCGGATCAGGCATTTCACACACGTGGAACTCCAGCTGTGGGGGGAATCCGACTCCTCTGGTCTCCACAAGCGCCGATACTCATATACAGAGACACATACTTTAAGGTCATAAGGATAATTTAAAATGCCGGGCATAGCCAGGCGTGGTGAAAGACGAGAATGACTGATGCAGCTTGTGCATGTCTTAGGTTTCTAGTGAAAACCACCATGACCAAAAGCAACTTAGGCAGGAAAGGCCTACTTCATGTTAATTCTGGGAACCAATTCTCCGCCCCCGCCCCGCCCCCCCCCCCCCCCCCCCCCCAATTCTTTACTGTAGGAAACCAGGGCAGGAGTTCAAGGCAGGAACCTGAGGCAGAGCGGACTGTAGAGGAGCACTGCTTTCTGCCTTGCTCCCCATGGCTTGCTCAACTGGTTTTCTTATCAATTCAGGGCCACCTGCCCAAGGGTAGCACCCCCACAGTGGGCTAGGCCTTCCCTCAGCCGTCATTGACTAGCAAAATGGTCCACAGATGAGCCCACAGACCAGTCTGATGGAAGGGATTCCTTAACTGGGGCTTCCCCCCTTCCCAGGGATCTCTAGTTTCTATCAAATTAATAAAAAGTATCTACTTACCTTCTGACCCCGACACCTGAGCATGGTAGCATGTGCTGACTCATCAACAATGTGGGGAGAAAAGTCGCACCGCCGAATGTTGAAGTGTAAATTAGGCCTCCATTTTCCTAGTGAACAGGTTCCCCCAAAGTTCGTTGCTAGCTTAACTGTGTTTCAGTGTGCCTGTGTGCCTTATGAATCCAAGTGCCTGTGTTATGTTTTCTTTGTGTGTGTGTGTGTTATGGTTTCTTTGTTTGGGATTAATGTCTTCTAAAATTACAGGCTGGAAAGAGTGATAGATTTCTTGCTTAGCATGGGCAAGGCCTTGGGGTCAATGCCCAGAATAGAAAAACAAATTATAGCCAGGCATGGTGGCGCACTCAGGAGGCAGAGGCAGGCAGATCGCTGTGAGTTCGAGGCCAGCCTAGTCTACAAAGGGAAAGGGAGTCCAGGACAGCCAAGAAAGACCCTATCTCGGTGGGGCGGGGGGTGAACAAACAAAAAAACCCAAACAAACAAACAAAAAACCAGAAAAAGAAATATTTCAAAAAAGGAAGACAGTGGGGCTGGGGCCCTGCTGAACGGCAGAGAACTTGCCTGGCTTGTGTTATAGGCCTGGATTCAACCTCCAGTACTGTTGAAAGGGGGGACATAAGAGGGACGGAGGTATAGATCTGTTATGAGCTCATCTAACTGATTCTCAGAGACTGAGGATAAGAAAGTGTTTTTGTGACAGTAAGGACAGAGTCTCCCTTATACATGAACCATTCTTGACCCCCTCCCCAACTCTTTGCACCCTCCTCTCTTTTCCCTTCTTCCCTAGCTCCCTCTTCTTAGACAGGATTTCACTTTGTAGCACAGTTTGGACTAGAACTCACTATGTAGCCCAGGCTAACCCTTCTGCAATTTCCTGTTGCCTTTGAAGTAATTCGCCTGACGGAGGGAGGGCTTGGCGAAATGACTTCTGTCACTTCCACAGCCTGCGGTTTCATCCCTGTGGGAGGCCCTGTAGGATCCCAGCCAAATGCTCAGGAGAAAGTGAGGAGGTAGCCCATTTAGAAACCAAGGCTGAGCTTTCCCCAGCACTGACAGCGATTTATTTCAGCTGGCAGTTAGTTCTGGGCAGGGAGAGCAGGGACACCTGGAAGAGGAGGAGGGTGCTTCCAGCTGAGCTTTTCCAGCCACTGATGGCCATGACATGTTACCTAATACCTAAGAATATTTGCCCTTGTTTCATGTATTAGCACCTTCGGTATACACAGAAGTCACGCATGAAACCCTATCTGCAAGAAAGGATAATGGCAGACAAACCTAACTTTGACAGCTTAAACAGGAAATGGTTAGTAAAGAACCCTGGAAGTCATAGAGCACAGGAACACACAGCCAGTCCCCTGCCGAGGTCCAGGGAAGGCAGCCTAGAAGTAAGAGTAAGCCAGGAAAGAAAACTGCAAGTCTCAAGAGGGAAGGAAGCCTTTGAACAGAGGTGTGGAATCTGCATGTGGGAAGTGCAGGCAGCTGAGGTGTTAGAGGAACAGCAGGCATGAGGTGTGGGGAGACCTGGCAGAGAGGGGTGTGTGTGTAGAAGCAGGGGGGTGGTGTGGTGGGGGTGGGGAGGGTGGGGGTGTGGGGGGTTGGCATGTTATAGAAAAAGGCAAAGTCTTTATTCTGAGCAGGGGAGAAATGTCTGCCTTGTTAATGGGTTCCTGCTATAGAAACTGACCTTTGGGGGCAAAACTACAGTTATAAAGAATCAACACAACCACCTTTATGGTTGAGGGTCACCACAACATGAGGAACTGTTTTAAAGGGTGGCAGCATTAGGAAGTTGAGAAACACTGAGCTAGAGTAAAAGAGGCAAGAATGAGGCAAGGAATGAAGAGGTGATGAGTAGCAGGCTGGATGCGGGGCATTTATGATTGGAAGACAGCCAGGCAAGCAGTGAGGAGCATGGGCTGGATTTAAGAGGGAGGGACGAGCCCAGGGAGGGTTCCCTGTTTCTGGCTTGTGCCTGGGGCGTTGAACGGAGGTAAGCACTGCAGGGAAGGGAAACAGTGGCAGTGGCTAATGTTTATTCCTCAGCGAACAGCTTATACAGCCTTACGTTACAGCTGTGACCTTCAGAGCTTGGAAGCTAGAGAAGGTTCGGAAAAGAGGGTGTAAATACTCCCCAAGAAGTTCCTAAGAGTTGCTCTGCAAAAGCCCCAGGTGGATGACCCATCCTCTAGCCCCTCCCCCCATGTGCCCCACCCCTCATTCATTAGCCCAGGCTGACGTCAGAATACCCTCTGGATGCAGGGATGCTTGGGCTTCCCCTGGTTGAGTCCTTTATTGAAGATGGGAAAAGAGCTGGGGAATGCAGAAGCCTGAGGGGATGGTTTTCCAAGGGTGGCTGGATTGAACACATAATGAGCACTAAAATTATGATACTCCCAAGCAGGGCAGGCTAAGGCCAGAGCTAGTCTGACTTCTCATTCGCGGTTAAGGTCGAGGGAAGAGAAAAAGACCCGCACAGAGGAGCTATCCCAGGTGTTTTCCTAATTTCTGCTGAGGCCAAAATATTTGACCTCCCACTGAAGACTTTAGATAGACCCTTTGTGAATAAAAGCTTAGGAAGAAAAACCTGACATTTCCTGGGTGTCTTCTGGATTGGAGTATCAACATTTTTTGAACACACACACACACACACACACACACATGCAGTCTGCTGCCTGAACTTTAAAGCTTCCTATTTAAGTGTAGTCCAAGGGAACTATCCTGGCAAAGGGTCTGAATCTGTGTTCTGTCTACGTTTTTGTTTTCGAGACAGGGTTTCTCTGTGTAGCCCTTGTGGTCCTGGGAAACTCCGTGGACCAGGCTGGCCTCAGAGATGCACCTGCTTCTGCCTCCAGAGTACTGGGATAAAAGGAGTGCACCATAGCCGCTGCCCAGCACATTCTGTCTACATTTCTGGGCTATAGATGAAGTTGGGTTTTGTTTGTTTGTTTGTTTGTTTTGTTTTTGTTTTTCGAGACAGAGTTTCTCTGTGTAGCCTTGGCTGTCCTAGACTCGCTTTGTAGATCAGGTTGGCCTCGAACTCACAGAGATCCACCTGCCTCTGCCTCCCGAGTGCTGGGATTAAAGGCGTGCACTACAACGCCCCGGGATAAAGTCGTTACCTCACAGCTCATACCTATCCGTTCCTTTCAGTCCCCTCGGGTCCTGTTTAACTGGACAGGTGGGGATGCCTGACTTATTACCTCTATCCTCAAAGGACCATAAAGTGCAGAGGCTGTACTGCTATTGTTTTTGAAGATGGTGGTTAGGGACCTAGCTATGGGTGGGCAGAATGGCTGAGCAGGAAGCAAAAGGGACCTTTCCAGAATGTGAGGGTGGCGGTAGGGGTGTGGGGATACCGAGGACTGCTTATGCCTTTACTTCATTGTGGGGCTTGGCTGCTCCTCTCCCAAGTGTTGCCAGCCAAGGGAAATGGTGCCCTGTATAATCTTCAGTCTCTCGTGATTTTTAATCCCCTCCTCTGTCGCTTTCTGAAGTTGGGACCTGGGAGCCCTTCTCTGCTGAGTCTGAAATCTCCATGCCTCCACTCCTCCCTTCCTGGACCTGTGGTCTCCACGCCTCTCTCTCTTTTTTGGGGAGGACGGGGGGGGGGGAATACTCTTTTTATATCTCCCCACAGTGGTCTCTCAAAGCCTGGGCAGACAGGGGTCTGCTTTCTCCTTTCTCCTCCTTCTAAGGCCTCAGTTCCCTCCCCCCACCTTCTCCAGGTCCCCTTCCCCACCCCACCCCCTCCTCCGCCCCGAGGCATTGTGGGAGGAAACAAGATGTGGAGCGAGAGCGGCGCGGGGAGAAGCCCGCAGTGCGGGGCCGGGCGGGCGCAGCCAATGGGGAGCGCGGACGGCGGCGCGCGCGGCAGGGGGGCGGGGGCGGGGCTCTATTTCAGGGCCGCGCGTCGGCCACGCTCAGCGGCGGAGCGGAGCGGACTGCGAGGCGCCGAACGGGTACAGGCGGTCGGCCGGGTGGCGCGAGGCGGAGCGCGGGCGGCCGGGGGAGCTCGGAGGGCGGACGGCAGCGCGAGCGCTCGGCTCGGGGCCGCGGGAGCAAGGGGGACACCGCGGCGGCAGCGGCTGCTGCTGCAGGACGAGCCCAGGGGGACACCGCCCCTGCCCGCGCTCTGCTACAGCCCAGCGCTGCTCCCCAGGGGCCCGTGCGGACTCGCCTGCGTGACGGTGAGCGGGGGCCCGGGGACTAGCCCTCGCCCTGGTCGCCTCGGCCTCCGGAAGACCCCGCAGCCCCTCGGGGGAGCCCGCCCGCCCGCGGTGCGCGGAGTCCTCTAGAGGTCCGAGGAGGGCGAGCGGGCCGGCAGGCCGAGCCGGGTGGAGAGGGCTCCGGCATGACGCGGCTCCTCAGGCCGCCACCGCCACCCTCCGGGGCGTCCTTCCTGCAGCGAGGTCGCCCGGCCACTCCGGCGGGGTTCCAGGCCTGGCGAGGGAGGGCGGAGGACTGGCCGCGGCCTGTGGACGGGGCGGGGAGGCGGATGCTTTCTCATTCCCCAGGTGCTGCCCTTCGTGGTCCCTGCCCTCCTGATGAAGGGATGGGGTGTGTGTGTGTGTGTGTGTCTGTGTGTATGGGGGAAGGGGTACGGCCCCCTTGGAAATCCGAAACGAGGCAATAACGCTTGTGCGTGTCAAGGAATGGTGCAGGGCGGTCCGTGTCATTTGGACAGTTGGAGGCTTTTTTTTCCCCCCTCCTCCTCCGGGTGAGACCGGGAACAGAGGATGAGAGAGCTGTCCTGGTGCTCCTTTTGCGGGAGCTCCTGGCTCGTGACTCAGGAAGCTGGCTTGGGGCCCTTTGGCCATCCTTTTATCTGGAGGCCGAGCCTCCCCCGCCCGCCCCCCCCCCCCCCACCTCCCGAGGACGGAAAAGATAGCTGGGCGTCTAGCTCGCCTAACCTTTTTCTCTCAGGCACCTTGGATAGAGGTTGCTAGGGCTGGGCCTCACCTTTCTGAGACGCCTGAGGGGCCAGGGGTGAATCGTGGCATTGTAGTCACAAGACCAGCATTATGTAATCGCGGGATCTCTCTCTTGGAGAGTAAGACAGCTCTTAATTACTGTGACAAAGTTGATCCTTTGGACTGGGGGGGGGGGGGATGAAGCAGTGAAGCAGGTGAGCTTTTTAGCAAAATGGTGCCAATTTCATACTTCGTTGTCTGTAGCCAGGCTCCACCCCCAACCTCTGGAATTGTAAACAGTGCCCCCTTCTGAGTGGTAACCTGGAACAGGCCACCAGGTGACATTGTTTTTTTTTTCTTTCCTTCTAGAAAGGTCTCATCATCCGCCCTTTTCTTTGCTCAAACCTCATGGATATTGCCCCGTTCCTCTCATTACAGCTATTGTTTGTAAACGCGGTTGTTTACCCAAGGTCATAGAGCTAGTCAGTCTAGAACAGGCATCTCTTGACCTTTTCTTAACCACCACAGATTCCTTGAGGCTCTAATTTTTCTTTGGCGTGGAGGCTTCTGAGCTGAACACTAGCCAGTGTCGCTTAAGAGGAAGAAGCCTTGCCGAGGTGCCCTGGGTGCAGCTAAGGGCCGCCTTGCTTGGCAGCGCACGTTGTGTGCATTTGAGGGTCTCGGTGGGTAGTGCGGACTTAAAAGTGGATTGGAACGATACCAGGAATTTCCTTGAGCAGTCAGGCTTCTGTGTAGCCTCGTATCAAGATTCGGAGGGGGATAGCATCTCTTTCCACTGGGCTGGGCCACAACCAGTGGCGCTTTTGGAGTTGAGGTGAGGGGAATCAATACTACTGTGTGTGATGAGAGTGGTCAAGGACCAGGCCGGGTTTTGTCGCTCATTTATTGTAAAGTAGCTCATATAACTATAGACTGCCAAGGTAGATGAGTCTGCACTGAGTCTACCTCAGAAGTCTGGTTGCTTGCTGGATGGTGAATGCCACAGCCCAGGAAGCACGGCTGTGAAAGAACGCTGTAGAAATATTAATAACCCCCTTTAGCCTTGCACCTCCTCCATCTCCAGGTTTTTCTCGGTCATGTGTTTTTATTGTTTGAAACAAGGTCTCATTGTAACCGAGGTCGGCTTTGAATGCCTGGTCTTCTGCCTCTACATCCCAAGTGTTAAAATTTCAGGTGTGAACCACCACACTTGGTGGCCCTGTTTTCATTTAAGGGAAAGTGCTCAGCTTTCCCATCAGCATAATAAGTATTTAAGTTTTCACTTCATTAATGCTTTTTGAATGAATAAAAGCAATTTTTATGCCAGGTGTGGTGGCACATGCCTGTAATTCCAGCACTTAGGGAGGCAGAGGCAGGTGGAGATCTTGAGTTCTAGGTCAGCCTGAACTACCCGTCTTAAACCAAAGCCACAAATCCAACCAAACATACACGGGAAGCAAAAAGTCAGGACAAATCCTTGTTGGAGCCGTAACTTTGAATATTGAACACTGTAGTGAGGAGAGTGGGGAAGCAGGATTGGACGTGGTGACACCTGACTGCTTCTCTAGTTAGAGGTACATGGCCCCCATTATTTAAGAGGTCATTATCTTTGCCACCAGGCTTTATGTATGAAGTCCTTTATTTTTACCAAAGTGGAGTTGGCTCCCCCCACCTTTTTTATTTAGTTTTTAAAGACAGTGTTTCTCTGTGTAGCCTTGGCTGTCCTGGACTCACTTTGTAGACCAGGCTGTCCTTGAACTCACACTGATCCGCCTGCTTCTGCTCCCAAGTGCTGGGATTACAGGCATGTGCCCAGCTCTAGTTGGCCTTTTTTTCTGTGAGAGGACCGAGTAGTATTTTAGCCTTTGTAGTCAGAACAGTCTCTAATAATGTGTTCCTATAAAACTTTGACTTGTAAAACAGGTAGGTGGTGGTTGAGTGTGGCTGATAGCCAGCCAGCCCCCTTGCACAGGTGCTCCTTGTTTGCAGGTGCTCTCATATAACCTAGTTAATTCTTAAACAACCTCCAGTTGAGAGCTGACCTCGTTGCTAAAATGGAAGTAATCGATACAGAAAGGCCAAATACCTTGCCGAGACCACAGAGGTTCAGAGTCAGGACCAGAAATCAGGAATACTGATTTTTAGCAGGTGTTTTCTGCTGTGAGACCAGTGGTATCTAATAGTCATTAAACTGTGCGCTTCATCCCTTGAGGTGTTAGCTTCTAGTTTATCTTTAGGATTATGCTGCAGTCCCTGTTTTACAGACTGTGACATAAAAACAGGTAAATTAACTTGGCTGAAAGATAAGTTAGGTGATGCATTGTTGTATTGCTGCAGCTCTCAGTGTTGGGCTAAAGTTCAGAGTGTATGAAATAAGTAGCTGTTGGAAGTTAAAAAAAATCTCTTGTATTGTAAAAACATGACATCTTAACATTTACATCTTTTATTTTTAATACTTGCCTTGTATGGTAGGGACCATACTTCTGCTAAAAGCTTGTAAGCAGTTTAAAAACTTTTTTTGAGACAAGGTTTTTTTGTATGCTAGGCTGGCTTTGAACTCAGATCTTACTACTTCTGTCTCCCAGGTGCTGGGATTTAAGGCATGTGCCACCTTCCCCAGCATAAAACTTCCCTTTAATTAATGTCTCTTGTCTGTGTTTCATACCCTCCCGCTTTCTATACTACCCTCTAGGCCTGAGGCTCCCGACCCATAGCTTAGTCTGTTTATTGCTCACACTGAGACGGTGTCAGCTTGACTTCTGTGCTCCTACTGCAGTGTCACGATGTCTGACCGGAAGGCAGTGATCAAGAACGCAGACATGTCTGAGGACATGCAACAGGATGCCGTTGACTGCGCCACACAGGCCATGGAGAAGTACAACATAGAGAAGGACATTGCCGCCTATATCAAGAAGGTGAGGCGGGAGGAGCGAGGCCTGACGCCTAGCTGCCGGGCAGGGTGAGGGGCGTGGCGTTGGCCCGCCAGGGGTGGCCCTTCACACAGAACCCTGCAGATTTGTGAAGCAGCTGAATTGTGGGCTGATTCTGCGTTGCCAAAGCAATCACCTTAGTGGTTCTTGCTGAGGCTTTGCTGAAGCTGTGCTAGTTTTACAGATAGTTTCGTCACTGCAAGGCATTGAGGGAGGGAAAGGCTATGCAGAGAAACTTCAGAAGTAATGTCACGGGCCCAGTTGAGAACTATTCAATCAATATATGATCCTGAGCAGATTTTCAGGGAACTTCATTTACAGTAGTGTATCCCTTATAATTCTCATAATTGCAATTAAAATTTTCCCTTAAAAGACTTAGGTTCTGCATATTTTGCAATATTTACTACTCTTTTCCCTATACTTTATTTATTTATTTATTTATTTTTTGGTTTTTCGAGACAGGGTCTCTCTGTGTAGCCTTGGCTATCCTGGACTCACTTTGTAGACCAGGCTGGCCTCGAACTCACAGCGATCCGCCTGCCTCTGCCTCCCTTAACCCTGAGTGCTGGGATTAAAGGCGTGCGCCACCATGCCCGGCTTCCCTATATTTTATTTTTAAAAAATTAGCCTTATGTGTATGAGTATGTTGCCTGTGTGTGTCTACCGCATGCGAGCCTGATCCTGTGGAGGCCAGAAGAGGCCATTTAGGCCCCCTGAGACTGGAGTTATGGATGGTTTTGAACTGCTGTGTGGGTGCTATGAATTGAGCCCAGGTCCCTGGAAGAGCTGCAAGTGCTCTTAACTGCTGAGCCATCTCCAGCAATCCCCTCCTTGCCTTTTTTTTTTTTTTAAGGAGACAGCAGTTTTATTTTCCGTTTTGTTTTCAGAGACAAGGTTTCTCTATGTAGCCTTAGCTGTCCTGGACTCACTTTGTAGACCAGGCTGGCCTCGAACTCAAGAGCTACCTCTGCCTCTGCTTTCCGAGGTCTGGGATTAAAGGCATGCGCCATCACGCCTGGCTAGCAGTTTTATTTTTATTGGAAATGTGAAGTGTACTCATTACAGAAAATAAAGTAGAAAGTAGGTTTTTGTTCTTTGTTTTTGTATCAAAATGTCACCTTTAGACCAGAAGTCCTTAGCTCAGACATAACAGAGAGGCTGATGGTCTAGCAGGAGGGAATATGTCAAGGGCAAGAATCAGCACTGCCCAGCCTGGAGTCTGGACACGTAGCTGAGGAGCCCAGCCCCAAGACCTGACAGGTCAGACAATGTTCTTAAAGGACACTCGGCATCACCAAGAGTCCTACTTTAGATTGCCAGAAAGAACAGAATTGACTTTAGAAAAAGCCTAAGGAAATCACCCAAGTGGCTTTGCCTTTAAATGGAATTGTGAGACTAGTGTTGCTGGGTTTCAGAATTCCATGGATGACATCATGGGATCTCATGCTGCTTTCCTGGTAGATATTACAGGTCTTTGTAGACCTAGCTTGAGTAGCGCAGATTGCTTCAAGCTCATGAGCCTCTTGAGTAGTGAAATATCACGAGTACACTGCCACCCTCTTAAAGCATATATACCTTGATTCTTCTCTTATCAGCAAAGGCAAGGCTCCTGTACACTGATGGAGAAACTGAGGTTTCTGGAAACAAATCAGACACTGGGAATGGTACCCAGGGTCCTGCTCTTGCGCACAGGCACATGGACAACCAGGTGGCCCTCACCTGGCAGTGTGTGCATGTGGTGAGCCATTGGGTGGTGGCAGGGAGTCGCTCATGTGTGCTGTATTAGTTGGGAACTCAGAACTAAGACAGGCCACATCTCAGAGGCAAAACTCAGCAGTTTCCTAAAGCTTAAATCAGGGACATAACTTGATTCTCAGAGCTGGCCTGAGCTCTCCACAGGGCAGCTCTTGGGCCAGCCTCTGCTTAGTGTCTTCAGCAGATGCCCTCCTACATTCTTAAAAGAATGAGCTGGGCATGGTGGCACACACCTTTAATCCCAGCACTCAGGAGGCAGAGGTGGGCTGATCTCTGAGTTTGAGGCCAGCCTGGTCTACAAAGTGAGGCCAGGACAGCCAGGTCTACGCAGAGAAACCCTGTCTCAAAACAACAACAACAACAACAAAATAATGAGCTCAGATAGTCAGTCCTTTGCTTTTCGATACATCATGCCATTTTTTTTTCTTAATATTTAAAGTCTATGGTTAGTTGAATATATGGATGTACAAGTCACATATAGAGGGCTGGCTGTGTAATTTTTATAAAAATGGTTCAATATCAGAGTTAGTGAAAATTTCCTAAATGGGGCTGGTGAGATGGCTTTGTGGGCAAAGGTGTTTGCTTACAAACCTAAAGATCTGAGTTTGAGCCCTGAAACCCAGATGGTGGAAGGGGGGGGATGGACTCCAGCAGGCTGTCCTCAGGCTTGCACACATGTGCGCTGGCACCCTGGCCACTCCCAGATACATGTAAACACTCAAAAATCCCAAATGACTGCCTGAGGGGAATGGCTAACCCTGAAAAGGCGGTTGAACCCGGAGCAAGAGCTAGGGTTTTGTGTCTCCTGCTTTTTCTTTTTTTTTGTTTTTGTTTTTGATTTGTTTTTTTTCGAGACAGGGTCTATCTGTGTAATCTTGGCTGTCCTGGACTCACTTTGTAGACCAGGCTGGCCTCCAGCTCACAGTGATCCGCCTGCCTCTGCCTCCCGAGTGCTGGGATTAAAGTGTGTTTTGTGTTTTTACTCTATATCTTTTATTTTTAGTATGTGAATGTTTTGCCTTCATGTATGTCTGTCACGTCTGTGCTTGGTCCCTGTGAAGGTCAGAAGAGGGCATCAGATCCTTTGGAATAGGTGTTATAGGTGGCTGTGAGCCACTGTGCCAGTGCCAGGTCCTCCACAAGAGTAGCCAGTCCTCTTCACTGATTTCTATCTCTCCAATCCCCAAGACCTGTGTCTAACCTAGAGACATAGTCCCAGTCTTTGGTCATCTAAGCCCTGACATCCTAAGAAGAGGATGCTAAGAGTATGGTGGCAGTCTGCATAGTACTTAGACGTGCCCTGTGGGGTCTCCAGTTTCTCAGAACTTTGTTTTCCTACCCTTGAGGGTAGGATCAGACAAGGAAGTCATGAGAATGAAACCTCCGTATTATGGAGCCGGGAGAACAGTCAGCCCTACATGACTGATGGTTTTGCTAATCCACCCAGGGAAAGAAGGTAGATTCAGTCTCTTAGAATGAGAGGAATCCTTGTGTGACCCGGGAAAGTGATGATGGTTCTCCTTCACGTCAGACAGAGTCTAGAATCAGGATTGACATTGCATTTGCCTGCCTTTGTTCCTTTGCCTCCTGGAATTGTGTGGTATGGGCGCTTTAGGAGGTTAGACAAGCACATGGCGCATTCAGTGGACAAGAGCCGTGAGGCAGCCTTGATGTGCCCATGGTTGAGGGCTACTGTCCTTCCACAATTTGTGAAGGGCACATCCAGAACGAAGCTGTAGCCTGAGCCACAGTGTGCTAGGGAACTGTCTGATGCCCCAGAGGGTTGCTTAGGTGGTTTTGGAGAACCAGGGAATTGGTGCACAGGCCACACTTGGTGCTCTACAACTGCTCTGCGTTGCTTCACACTTAATCCTCATTTGTTTTAGTAATGTGTGAGGCAGTGCTGGCCAGGCCCCGCTTGCTATGCTGTATGATGACATCATGACATCCTGGTCTCTGATTATTATCTTGAAGGATCATAGGGTGGGCAGGTCTGGGTGTGGGGTGACTAGAGGATGGAGAGATGATCAGGGTGTAGAGTGCTCTAGGCTTGGCAGAGAGGAATAATGGAGCCTTTGTGGCGTTCCATTATTGATGAGGGTACGAGTGTTGTTGCCAGCCTTAGAACCTGAGCTTCAGAGGTTCGAGAGCTGAGGCCCTGGGCTGGGGGAGCAGGGCTGGGGGTGGGATCCTGGACGAAGTAGGTGGGAACACTAAATGTGTGTGTTGTAATTGCTGGGAGTGGCTCCTGTTTTCATTTCTTCTCCAACAACCTTAACTACCTTTTCTTTCCCTCTTTTATTCTTTTTTAGGAATTTGACAAGAAATATAATCCTACCTGGCATTGTATCGTGGGCCGAAATTTTGGCAGCTATGTCACACACGAGACAAAGCACTTCATCTATTTTTACTTGGGTCAAGTTGCAATCCTCCTCTTCAAGTCAGGCTAGGTGGCCGAGGTGAAGGTGTCAGTGGCGGCGGCAGCGATGGCAAGCAGGCAGCGTTGCTGGGACTGTTTTGCCCTGGGGCCAGCATCAGGAAGTCCTCTCCAATGGCTGTGCTACTGCATGGACTGTGTACTCGATTTCATGTGTGTGTCGCAGTAAACAAAAACCAAACTTCTTTCTGTTTAGTTGCCTGGGGAAGAAGGCTGCTTTATGTTTATTTTTTTTAAGACTTCAAAAATATTTTTTTGGTTGTACTGCACTAGGAAATCTCTCCCACCCCTCCTTTTCCTCTTTGTCTCCCTAGTTAAATAAAAGGCCCTCAGCGAGCTGGAAAGACTAGGAGGGCTGGGGAATAGAAGTAGGTTTCAAGGCTGAAAAAAGACTGCAGCTGCCTCTCAGGTGGTGGATGCTGCTCTGAGAGGGCCGGGGGCCTGTGAGAACAGGTTAGGGTTGGCACAGAGAGGGTAGGTAGGTGGGGGACTGCTAGTACCAGGGAGAATATTCCACTGAACTGTGACTTTAGGCTTGGGGCAGGGGTGGGTGGGGTGCAGTCTTTAAGGGGCCCTGCGATGTGTTTGTGGTGTGGAGTGGGAGCAGACTCGTCTTGCTGTCTTTGTCAGGATTTCTGAGTAAGGGCTGTGTCTTTGTGGGTTACCTTCGTTTATTCCAGCCAGAGATCGTGTTGGTAGGAAGCTGGGAGTAAGATTAGCTTGACTTTTCCCTTTACAGTCTTCTGTCTGCTCCCTGCTTAGCCCTCCGTTTTTCTCATTCCTCAGTTCTCTTAGGGCAGCCCCTGTTGTTGGCTGGCAAGGGAATTCTGGTGACTGTAGTTCCTTAGTTAGGTCTTAGCAATCAAACCAAATCGGTGTCCCCCTTGATTCTTCTTTGTGTATGTCTGTGTTTGTCTGTGTGTGTGCGGGGGTGGGTTTCGGGTAGAGACGGGGGAAGGGGCAGGAGAAGTGGAATCTCTAGGATGTTTGGGGAGTTAGAAGGGGCACAGCTAGTTCTAAGTGGGCTTTTATGTCACCTGTTGTGGGGGTGGGGACAGGCTGGTGTCAGACCATCCCCTTTCCCTCAGGCATCCAGCTTAGACACTCTGCTGTGCCCTGTGGCTGGCTGTCTGTTCCCTGGAGAAGTTTTTGGAAGGTCACCTAGGATAAGATGGCCATACTGCCATCTGCCCTGGAGTTGGATTTGGGGCAGGGGACAACTTGTGGCTAGTCCCAGCCTCTAGTGGGAAGGGCAGAGGGCCTCCTAGGAACAGGTCTGAAGTGTAATAATCAAGCTCTGGGCGCCAGGAGGTGGAGAAGGGCTGCAGGTGGGAAGAGATTCCAGAGGGTGCAAGGGCAACCTTGTCTGTTGGTGACATGATGGGGTGGGTGGGAGTTGTCATTGCCAATTGAGCTGCTGGTTCTTTGAATCACATTCAGAACTTGTGTAGGGTTGACACTGTAAAGGGTGGGGACATGTAGCGCTTTCCCCAGCCCATTCTTGGTGGGGGAGGCAGGAGAATGCCCCTTCCTCCTAAGCCCTTAGTGTGTGTTGAGCTTTTGTTTTTCTTCAGTGCTGGCAGGGGAGGGTGGGAACTGGTGGTGACTGAGTTCCCTGTTCAAACCTTTCATTGGGTATAAGACTGAATGTTTGAATTTAGGTTTTATTTTTCTTATGAATGTCTAGATCTGTGTTTCTCTCTGCCCTCCAAGACTCTGGCCAGTTGGAAGTGTCTAGTTTTGTTCATCTCTCATTTCTGGTGCAGGGACTGAGACCCTGCCACATCTATGCTCTGCATCCACGCCTCTTTTGGACATTAAAGGTCGATTGATGCACTTCTGAGCTTTTGGGTTTCTTTGGGGGTGAAGGGTTGGGTTGGTCTGGTGCTGTTGGTGCCACACAGTGGGTAGGGTTGGGTGGTGTTTCCTAGGGTAAAGGGGAATGCAAATGTGGTATTGGTGGGTATTGGAGGCAGGCAGGGCTTCAGGGTTGGCTGGATGTGGGTGGAGGACTGCGGCAGTGAAGCACCAAGGCATGAATCAGACTGCAGACCCTGACTTGTTGCTGCCTTTGCTGCTTAGTGACTGACAGCCTTGGGGGTGCCAGGACAGGGCTGTGACATGGAACTGTAGGCCCAAAGTTACCTTCTCCTGCTCCAGATGTCACACGCGTGACAACATTTCTACACAGGTAAGCCTAGTCTAGTTGTGCAGGATTTCTGGAGACCAGGCCCATCTTGTGGGGGCCCTAGAAGGGAATGATAAACAAGATCACGTGGGACTGAGGAAGGAAGATGGGAGCTGTAATTCTTGTAGAAGAAACAGCCACTTAAGCTGTGACCAGACGGGGTGGAGAAAAGGGACATCACTTGTTTTTCAATCTTGGGGTCACCTCTACCCCTTTGAGGATGCCCCCCACCCCACTGCAGAGGAAAGTAAGAATGCTGGCCTGAATAAATGGAGGGTGTCCTGCAGAGGTGAACAGTGTGACAGTGGGTAGGAGCTGTTGATGTAGTGTTGCTGTCATTGTTTCCCTGTCCCTGAGCCCTAGTGACCTCTAGCCTAGGCCCAAGGTGTGGCCATGATCGTTTTTGCTCAGTTATCAGACCCCTGGACATTGCAGAATGGTGTGCCTTCTTCCCTCCACCATTGCCTAGTCTTCTGCCAACTTCCCTTGCTTATTTTTCTGCCCACATCCTCAACTGCTTTATCTTGGAGCATAGCTGTGCCCATCTGCAGCGAGTGCTGGAAAAAAGTAATTCCTGGCCAGATGGAAACAGCATAGGACAGTCTAGGTAGCCCCCTTGATGGGTCACCTGGCCTTCTGGAAGAATTTGATGATTAGCAAGCCTTAGATAATCTTGCTTGCCAGCTCTGTCTGCAAGAGAAATAAGATGCATTTTTCTTTTTGTTTTTTTTGTTTGTTTGTTTGTTTTCGAGGTGGGGATTAATTTTTAAAACATTGCTTTCATGTTTGCTTGAGACTCAAAGAGCAGTCATTAATCAAATTATTTTGGATGAGCAAACCGAATCCTAAGCCCGCTCAGTTGGTATACTGCTTAACAGGCATGGATGGTGGGTTCTCACTGGTACACCTTACGGTTTAGGCTTAACCTAAATTGGGTGAGGAGCCCTAACTCCACTGGTGGTTTTCAGTTAGTTGCTCTGCTTGACCAAGAGCAAGAAAAGATGAGGTGTTTCCCTTCCCTCACCCATCTTTCTCCCGAGGGTTGCGCTGCCCACTTTGTAAGGCCTTTCTCTGTCTTAGAGGAGCTTGGCCACTCTCCGAGTTCTGATCGCCAGTCTCCAATGAAAGACACTGTTACCCTCTTCACTAAAAGCTCAGGTGTTCCTGTATATGATGTGTGTGAGCTTGGGGTTCACACCAGTAGGCGCAAACATCCACAGGTGGCTGCTGTGTTAATTCAGAGAGGCCTCTGAGAGGTTGAAGAGATCCAGCAGAGTGCCCGGTTCCTGTAGTGATACCTGTCTATCTTGGTTGGGCTTTTTTTGTTTTTCGAGACAGGGTTTCTCTGTGTAGCCTTGGCTGTCCTGGACTCACTTGTAGGCCAGGCTGGCCTTGAACTCACAGCGATCCACCTGCTTCTGCCTCCTGAGTGCTGGGATTAAAGGCGTGCGCCACCACTGCCTGGCTTGGTTAGGCCTTTTAGAGAGAAGTCCAATATGCAAAAGCAGTGTTGTGGGGACAACGTGTAAAGTCACCTTAGCTCCAGCCCGTCTGTCCTATGCATATGGACAAGTCTTTGGCTTTTCTGAATCATCATCTGTGCTCTTTGCTGAAGTGTGGTTGTGAGGACCCATTGTGATGTCAGAGTGCTTTGAGTTGATTGAAATGAAGACACCTGCGTAATAAAGTCTGAGGAGACAGGATTTTGGGGGAAGTCAAGATTCTTACGTCACACCAGCCTTTTCCTTCTCCACACATTTGTGTACATACAGGAAGTCCAGGACCAGAAACATACTACGGCCTCGTGGGCGCTAGGACAGACGAGATGTAAGCTTAGGCTCCGGACTCGAAGCTAGGTTTGATCTTGGTTTGGGGGCAGCAGCATGGACTGGTTTGTTACGAGGTTCTGCTCTGCTGGTACACAGCTCAGTGGAGTAAATCTCAGATACTCCTGTGCAGACATCAACTCCAGACCACTTATGTCCCCTTGAAAGAAACCCTGTAGCTATTTGCAGTCAATCCCCACTCCCTCTTCCGCCTGTAAAAAACACTAATCCACTGTGCTTGTGCCCAAGTCTGGAGCCCAGTGGTTGACACTGGGTGTCCCCACCACTCTTCTTAGTTTTGGAGAAACTCCTGAGGCTGGAGTTGCTTGTCATCCAGTCCAGCCAAATCAAGTCCCAGTCCTAGTTGCCTCCCCTATCCTGGGACTACTGGCATGTGCCACTGCATCTTTTTTTCCTCCCAATTAATTTTATTTTTATTTTTGGTTTTTCAAGATAGGGTTTCTCTGTGTAGCCTTGGCTGTTCTGGACTTGCTTTGTTAGATGAGGCTAGCCCCCCAACTCAGAGATCCTCCTGTCTATGTCTTGAGTGCTGGGATTAAAAGCATGTGCCACCACACCCAGCAATGAATTCATTAATTTATAATTATATGTATGGGTGCTTTGCAAACATACATGTCTGCATGGCATATATATATGTATTGTGCCTATGATACATGTTTGAGCCCCTGGAACTGGAATTAGAGTTGTGACCGTGTGGGTCCTGGGAGTTGAACCTAAGACCTTTGGAAGAACAGTCAGTGTTCTTAACCCCTGAGCCAAACCTCCAGCCTCTACACCTGGTGTTTAAAATGTGGATCCTGGGAGATTGAGCTCTGGTCCTCTTGCTTGTGTGCCAAGCGCTTTACCGACTGAGCCACCTCCCCAGCCCATTAATCTACTTTGACTGGACCACACTTGGCCAAAACCCAACATAGACGTCTTTAAACTACAGAAGGTGAGTTCTCCCTCTATTCTGCAGCCAGTGGGTTCCGGTCCATAGCTGTAGTTGGTGTTAGGATGGGTGGTTTTTTCCAACCTGTTGGAATCAGCTGGTACCGGGCACCATCAGAGTGGCTGTGTAATACTCTGCTACATGCCGACAGTGGAACACGAATGTGCTAAATGCTATTTGAGGAGCAGTAACCTTGAGTCACTGCCTGATTCCTCCATCAAAACAATCCTCTGAATTCCTGGCACTGGCATGCTGTTAAGTGCCTTGACTTATTTTGGTGCAAACCAGCCTTCACCTCCGGGGAAGCGAGATTTTTCTCTGATTTATATAAAAGTCACTTCTAACTCCAGAAACAGCCAGCAGCACTAGTAGGCTGTCTTGTCTGTTAGCTAAGTCCCTTGCAGGGAATTGCCTTATGCAGGTGTGGGGCCTGGCTAGGCAGGGCTGAAGTCTGTAGGACAGGCTGGAAGCTCAGGCAGTGGGTGAGATCTCGTCAGAAGCCCCAGGCATCTATAGGTGGCTCCCTGCTATGCAGGGGTGATCTCAGTAGCTGACTGTGAACATCAGATCTGCTGAATAGCTCCTTCACGTCACAGCAGCAACCTACAGTTTGGAGGTAACTGTAAAGCTCAGCCAGCTCCACAGGATGGGCTCTCCCAGTGTGTGTCTTTCCTACTCGGTCCCCACACAGCTCCCTAAACCCAGTGTCTGCAGAGGAAAGCAGCTGTACAGTGTGGCCACCCTGTGGACCACTGGAGATGAGTAAGAGGCGCTGGGTGCTCCGTCTGCACACCTCTGCTCTGGGGTGTAGTTAGCTGTTATGAACACATTTGTGGTAGGTGACAAGGGGAGAAGAGGGAGGGAAACAAGTGTGCTGCACATGTGCAAGACAGAACGGGGTAGGTACAAAGTCTTATTGGCTGCAGCCTCCGGGCTCAGCTTCTCTGTCCCTGGCACTGCAAGCACCCGCATCAGGTGGCCTGAAGAGTGAAGGCAGCCTCAACAGCAGCCCTGACCTGTCTCTCACAGAGATGCCTCTCTTGGGGGGGACCCCTGGTGAATGGGCAGTACACTCAGCAGGCTCCATCTGCTACCCTACCACAAAAGGTGAAGTTAAAACTATTTTCGTGATACTGTATGGACCCCAAGGCTTCACTGTAGGCAAGCACTCTGCCACTGCACTGCTGGTAACACAGCACGTTCTAGGCCAGCCAGGGCTACACTGCCCTGCACTTAAGGCCACAAGTGACACAAAGGCCCGCTATGTCTTCAAATTTCTTTTGTTGTTTTTCTTTCAGCTATACAAGGGGGCCTGACACAATAACATCATTCACTTTGAGGGGGAACTCTTGACTTAGTCCACCCAGGATACTGAACCCCTAGAAATCCCACAAAAAGTCTTGACATATTATCAAGTGGGTTTCCTGTCCTGTGAAATGCAAATATCTGCTCACTACTGGGCCCTGTAGCTTTAGTGTCACTCGTGGAGTGGACCGCTGTGACATCTAGTGGAAGGGAAAGATAAGGTCCCTGCGGACTAAATGATGATAAGGCTGGACAGGGATTCCTGGGATGTAGGCCAGTTAGAAAGTGCTTGTGTTGACAGCGGGGTGCAAATGGCTTCTGGTCTTTACAAACAGGTACTAAGAAAGGCATTTGCTACCTCAAAAGCTGTGTACCAAATGCCAGGAAAGGTGTTGAACCCTTTTCACGGCAGACTAAGTCACCTCGCAGTTTGCGCAGGGAATTGAAGCCTTGAATTCATGTGTGTGGTCCGTCCGTCCGTCCATCTGCCCCGCCCTGTTTTAACCGTATCAGTAATTTGTTGCAGTGACAAAATAAGTGATCACAGCAACTCAAGGAAGAGCTTCCTCCAGCTTGTAGTCCCAGGAGCTTGAGACACCTGGTCACATCGCCTTCAGTCAGGAAGTGGAGGACAGACGCGGGTTCACAACTCATTGTTTAATTTTTCTTCAGTCCAGGGTCCTGGGCCGTGGGATGGTCTTGCCCACAGTGAAGGCAGGCCTTCCCACCTCGGTGACCCCGTCGCTTGTCCCCTAGGTTATTTTGGATTCTGTCAAGTTGACAGTTGCTATGATAAAATACCTGAACAAAAGCAACTTCAAGAGAGAAAGGGCTGCACGCCTTTAATTTCAGCACTCGGGAGGCAGAGGATGGTGGATCACTGTGAGTTCGAGGCCAGCCTGGTCTACAAAGTGAGTCCAGGACAGCCAGGACTACACAGAGAAACCTTGTCTCAAAAAACGGAGAGAGAGGAGAGAGAGGAGAGAGAGAGGGAGAGGAGAGAGAGAGGGAGAAGAGAGGAGAGAGGGAGAGGAGAGGAGAGAGAGGGGGGGGGAGCGCTAAATCTCACAGCAAGGAAGTCAAAGCAGCACCTCGAGACAGCTGAGCCACAGGCACAGTGGCGAGGAGAGCGGAGGGAGAAAAAACTCATGCACACTGGCTTGTGCTCAGCTCCTCCTCTTGTGCAGCCCCCAACTCTCTGGAGGCGCTGTGCTTTTCGTCCTGGGCGTTCTTCCCACCTCAAAGTAGACAAGACACTCCGCAACCCACTGCCCACAGGCCAGCCCAGGTAAGCTGAGGGCAGGCTGGTCTACATAGCAAGTTCTAGGCCAGCCAGGGCTGCATAGCAAGACCCTGTCTAAGAAAAAGTAAGTGGGGCTGGACAGATGGCTCAGAGGTTAAGGGCTCTTCCAAAGTTCCCGAGTTCAATTCCCAGCAACCACATGGTGGCTCACAACCAGATATAGTGAGATCTGGTGCCCTCTTCTGGCGGGCAGGCACACATGCAGGCAGAACATTGTATACATAATAAATAAATCTTTAAAAAAAAAAAAAGAGTAAGCATCATAACTGTACCCCTTGTCAGCTTCACAATTATAAATGTGTCACTTTAAGCCACAACCGTCTACCTCTTGTCTCCAAGGTCTCATGTGTAAAATGTCTCGTAAGGTAAAATGTAGTTCAGCTTAAAAAAAAAAAAAAACCATAGTGTTTTAATTTAGAGTCACTATTGCTGCGATGAAACACCATGACCAAAAGCAAGCTGGGAAGGAAGAGTTTATTTGGCTTACACTTCTGCATCATTGGTCATTATCAAAGAAAGAGCAGAAACTCGAGCAGGGCAGGAACCCGGAGGCAGGAGCTGATGCGGACACTAGGGAGGATGCTGCTTACTGGCTTGCTCCTCATGGCTAGCTCAGCCTTCTTTTCTTTTTCTGGTTTTTTCAAGACAGGGTTTCTCTTGTAGTCCTGGCTGTCCTGGACTTGTAGACCAGGCTGGCTTTGAACATACAGAGATTCGCCTGCCTCTGCCTCCCAAGTGCTGGGACTTTTTGCCCCACTCTGTCCAGCAGTCTGCTTTCTTTCTTTTTAAACAAAATCTACTTTATTTGCATATGAGTGTTTTACCTGCCAAAGAGGGCATCAGTTCACATTATGGATGGTTGTGAGCCACCATGTGGTTGCTGGGAATTGAACTCAGGACCTCTGGAAGAGCAGGTGGCACTCTTAACCACTGAGCCATTGCTCTAGCCCCCACAGCTTGCTTTCTTATAGGACTCAGGACATACCATCTGCCCAGGGAGGGCCCCATCCACAATAGACTGGGCCTTCCCCTGTCAATCACTTATTAAGAAAATGCCCTACAGGCTTGCCCACAGTCCATTCTTAATTTTTTTTTTTTTTCCGAGACAGGGTTTCTCTGTGTAGCCTTGGCTATTCTGGACTCGCATTATAGACCAGGCTGGCCTTGAACTCACAGAGATCCGCCTGCCTCTGCCCAGTGATGGGATTAAAGGTATGCATCACCACCTCCTGGCCCATTCTTAATTTTATGGAAGGAACTTCTTTTTTTCTTTTTGGTTTTTCGAGACAGTGTCTCTCTGTGTTAGCCTTGGCTGTCCTGGACTCTCTCTGTAGACCAGGCTGGCCTTGAACTCAGGAAGGAATTTCTCAATTGAGGTTCCCTTCTCTCAGATGAGTCTAGCTTCTGTCAAGCTGACATAAAACTAGCCAGCACACCATAGTCTTTTTTTAAAAATTCAGTATTTTAAAAGTCCAAACTCTCTCAAGTTTGAGCTCAAATAAAACCAAGCAAGTTTTATCTTTTCAACATAAGATGGAACAAATAAACTTTCTTATTCCAAAACGAGAGGCCAGGGGCATAGCAAATAAACAGTGCCCCCAAAGCAAAACGGAAACCCATCAGGGAAAACACCAAGTCTGGTAGTTCCAGTGTCCGACATCTGGAGCTTGTTTTGTAGTCTGGGCTCCCAGGGGCTTGGGTAACCCCACCCCCAGCTCTGCCTCGGCATACATGGCTTCTTAGGCTTTGGCTGCATACACTCCACACGTGCAGCCTGTCTTGCTTGGCAGACACTCCAATACTCTGAGGGTTCTATTGCAAGCATGGCTTCTCCTCACAGCTTCGTACAGTTTCCTTTCAGAGCTTCTCAGCGGGACCTAAAGTCTTGCCACACAGTGCCTGGCCTCAGCTGCTCTCTGTAGCCTCTTCAATGTTGCCTCTTTGCCTTCGAAGCCAGTATCAGGTGGACAACACTTTCGACACCATCAAATTGTCCTGCTAGCTTGAGATTAAGTCTGGCCCACTTGGACCACAGCTGTACCCACTTCCTGGTGTTGGTCCTGGAGAAACAATTTCTCAGGCAGTTACTTTTGAGGAGCAAAGAACCCCTTCAATTTAGGCTTTCTTCCTTTAAACAATTCAGATCTCTACAAGATGGAGCCTGCAAAGGGTGGGGGCCTTGCCCCCAGGACGCCTTTCCCAGTACCTTATGGAAAGAAGCTTGAGCTTTTGGAACAAAAGCTTGCACTTTTCGGTGTTTTTTAACCTGGAAAAGTTAACAGTTTCACATTTTGTTATGATTACATTGTAAGGTTCTTGAAACAAGGTCCATAAAAAACAAAACAAAAAACCACGTTGTGTAACACCTGTGCCAACTAGCACCACTGTCCTGGGCATACAAACTTTCAAATCATCAAGCTTCAAAAAAAGAAAGAAAGAAAGAAAGAAAAAACCCCCAAAAAACAAAAAACAAAACAAAAAATAACCCCCCACAAAACCAAACCAAACCAACAAAACAAATTTTTATATTCGTGGAGAAGCAGCGCCATCTTCTGGCATGAATGAATAGTGCAGGACAGAGCCGGAGAGGCTCAAGTGCCTGGGTTGGTTGTCCTGCATTGCAGCGGCAAGGCCATGCTGGAAGCAAAGCTCTTGCCTTAGAATGCCCTCCCACAGCTTGGAAAAAAATTATTCTCCCCTAAACGCTGGTTTTTGGCTTTTAAGCCATAGTCTTCAATGATGTGCAACTAGGAAGAATTTTATTTAGGGGTTTGCAAGGGTGGAAATGTCACTTTCTGGATATGTTATTTGCTAGGCACTGAGCTTGGATTTGATCTTTGGGTGTGTGGTTTTGTGTGTGTGTGCATGCGGAGGTAAGAACTCTGGTGCTATCCTCAAGAATCACCCACTGTGATTTTTGAGACAGCATCTTTCACTGGCCTGGGGCTCTCCTGACTAGGCTTGTCTGGCTAGCCGGGAGCCCCAGGGAACTACCTGTTTCTGCCTCTCTGGTGCTGGGATTACAGACCCAAGCCACCAGCCGGGCATGGTGGCGCACACTTTTAATTCCAGCACTGGGGAGGCAGAGGCAGGTGGATCTCTGTGAGAGTGGCCTACAAAGCAAGTCCAGATAAACCCTGTCTCAAAAAGACCAACAAAACAAAACCCAAGCCACCATGTATCCCCCCCCCCCAATTTTTAATTTTATTTTTCCCAATTTTTAAAATATGGGTCCTGGGGATTGAATTATCTTTCCCACACTCACTTTACCAACTAAGCCGTGTCCCTAGCCCCCAACACTGCCTACAAAGTACCTTAGACTTTATCATTTGTACAGTAGCTGTAATAATGACATCTTTTTATTACAGGGCAATAAAAATGTTGGGGCTGGAGAGATGGCTCAGTGGTTAAGAGCACTGACTGCTCTTCCAAAGGACCTGGGTTCAATTCCCAGCACTCACATGGCAGCTCACAACTGTCTGTTAACTCCAAGATCTGACACCCTCATAAGGACATACATGCAGGCTAAACACCAATGCACATATAATAAAAATAAATTATTTTTTTTAAAAAAATGCCGTAAGATGTAAAGTGCATGCAGACAGGTAAAGCTGTTGGAACAGAGCAAGCATCCCATAAACTTCAGTATACTTTCTGGATGCAGTTATCTGGTAACTGCGTGGTCCTTTCCGGCCTTGCTTTCATCAGGCAGATTTGGAAGGATACTTAGCTCCACTATTAGTTCTGGTTCTACGCAGGAAGTAATCAGGCATCTCCCTCCCACAGTTCTCAAGCTTCCTTACACGCGTGTGCTGGAAACTAGAGAGGAGGCCCCTGCATCCCTCGGGGAAGGGGGGGGGGCTTGCTCTCTACATAACACCCAGTTCAGCTTGGTCTCCTGAGCTCTGTGTATATCCTGTGGTCTAAGGTGATCCTGGCTTCCTCGGCTTCCCCTCATATTGTGGTCTGGAGCTGCTTTTTCATAGGCAAGGCGTTGGGGCGCTCATAGAACTCAACATTGTTTATTGTCACCTCTCTCAGGACTTGTCGTAGTAATTTGTTAGCCTTCCCCCAAGTGCCCAAATGCTCACTAGCCTGGTTATTTTGATTGTTTGACAGGAAGATAAATCTGGCTGCGATTATTCATCCCAGGCAGAAGTCTGAACCTATCCGCTGGATCTTACAGGATAACTTACACTCAGGTGTTCTACAGCGGCTCCAATTTCCTGGGTTCTGGAGACCACAGTTTGCACGAGGCAGGGGAGGTCTGCCGGCGATGCACTGCACAGCTGCGGTTGCTGGCGGTTATTGATTGGGGTGGTCTAGGTAACCGGGCCCCATGTGTGTGTCTCATCATTTGGTAGACCAGCCTGGGCTGGTTAATTGTGGCGCTAGCTTCCAAGAGCATGCCCAAGAAAGTCAGCTGTTATCATCCTTCAAGGCTGTTCTAGAATCACTTTGCTGCCTTTGCAAAAGCAAGCTGCTCCCCACCCCCCCACCCCCGCCGAGAAACTAGCGGGTCACCTGTGATGGGAGGAGCCTCACAGTCAGAAGGCACAGTGCGGATATGGGAGGGGTGGGCTGTACACAAGGATCTTTGGTAGCCATTAGCATTATTTTAATCCTCATAACAAACCAGGGTGCAGGTCTTGTCATTGATACTTTACAGATTAAAACCCTGCCATTCAGAGAGCTTAAGAGACTTGCGTAAGCACTCATAGTGGGAGGCAGAGAGAGAGAGTGTGAACCCAGGTCCTCCTGCCTCTGCCCCGCCTCTAGCCACTGTGCATTAGGTACTTGGTGTGCTGTGTGTGGCTCTGACTTGGTACGTGCGTGTTCAGCACCAGGTGTTTTCCATTCCCTACCCTGGTCCCTGTTGCAAGGTGCTTACCACAGCTTTGAATTCTTCCTAACACTCTCAGGACTTCTCCCAGCAAACACAAGGCCTTGTCCCTGGGGTACCTTCCCCTCTGGGCTTTTGGGGCTCAGGGACACATTGTGTGTAGGGAACCAGGTGCTGATGACATGTGTCTCCAGCCAGGCTGTGCCTCAGGTGATAAGTCAGGTGGTCCTTCCTGCAGAAGCTCCAGAAGCCCCAGAAGCCTTGATGGCTCCCTGGTCACCCTGCCCCAACTCCTCACATAGAAGTTGTCCTGTTTGCCTGCACTGCTCTCTTCCCATAGGCTTCTGCAGGGACCTCTCTCTCAGTCTCTGGCTCTCTCCTCTTTCTTTCTTTTCTCCTTCTCCTCCTCCTCCTCCTCCTCCTCCTCCTCCTCCTTCTTCTTCTTCTTCTTTCTGAGACAGGGTTTCTCTGTGTAGCTTTGGCTGTCCTAGATTCACTTTGTAGACTAGGCTGGCCTTGAACTCACAGAGATCCGCTTGCCCCTGCCTCCCGAGTACAGGGATTAAAGGCGTGCGCCACCATTCCCAGCCCTCTTTCTGTATAAAACCTGGTCTCATTTCCCTGGCACCCCAGCCCTCTACCATCTCACCTAACCCACTTCCCCATGCTATTTCTCACCACTGAAGCCCATTCCCTCTGCAATTTAGTGAGGGACACTGTGGCTTTCTCCTCTGACTGCAGCTGATGAACTGCCCTCCATCTTCAATCCTGATCCACATGGCTCCTCCTACCCTTGCTCTAGTGTGTAGGTATTGCCTGATCACCTGATCACCATTTTGTGGTTTCAAAAGTTCTAGAGAGAACAGAGCTTATCAGTGCCTGGTATCCAGCACGGAGCCCAGAGAAATGAAATATGAATGACATACATGCCTGTGATCCCAGCTCTCCTGCAAAGGTCCGGGCCAGCCTGGTCTATTTAATGAGTTCCAGGCCAGCGGGGCTATATATATCAAGATAGTGAGAACATGTCTCAAAAGACTCAGAAGAAAAACAAGCAGAAAGGCAAAAATCAGTGAGAGTTTCAGGACTCTGGAGGCCTGAAATCCTTAGGTTGAAGGATGACCGTGGACCCCAGAAACTCCAGGGACTCTGGGCAGTGAAGGGGAAAGACACTTTGTGGGACGAGTGTCCTTAGACTGTCCCTTGGGTCTCCATCCTCGGAGGCAGCTCCTCTGGCCATGTTCAGGGAGATGGGTTCAGGGAGATGGGCTCCACCAATAACTCTAAGAGGGCTTCCTAGGGACAGTGGAGAGAGACACCACGGGAAGCCACCGGCCCCCTCCCCACAAGGTGGAGTCCTGCCTCCTCCTCCAGGTACGCTGTCAGGGGCTTTGCCTCTGTCACTGTCCATCCATGCTGTAGTCTCCAGTTAAAGTCTAGAGACGCTGCATTGTGACAAAAGCAACCGAAGTTTTGAGAGAGGCCAGGGCTTCTCTGTGTGTGGTGCTTTTGGCCCAGGGAGGGCTGCAGAGACTCTTTCCAGGTCTGGTGGTTTGAATAGGAATGCCCCCATAGGCACGTGTGTTTGAATGCTTGGTCTACGTAGAATGGCACTTTTAGGAGGTGTGGCCTTCTTGGAGGAAGTATGTCACGGCGAGGGCTTGGGGGTGGGGTGAGCTTTGAGGTCTTAGATGCTTAAATTAGGCCAAGCATAGGATTCCTTTCTGCTGTCTTCAGATCAAGATGTAGAACTTGCTGGGCACGGTGGCACACACCTGTAATCACAGCACTTAGGGAGGCAGAGGCAGGTGGGTCTCTGTGACTTTGTGGTCACCCTGGTCTACAAATCAAGTCCAAGAACAGCCAAGGCTGCACAGAGAAACCCTGTCTAGAAAGACGAAATGAAACAAAACAAAACAAAACAACAACAAAAAGAGACGGAAATTGGTACCAGGAGTGGGGTATTGCTGTGATAGGCCTGACCACGCTTTTGTCTGGAGGAATATGAACTTTGGGACTTTGGGCTAGAAGTGGAGCTTAACGTGCCATCCTGGTAGGAACATGGAAGGCAGTGGTGTCAGGGTGATTTGAACTTGGGGGGCCTGGCTCAAGATTTCAAAGCTACCATGTAGCTGAGAGACTGTTCTTGTGATAGTTTGGCAAAGAATGTGGCTACTTTCTGCCCTTGTCTGAAAAATCTGCCTGAGGGTAAAATGAAGAATTTTAGATGAATTCTGTTGGCAAAGGAAATCTCAAAAGGGGTTAGTATTGACTCTGTTATTAGTGTTCAGTCTTATGCAGCTCTAAAATGAAGAAGAGGCAGCTGAGCAAGGAAAAAGACAAACTGTATGATTTGAGAAGAAAGGGATACTAGGAAGTTTAATGGAGCTAAGTCCTGTGTTTAAGGAGATAAACAAATTAAAGAAAAGCCAGATGTTAAATGGAATAAAGGGGATGGTGACCTCAGGGCAAGACTCCGCCCAGCTAAGCTTCCGGTTCCAGGCATGGTGCTGCACACGCTTAATCCCAGCACTCAGAAGGCAGAGGCTGGCAAGTAGCAGAATTTGGAGGCTTCAGTCCTCTGGTTCTGGCTTTAGAGTCAAGGATAGAAGACAGGGGTTATGGAATCTTCCTCCATGACTAAGGAAAGCTGCTGAGGCCAGGCATGTGGCAGGGGTGTCCCTGTGTGGAAGCCTAGGGAAGTCATTGTGTGAAGCTATGAAGGTGAGACCTGAATTGCCTTGGGCACTCCAAGATGTGGGAGATGCCACTGCTTTATTTTATAGAACTTGCTGTAGTCACAGTGTCTCTTCACGATAAAACCCTAAGGAAGACCTCAGGACCAATTGAAATATCAACCCAAGATGGGGGCCCAGACAAGTGGGTGCCAATGGGCCACAAAATCATGTAGACTCTGCTACTCTAGAAAGTGTTCCTTATGACCTTGGGGGGGGGTAAGACTGAAGGAAAAAAAAAGACAATGTCTCAGAGGGCTTCCCACATCAATCATCAATCAAGAAAGTGTCTCCCAGGCCAATCTGATAGAGGCAGCTTCCCAAATTAGTTTCTCACCGGGCATGGTGGCGCGCACCTTTAGTCCCAGCACTTGGGAGGCAGAGGCAGGCAGATCACTGTGAGTTTGAGGCCAGCCTGGTCTATAAAGGGAGTCCAGCATAGTCAAGGCTCCACAGAGAAACCCTGTCTCCAAAAATAAAAACAAAACAAAACAAAAAAACAAACAACAAAAAAAAATTAGGTTCTTTCTTCTCAAGTAATTCCAGTTTGTGTCAAGTTGACAAAAGCAACAACAACATCAGCAGCAGCAGTAAAACTACTTAAATTTCTTGTATATTTACTTCCTTCTTAACTGTTTCTCCCACAAGAATGTACATTGTAAAAGGCCAGAGAATTTCCATGGGTCAGATCCCTTTTTCTATAACACATTTGTATATGTGTATGATTATGTATGTTCATGTGTGTGTGGGCACACTGTAAGTGCAGGAGCATGTAAATGTGTATGTGTGTGTTTATGTATGTTCATGTGTGTGTGGGTACACTGTAAGTGCAGGAGCATGTAAATGTGTATGTGTGTGTTTATGTATGTTCATGTGTGTGTGGGTACACTGTAAGTGCAGGAGCATGTAAATGTGTATGTGTGTGTTTATGTATGTTCATGTGTGTGTGGGCACACTGTAAGTGCAGGAGCATGTAAATGTGTATGTGTGTGTTTATGTATGTTCATGTGTGTGTGGGCACACTGTAAGTGCAGGAGCATGTAAATGTGTATGTGTGCATATGGAGGACGGAGGTCGACCTCAAGAGTCTTCCTTGACTGCTATCCACCTTATTCGTTGAAGGTCCCTCAATTGATCTCAGAGCTCATCGATAAGGAATAGACTAGCTAGGCAGTTTGTTATGGGGGATCCTCTTCACCATCCAAGGGTTGGAATTATGGGTTGGCTGGCCCACCCACTAGACTTTTATGTGGGTTCTGGGGATGTGAACTCTGGTCCTCACGCTTGCACAACAAGTGCCACATCCACTGAGCCATTTGCCAGACATTAAATTGTCTTTTTCCTCTGTGTGTTTGTGTGTGTGTGTTGGAAGTAAGAGTGGGATGCAGATGATATGCACAGAATAAAATCTGAAATTAAGGCCAAAGTGATGACTCAGTGGTTAAAAGCATTAGTTGCTCTCACAGAGGACCAGGGTTTTGTTCCCAGCACTCACATAGTAGTTCATAACCCAGTTTCAGTGGGATCAGATGCCTCCTTCTGGCCCCTGTAGGCACGAGGCATGAAGCTGGTACACAGAAACACATGCGTAAAAATGAAATGAATCTAAAAATACATATCTGACAGGTTAGATGCAATGTACTGGCAGTGGAGGCAGGGAAAGGAAGCGTCGCTTGATTTCTGTGACGTCTTAGGATGATCACTGAGGGAAAGCGACAGAAATCATGAAAGGGGACAGTGTTGGTGGACAACAAGCTGCCCAGAATTATAACAGGAAAAACATGCTCTAAACTGTATCTGCCTTTGTTTTCTGCAAGCGATGAAGGTGGGGTTTCTACTACTGTGAGACAGCAGCCACACAGAGGACAGTGGGGGTGAGGTTTGGTTGTTCTCGTGGCTGATCTTGGGTGTCAACTTGGCCACATCCATAATCAACTAAACCCCAAGCAGCCAGGCACACTGTGAAGGATTTTCTTGTTTGGATCTTTTGAGATGGGGAGACCGACCCTAACTCTGGGCTGCACCTCCTGGTGGCAGCTCACATAGCAGGGCATGGAAAAAAGAAACTTTTCGTTTTTTGTTTTGCCTGCTCAGCGTCACTCCTGCTGGTAAGTCCATCTATCCTGCTGCTGAGGTGCTCCTTCAGAGGCATTAGGACATACTTTTGGGGGATTGCAACTTAGACCAAAAACCAGTTGAGACATCCAGCCCCCTAGACCAAGTGACTCTCACATTCTTGGCCTTTCTCTTGGGAGAAGGCCATTACTGGACCGGATGCCCCACTGCCTGTAAGCCACTAATCCATTCTCTTTTCATGTATATAGGTTCATTCTATCTGTTTTGTTCCTCTAGAAAACACCAGCACCAAGGTTGTCTGACAGAGCATGTCACTTGGCAGGGGCTCAGACAGATATTTGCTGAAGTGCGTCTAGGATGTAGCTGTCACTCTTTGCAGCAATAAACTTTTTTCTTTTTTGCAGTAAACTTTTAATCAGTGCATTCATTTACAGTGTATTTTGATTACTAATGCTATGATATCTTCCTGGGGAGGATTTCAGAATCTGAATTTGTGTCTTAGTTACTGTTTTATTGCTGGGAAGAGACCGTGAACGAGGCAACTCTTATAAAAGAAAGCATTTGACTGAAGACTTGCTTACAGTTTTGGAGGATTAGTCCATGGTCACCATGGCAGGGAACACGGTGATAGGCAGGCAGGCATGGGCTACATGTTTATATCCTGATCCACAGGCAAGCAGAGAGCGACACTGGCCTGGTGTGGGCTTTTGAAACCTCCTCCATCAAGGCCACGCTTCATAATCCTTTCCAAACAGTTCCACTAACTGGAGACCAAGTATTCAAACACTTAAGCCCATGGGGCCTGGTCTCATTCAAAGCCCCACACTTGGGGAAAGACCCTGGATTTAGCTTGTAAGGTGTTTGTTCACTGCCAGCCATTACTAGAAAGCTGTGAGTCACTGTCCGTGGTCCTGAAACACTCTCCTAGCTCTTTAAGATGGAACTTTATTTTCTACTGCAGGAGTACAGAGCTCATACCTGCCATCTTTCAGAGATTCTGAAATAGGTAAGGAAGAAGCTAGTGGAGAAAAGCAGAAGGATGGATGGATGGATGGATGGATGGGTGCATGGATAGATACGTGGATGGATGCATGGATGGATGGATGGGTGCATGCATGGATGGATGCATGGAAGGATGCATGGATGGATACGTGGATGGGTGAATGGATGATGCATGGATGCATGGATGGATGCATGGATGGATACGATGAGGTAGAGAGAATAAACAGAAGATGTTAGAAAGGCAAACTCCCAAGATAGTAAGTACCAGAGCAGTTCATTTCCATAGTGAAACAAACTTCCAAAATCTAAGCCAGAGCCTAAATACTGAAAATCTGAGGACTGTGGAGAAATACATGGGACAAACTAAGCTAAGATGGGTGAATGTGAATAAGGTTGAGAAAGCAATGTCAAATGGTCCACGTAGAGCATCAGTTATAATGCCAAAGAGTCCATACTATATGGAAAAAGTTACATATTTATTATATGATATGTATATTGACATAAAAATTATGTCTTTCAGATGTCATACATATTAGTAATCTTATGTATATTACAAAAATTAAATATAATCTTCTTATATACATTACAGAAGCTAACTATGTTGAAACATTTAAAGAAGAAGTCAATAAACTATCCAGCTCTGTTTCCTGTAAATACCAAATTTGATCAATTGTAGGCTTCAGTTGTAACCCAAATCAATCGATCAACCAATCAATCAATCAATAAATCCTTGTATCCTGAGGATGGAACCCGTAACATTTTTGTTTTGTTTTGTTTTTGTTTTTGAGACAGGGTTTCTCTACGTAGCCCTCACTGTCCTGGAACTTGCTCTGTAGACTAGGCTGGCTTTGAACTTACAGATATCTGCCTGCCTCTGTCTCCCAAGTGCTGGGATTTAAGTTGTGTGCCACCACCCCTGCTAACCCAGGCCATCTTACATGCTAAGCTCTACCACCGAGGACACTCCCAAGTGCTAGAGAATTTCCCTTTATGTTTCTTTTCCCATTGCTGTGATAAAGTGCCCTGACAAAAACAACAGAAGTGAAGAGGACTTATTTTGGCTCTCAGCTCATGGTTACAGTCTGTTATGGTGAAGAAATTATGGTAGCAGGAGCTTTAGGGAGCTGGTCATGTTACATTGCAGAGTCAAGTAAAAGGAAAAGTCAGATGATTGAGCTGGGTTCATGCTCTCTCTTTTGTACAGTCAGGGATCCCAGCCCAGGGCATTGCACCTTGGATAATAGACATATCTTCACATGTCAATTAACCTAAGGTCCCCCCCGACAGGTAGACCCAGAGGCCCATCTCCAAGGTGACTCTGGATCTCTTCAAGTCGGCAACTGGGGTTAGCAACCATAGCCTCTGACTGCTGTAAATACATTTCTAACACATTACTTATATGTAGGCATAACTATGAAGCTGATTACTATAATTCTGAAACATCTTCCCTTTTAGAGTTTAATTCTTTGGATTCACTTTCTTTTGAAACAAGGAATAGTTCTATAGTTCAGGCTGACTTGAACTCACCATGTAGCCCAGGCTAGCCTCCCACTCACTGGAATCCTCCTGCCTTAGTCTCCTAGGTTCTGTAATGACAGACAGGTGCCACCATGCCTGCCCTCAGTCACTTTTTGCCTCAGGCATCTCTGTGTGTGCTCGCTTGTCTGTGTGAATACAGTGGGCTCCAGCAACACAGCATCTTCACTTGTCTCCAGACTTTCAAGGCACCCAGATGGTTTTGATACTAGCACTGTCGCTATGCAGCCAGAAGGTGTCAGCAGTGGCACCTACTTCCTCACCACCACTGGCCCCAAAGCTAACATGATCACCAGATTTCAGTTGCTCATATGTTAGGAGAAAACTCACATTTTTCATCAGACAAACAGTAAGTAGTTGACATGATTTCAAGTATGTTTCTTTGCTTGTGTATAAAAAAGGAATGTGCAGGAGGAGGAAGTTTTATCAGCTGGCAAGATTTAAAAAACAACAACAACAAAAGACTGAGTCCAGGACAGCCAGGGCTACCAGGGACAGCCAGAGAAACCCTGTCTCTAAAAATCAAACCAAAGGCCGGCATAGTGGCGGTGCACTCCTGTAATCCCAGTACTTGGGAGGGGAGGCAGAGGTAGGCAGATCTTCATGAGTTCAAGTCCAGCCTGGTCTACAAAGCGAGTTTAGGACAGCCAGGGCTACACAGAGAAACCCTGTCTCAAAAACAAACAAACAAACAAACAAACAAACAAACAACCCCCCCAAACAAAAACAAACCAAACCACTACACACAAATTGATCTTGCTCTAAATTTTACTAAATATTGTGAAGCTTAATTTTATTCAAATCTAACAGAAAGTTTTTTGTTTTTTTTTTTGGTTTTTCGAGACAGGGTTTCTCTGTGTAGCCTTGGTCATCCTGGACTCACTTTGTAGACCAGGCTGGCCTCGAACTCACAGCAATCCGCCTGCCTCTGCCTCCCGAGTGCTGGGATTAAAGGCGTGCGCCACCACACCCGGCTCAGAAAGTTATTATTATTTTTTTTTACTTATTTTTAAAAATTGTATTAAAATCTAACAGAAAAAAAAAAAAGATATCTGAGAGGCTGGAATATTTGCCTTGCAAACACAAAGACCTAGGTTCAGTTCTTGAGAATCCACATGAAAAAGTTGCATATGGTGGCATATGTCTGTAATCTCATCTCTGAGACAATTATAACCAGATTCCAGGGGCTTGCCAGCCAATGAGAAAGCCTGTCTCAAAAACCAAATCTATAGTTCTTGAAGAACACATCCAGTGCTCTGGCCTCCCATGCACACATACCCAAATAGATATACCTGCATGTGCAAACACATACACATCACACACACCACACACATATGCGCACACACATACACACAAACTACACACACCACAGAGACACACACATACTACACACTACACACAGAAACACACACATATTACATACCACACATACATAACACACACACCACACAGAGACACACACATACCACACCACAAACACAGACACACACACAATATACCACACACACACACATACCACACCCCTCACATAACAAACACACACACACCACACACACACATCACAGACAGCCCCCCACAATACACCCTCACATACACAAACACACATACATACCACACATAACATACCCCACATACACACACACACACACACACACACACACACACACACACACACACACCTCACTGAAGTAGAGCTGAATGAGACGATTTCCCTTTCACTAACTTTTCTTCCCTCAGGAGACATAAACTACCAAGAAATCCATAAAAGCATGACATAAGCGGAAATATTGATTGCCAAACTCATGTTTTAATCTCAGACAGACCTTTTTCTTTTGTTTGTTTGGTTTTAGAGACAGGGTTTCTCTGTGTAGCCTTGGCTGTCCTGGACTCCCTTTGTAGACCAGGCTGGCCTCGAACTCAGAGACCCGCCTGCCTCTGCCTCCCGAGTGCTGGGATTACGGGCGTGTGCCACCATACCTGGCTCCCCTTTAGATGTCTATGTCTTGGTTACCTACTGTCATCTAACCTGAGTCAGACATGACTGTTGCAAATGTGAATCAGGGTTCCTGTGACCGTCCTCACAGGACATGCATGAGATCTGACTTATTGCTATTCTGTCATGGAGGGGCAAGCCTACAGGACCCGTGAGTCTTCGTGAGCACTCACAAGGGTTTCACGTGTCACTCGGGCTCCCGGAGGTACCCTCAGTACGTTCTCTGTCTCACCAAACTAGACTGCGCCCACTCCTTCCCTTGGCCATCAGTGCTCTCTCTTTCTGGGCGAATCGTCTCTGATGGGAAGGCTGTGCCATATGCCATCAGTGCAGTGTGCAGCAGAGTGCCAGAACACCCTCCCAGCTGAACCTGTTGCCCGAAATCTCCCCTTTCCTTGTCTAAACACCTCACGCACCTCTGGAAGCCACGGCGGATCGCTGTGAGTTCGAGGCCAGCCTCGTCTACAAAGCAAGTCCAGGACAGCCAAGGCTACACAGAGAAACCCTGTCTCAAAAAACCAAAATAAATAAATAAATAAATAAATAAATAAGTAAATAAATAAATAAGGAAAAGAAAGAAAGAAAGAAAAAAATCATAAGTAGGTAAGGAGTGGGCCCTCTACTGTGGGTAGTACTGGCCCTTGAGTGCCAAAGCCTTAAGGGGCTGGCCAACTCGGGGACTCCAGATCCAAGCCCTCATAGCTAGACTCATGGCCCCGAGGTTTAGAAACCAGAGACTTAAAGCTCTGGGTGCTCAGGTTGAAGGCTTGCTTTCTGAGTTCTGAATGCCAGCAGCTTGGCACTCGTGTCAGCTAAGAAAAGCAGCCGGCGGGAGTGGCCCCTGAGCCTCGGGCTTTGGAGTCTTCCACCCTTATAGGAACTATTGATGCCACAGACCTTAGCTCTCATGACCTTCACCCCATACATGGCTGGGATGGGCAGTTTTGACTTAGATGAGGTACCCTTGACTTCAAGGCTTGGTGACCCCCAGGACCTCTTCTAGTGACCAGGGCCACAGTCCGTCACCCACTGCCCCCAGATGCCCCTTCTGGAGCCACAACTCTGCCTCTTCTCACCTTTTTTTTTTTTTTTGGTTTTTCGAGACAGGGTTTCTCTGTGTAGCCTTGGCCATCATGGACTCGCTTTGTAGACCAGGCTGGCCTCGAACTCACAGCGATCCGCCTGCCTCTGCCTCCCGAGTGCTGGGATTAAAGGCGTGCGCCACCACGCCCGGCTTTCTTCTCACCTTCTTGTCAGTGCTACTGTGTTCCATCTTCTCTGCCTCATCTCCTCCACCACTGCTTTCTGCTGGAACTCCCTGCTGCCCCTCAAGGCTGCCGCTACAACTGCAGCTGCCGTGGCCTCCGGTACCCACCTAGGATGCAACTGTCCTCCTCACATTCCGTTCAGCCCATTCTACTTATGGTAAAAGTCACAAGTGGCCAAAGCACAGGCTATTTAAAACTCCACAATAGGGGCTGCTGGAGAGATGGCTCACTGTTTAAGAGCACTGGCTGCTCTTCTAGAGGCCCTGAGTTCAATTCCCAGCAACCACATGGTGGCTCACAAGCATCTATACTCTCTACTGCCCTCTTGTGCGATGCAGGTGTACATGCAGATAGAGCACTCAGGTACATAAAATAAATAAAATCTTAAAAAAAAAAAACACCCACCCAACTCCCCAGTGCCTTGAGTTTCTTCATTTTTTTTCTTTACAATGTTGTTTTCACTTATATGTACAGGTGTTTTGACTGTGTGCATGTCTACGCACCACTTGTGCGCTTGGCGCCGCCTGAGGATATCGGATCCCCTGGACTGGAGTTGCAGACAGTTGCGAGCTGCCATGTCATGTGGGTGCAAAGAATGGAACCCTGGTCCTCTGCAAGAGCAGCCAGTGCTCTTACTTGCCGAACCATTTCCCCAGCACCTTCCCCCTTTCTCTCCCTCTCTCTTTCCTTTTGCCTCAGTTTCCCTCTCTGCCATGCTGGCTTTTTGGCTTCATTCTCCTCCTCTCCGCAGCCGTGAGACTTACAGCTTCTTTGTCCTGGGGTTTTTCAACTCTAAGAAACTGCCCTTGCACTTCCACTTGAGACTGTTCTTGTAGTCATTAAGGACACTAAGAACCCCAAGAGGGGACCCTGATTTCTCAGTTTTCACATGGTGACTTTGGCGGGTCTCCCCAAGATCTTCTATGAATCTGGAGGAAACAAAACCATCTCTGACCTCCAGATGGTATCCTTTCTATAGAGCCTCCCAGAGGGACGCTGTTGATTTGGGAATCTTTAATAATATAGGCATTCTTTGGGCCCAGGGGTCCTGCTCAAACTAAGGCACCAGCCAAGGACAATACAGGCGGTAAACTTTAAACCCCTACCCAGATCTAGCCAATGGTCAGAACATTCTCCACAGCTGAGTGGAGAGTGGGATATGACTTTCTCATGTACTCTGATGCCTCACATTTGACCATGTCCCCTGGAGGGGGGACCTGGTGGCACTCAGAGGAAGGACAGCAGGTTACCAAGAAGAGACTTGATACCCTATGAGCATATACAGGGGGAGGTAATCCCCCTCAGGAACAGTCATAGGGGAGGGGAGTAAGGGGAAAACGGGAGGGAGGGAAGAATGGGAGGATACAAGGGATGGGATAACCATTGAAATGTAACAAGAATAAATTAATAAAAAAAAAAGTTAAAAAAAAATAGGCATTCTTTAACTCTACATGTTCCTCTTAGAATTTCTTTTGCTTTTTATTTTTTTTAACCTTAGGTTTTATTACATGGTGCTTTAATTTTTGTCTTGTGATATCTTTTATTCCCCTCTTTCATTTCTTCCTCATCATGGCTTAGGAATATAATGCTTACTTCCCGCAAATGTGTTAGTTTTCTTTGATCCCTTGTCCTACAATCCTCCTGTGTTTCCTCTCTCACGGCAGTTGACTTGCTTGGTAGTTCAGGCTGTAGACAAATTGCTTGGGCCATGTCCCTAACACACATATGCAGCTACTTGGCTGCATCTCATCCTCCAAACATTATTACCTCCCTTTTTACTTTTGGTTTTTCAAGACAGGGTTTCTCTGTGTAACAGCCTTGGCTGTCCTAGACTCACTTTGTAGACCAGGCTGGCCTCGAACTCACAGCAATCCACCTGCCTCTGCCTCCCGAGTGCTGGGATTAAAGGCGTGCGCCACCACGCCCGGCTCTTATCTCCTTTTCATTCTATAGACACCTGCAAATATATATGACGCCAGGATTGGCTTGTGTTTTAATCACTGCTCTAAATGGCATATTTGTTCTCAGAAATAGTCATGAAACCAATCAATCAACATCAACTATCAAAAAAAAAAAAAAAAAAACCCAGAAAAATGTCTTTCACCGGACTTTGTACAAATAATAACACCAGTAAATGAATAAAGAAGCGAATGCTGCAGCATAAAGAGGGGAACGCAGTCCCCACAATCCTGCACTGTTTTTCTGGGTGTTTATAGGTGAGCTCGAATTTCTTTAGATTTTTAATTAACTTTAATGGAGAAGATACATTTAAAAGTAGATTCATTTGTCGGGCAGTGGTGGCGCACGCCTTTAATCCCAGCACCTGGGAGGCAGAGGCAGGTGGATCGCTGTGAGTTCGAGGCCAGCCTGGTCTACAAAGTGAGTCCAGAACAGTCAGGCCTAACAGCAGAGAGACCCTGTCTAGAAAAACAAACAAACAAAAAACCAAAAAGAAAGCCAAAGCCAAACCAAACCAAAACATAACCCCCCCACACACACAAGTGTTTTTATTATAACTTTGACAGAGTTCAAACGTGAAGACAGGCTGACTTTAGTAGGTTTTATTGTTTTGGAGCCAGTCACGGTAATGCTCCCCGGCCACATGAATACTTGGGGACGATTGCTCTCACCGTGCTGTGTAAGCGTGCCTCTGTGGTCCTCTCATGTAGATCTTCACGTCTGCATCTCATGTTTTTCTTTTACTGATCATGGAATTTATGGCAAAATCCTTAGTTTTAGTCAAACATGGAAACATATTTCTTTAATTCCAGCCCTTGGGAGACAGAGGGATGTCTGTGAGTTCAAAGCCTGGTAGACATAGCAAGTTCCAGGACAGCTAGGGCTACATAGTGAGACTCTCTTTCAAGAGAAAAAGTTCAGGCTGGAGAGATGGCTCAGCGGTTAAGGGCACTGGCTGCTCTTCCAGAGGTCCTGAGTTCAATTCCCAGCAACCACATGGTGGCTCACAACCATCTATAATGAGATCTGGTGCCCTCTTGTGGTGTGCAGGTGTACATGCAGTCAGAGCACTGTATACATAGACAATAAATAAATAAATGAATAAATAAATCTTAGAAAAAGAGTTTCAGTTTGGGGGAGTCCCATCAACTTGGACATGGCTTCTTCTCTCAATGTGTCAATCAAAGAGATAATAATTGGTGAAGGGCAGAGAAAGAAGATTTAGTCAACATGGCCCTGGGTCAGTGACCCCGACTCCATTTTCAAAGGACTGAGAGGAACATTGAAATTTTACAGAAAAGGGAAACAAAGGAGGGGGCTGCAGCGTGCACAGCTGGTCTGACTGGTCATCATCCCTGCTCAGTTCTGCAGGGGTGCAGCGTGCACAGCTGGTCTGACTGGCTATCATCCCTGCTCAGTTCTGCAGGGCTGCAGCATGCATAGCTGGTCTGACTGGCCATCATCCCTGCTCAGTTCTGCAGGGGTGCAGCGTGCACAGCTGGTCTGACTGGCCATCATCCCTGCTCAGTTCTGCAGGGCTTCAGCGTGCATAGCTGGTCTGACTGGTCATCATCCCTGCTCAGTTCTGCAGGGGTGCAGCGTGCACAGCTGGTCTGACTGGCCATCATCCCTGCTCAGTTCTGCAGGGGTGCAGCGTGCACAGCTGGTCTGACTGGCCATCATCCCTGCTCAGTTCTGCAGAGGTGCAGCGTGCACAGCTGGTCTGACTGGCCATCATCCCTGCTCAGTTCTGCAGGGGTGCAGCGTGCACAGCTGGTCTGACTGGTCATCATCCCTGCTCAGTTCTGCAGGGACTCTGCGTACATTGGTGATGACTTGAAGGAAGCAGTGTGGTGCCCATGATACAATCCTTTGTCCCAGAGGCCTCACCATGGAGGGTAATTGTTCTTATTGGGGAGTGAACTGTCCTGTGAAGCCTAACGTCACTTGTTAGAAAAATGTTTTGCCAGGTCCTGTTGCTCCTGGAATCCAGTGTGACTGCAGAAAAGAGTGGCCAGGAGGAAAAAAAAAAAAAAAAAAAAAAAAGGCTGGGCGGGGGAGAAACTGGAGGGAGTTAGGGCAAAAGGACTGCTGTCTTTCCTTCATCTTATCTTCTGTCATTCAGAATCTGGCAGGTGGCCTAGCTTCCACGCCTGGCAGGCTGGTCCAGCTGCTGCTTGCTCTGGATGAGAACAGATAGACCTCAATCAAGATCAAAGGTCCTCTTTCTTTCAGGAATAGCTAGGGTGCTTTAGGGCAGGGTCCGTGCACTAGGCTGGGGCATGGAAAAGCTGTTTTTCCATGGAGTGTTACAATTTAGCTCTTAAAAAAAAAAAAAAAAAAGATGGTCATGAGCCACCATCTGGGAGGTGTGCTGGGAACTGAATTCAAGACATCTGGAAGAGCAGTCCACGCTCTCAAGCGCTGAGCCATCTCTCCAGCCCCAATTTAGCTCTTTTAGAATGAAATTGCTGGTATCAGATGGCAGTGGCGGCTCAGGAGCTCCACAAGCCTGTGGTGATACCAAAAGTGTTACAGCTCTTCCTTTAGCTGATGTGCTAAGCACGGCAGAGGATGCGGGCAGACACCCAAAACCGAGCAGAAGGCAGGCCCAGGGAGTGCTTCACTTAATGGCCAGTACTGAGCTAGCCGAGGTGATGGAGTTGGATTCAGCAGCTGCTAAGGCAGCTTTGCCATCACTGCCTTGACTCCTTGACCTGCAGTCAAGCCCCGGGGCATTCAGCGGTGATTCATCCCCAGAATAAATGGAGACTCAGAAGGTCATGGTGGAGAAATGGTGCAAGCACGAGAGAGCAAGCCAGCCAACCACAACTGTTATTTTCATCAGTCAGGGATTTAAAAACCTTGGACAGCGGGGAGGAGTTTGAGGGTGAATGTGTCTGATTTGTCGGGGCGAGGATACTTAATTTATATGCAGTGGTACAGTGCCTTGTTTACATGCAGTAGCATGGGGTCCTATCACAAGAAGGAAAACACAGTACTTAATTATCCTACTAGTGGGGGAAGAACTTCTAGGTATGATTAAAGATCTTTTGCTGAAGGCTAAGCTCTCCTTATCATAGTGTAGGGGTTTTCCAGGAATCCCCAGGTGCTTGCTGAACAGGAAAGGGTTGGGACTGTACTCTTCCCTGAAGGTTATGTGACGTTCCTTGCAAGATCTGGGGTTCCCCAGATCAGGCCAAGAGAGAACCCTGCTGAGAAAAGGAATCTGTCTTAATAGATGGAGCTCAGATGGCTATTTGGAGATGCCAGACTTCAACCTCTCGAGCAGCACCCACAACTTTCCCCCTTTCATCTTGACATGGCACCATGTTGTTGTTGTTTTGTTTTTCGAGACAGGGTTTCTCTGGTTGCCTTGGCTGTTCTGGACTCGCTTTGTAGACCAGGCTGGCCCCAAACTCACAGAGATCCACCTGCCTCTGCCTCCACTGTGCTGGGATTAAAGACATGTGCCACCATGCTCAGCTATTTTTAGCATTTAAAATTTTTTTTTAAATTAAGAAAATCTTTTCACTGATTTTTTAAAAAGATTTATTATTTATGCAGTATTCTGCCTGCATGCCAAGAGAAGGTACTAGATCATTTTATAGATAGACGTGAGTTACCATGTGGTTGCTGGGAATTGAACTCAGAGCCTCTGGAAGAGCAGACAGTGCTCTTAACCTCTGAGCCATCTCTCCAGAATTCTTTAAGAATTCATATCATGAACCCCAATCTCACTCATCTCCCTGCCGCTTTATATCTGCCCTTCACCCTTGCAAACTGTCCCCCAAAATAAAACCAAAAATTAAAATTAAAAATAAAAGCAACCCCTCCCCTGAAAAAGAAAATCTCACCATGGAAGCTGTGGTGTGTCACAGTATATCCCACAGCACACCCTTTTGCCAAAACAGGCTTACTTGCAAATGTTCATTGCAATTGGTCTGGTGCGAGGCCTCTGGCTTCGGCTACACCATCAATACTGCATTCTCACTGGGACGCCTCAGAGATTCTGTTGTTGCCCGTGTCATGGAGGCCCTGCAGCTCTGGATCTGCACAGGCAGCCTTTTCGTGAGCTCCTGCAGTTCATAGATGGGGCAGATGTTGGAGTGATCCCTGCATCTGGACCGGTGTGGAACCTGAGCTAGTGAGGCTCCTATGCTCCTGCTCCCGTGCCACCAGGACTAGCTCTACTGTGCTGCTCAGGTGAGGTTTGGTGGCTGCTGTCTGGGGTGCTGCAGACAGCAAGGGGTGGGGTCAGCTCTCACACCCTCAGGGAGCACCTGGGAGGTATTTTTATTTTTGGTTTATTGATTTTTTAAAACAGGGTTTCTCTGTGTAGCCCTGGCTGTCCTGGACTCACTTTGTAGTCCAGGTTGGCCTCCAACTCACAGCAATCTGCCTGCCTCTGCCTCCCGAGTGCTGGGATTAAAGGTGTGTGTGTGTGTGTGTGTGTGTGTGTGTGTATGTGTGTGTGTGTGTGTGTGTGTGTGTGTGTGTGTGTGTGTACACTTAGAGGCCTGAGGTTGAAGTCAGGAGTTTTTCTTGGTTGCCTTATTCACTGAGGCAGGGTCTCTCAATCAGACTCATGGATATGGCTAGTCTAGTTAGCCAGATTCCTGGGCAGGGTGGGGTGGGGTGTCCTCTATCTTCTTCTGCCAAGTGCTGGCATTACAGGCAGGTGCCATGTCCAATTGATGGTTACATGGGTGCTGGGCATCCAAACTCGAACTCTCAGAGATCTGCCTGCCTCCCGACTGCTAGGATTAAAGGAGTACGCCACTGTGCCTAGTTTTATAGCCAAGTTTCTTTTTTCCCAAATCAGATTATTTTATTTATTTATTTATTTATTTATTGCAAAGTAAATCAGGCTGGCCTGGAACTCATAGATATTTGACCCCTTCTGCCTCCACAATTAAATGTATAGGCTACCATGTCTTTGTGTGTATGTGTGTGTGTGTGTGTGTGTGTGTGATTTTTCAACTCTCTTTAAAATACTTTATACCCAGCTGAGCGTGTCTGTAATCCCAGCACTCAGGAGGCTGAGGCAGGCAGATCTCCCGTGAATTCCAGGCCAGCCTGGTCTACAAAGCCAGTCCAGGACAGCCAAGGCTACACAGAGAAACGCTGTCTCTAAAAACAACGACGACAACAACAACAACAACAAAACCCCAAACCCAAAGAAAAACAACAACAACAACAACAACAAAAACAAAACACAAAAAATTTATACCCATAGACTAGAGCTGTTCTCAACTTTCCTCAGAGAAATTTCTTTTTGCAGCGGGCGGCAGTTAATGCCTAGACTCAGCTGGCCAGTGTGCTGAGACTAAGTGACTACCAAGTGCTCAACTTTAAAGGGAATATCTATATCATAACCTCCAAAGCCCAGGGAACATCACCAAAGAGGGGGTTGAAAAAAATGTGAACTCCAGAGGACGAGAAGGTGTGCTATGAGCGCTGTCTCCAGGAACAGCATGCCTACCCCACACAGGAATTCACAGAAGCTGAGTCTGCCTGCCCAAACCAGGCTCTTGACATAGATGAGGGCAGGGTCATGAGGCCACAGCCTCACACCCCTCCCTAAGCCAACTCAGGCAGTTAACAGTTAACAAATAACAGCCCCAGAGAAGGCAATGCCAAAAGATGGTGCCCAAGACATAATGGAGATCTCAGAGAGTTAGAAAGATGAGAACCATGGGATATGTGCCAGGGAGAACGTCAGACAGTGAACAAAGCCGGCCTCAGAGGGCAGTGTGGTTCGCAACCATCGGAGACTACTCAAGCAAGCCCTTGGGGCTCACATGTTGTCGTGAGACATTTTGGTTAGGTCTTTCCTTTCCTGTCTCTCTTTCTTTCTTTTCTTTTTTGTTTTTTTCCTAGGCAGGGTTTCTCTGTATAGCCTTGGCTGTTCTGGACTCGCTTTGTAGACCAGACTGGCCTTGAACTTACAGCGATCCACCTGCCTCTGCCTCCTCAGTGCTGGGATTAAAGCTCTCATTTTCAAGTGAGAATGAGAACTAGTATATTTCAGAAGACTGCAACTTTGTTTTGGTTTTAGCTGGGTTCACAGCTGAGAGTTTGCCTGGAGTCTCAGAGGAGACTTTAAATTAGGGCCCTGGAATAACTTTAAACTGTTAAGGGGCTGGAGAGATGGCTCAGTAGTTAAAGCTGTGTACTGTTCTTGCAGAGGACCAGAGTTCAGTTCCCAGCACTCATGTGTGACTCACAGCTGCCTGTAAATCCAGCCCCCGGGGATTCAATACCCTCTTCTGGCCTCCAAGGAAATGTATATGGTTCATATGTGTGCGCACACACACACACACACACACACACACACACACACACACAATATAAAAAATAAATCTTAAAAAAAAAACTGACCTACCGTGGTGGCGCACACCTTTAATCCCAGCACTCCGCAGAGGCAGGCGGATTGCTGTGAGTTCGAGGCCAGCCTGGTCTACAAAGTGAGTCCAGGACAGCCAAGGCTACACAGAGAAACCCTGTCTCGAAAAAACAAACACAAACAAACAAAAAACTGACCCGCATTGAACATTGAACATAAACGTGTAGCTTAGACATGTCCTTCACTTCTTTTCTACCCTTCAGAAATTTTATTTTAAATTATTACTTTGATCCTTAGCAGATTCTTCTAAATTCCCACTATAGGCCAGGTAATGGGTATGCTAGGCCCATAAATGACATGATCATCATCAATCTGTGAAACAGAGACGAAGGCAGATGGCCTATAACCCACGTCCCTTAACACACTTGTTGTCGGCCTGGCATTCACTGCCAGTTGTTTAGTAGAGCAACTTTTAAAGTGGTTCCAGCGAGCCTTATTAGCGACAGCAGCCTTGGCTCCCGTTCAATGCTTCCATTAAAAGTTTGCAGGCCCCTGGAGAGGAGGGCGAGTGAACGCAGACTTCCCTGTAAGCCATGACCTTCCACAGGGACACAGTGGAGCATCCATTTCCAACGGGATTGCCAGGGACGCTAATAAGCTCTTGTTTGAATGACATTTTCTATTTTCTTTCTTCATCTCTCTTCGCCATTAACATGTTTGATCTTTTCCTGTAAGCCTTACAGTGCTCTTGTGCAGTGTGGAAATGGAGGCTCTGGGTGTGGGAGGATGGAAAGAACACCTGTAGGAAAATCCTGTGCATAACATCCCGCTGTGCTATTAACCGACCACATGTCTTGAAGCAAATTATAGCACCTCTGCAAGTGTAAATCCTTGCATATGAAGTTGGATCATCTGGTGGCTGAAACTGCGTAGAGCTTCAAAATTCTCGGTTCTTCCTGACGTAGAACAGTGGCAAGGATCCAGGCTGCGGGTGCACTCATTAGCTGTTTTCTATGAATAGATACATTCCCTCTTGGAGAGAGGAGGGAAGCTAAAACCACCCAGGAGGTAAATGAAACATAAAAGGGCCAGGACGTAAATGAAGCTTACAGGGCTCAAGAAGCTAATGAAACTACAGGAATCTCATGCTGGGTGGTGGCGGCACACGCCTTTAATCCCAAAATTTGGGAGGCAGAGGCAGGTGGATCACTGTGAGTTCAAGGCCAGCCAAGAATACACAGAGAAACTCTGTCTCGAAAGACCAAACCAAACCAAACCAAACAAAAAGAAGAAACTACAGGAGTCTCAAGGTCCTCTTCTGAGGTCACATAACTGATAACAGTTGTTGGGGAGGAGAGAGAATGGCTACTACCTGAGCAGCCTGCGTGGTGCGTAAGGAGCTGCAGGGGTGCAGCTTTTGTGAGTTATTGCCCGCGCTGGGGTGGCCTTCTGGTGAAGTAGCTGCCCCTGAGTCACACATGTTCCTGTAAGTAACACTCAGCCTTACTCAAGAAACCACAAGAGCTGGCTCTAGTAGAACATACTTCTAGTCCTAGCACTTGGGAGGCAGAGGCAGGCAGATCTCTTTGAGTTCGAGGCCAGTCTGGTCTACAAAAGTGAGTTCCAGAACATTCAGGGCTGTTATACAGAGACTCCACTCCCCCTGACCCCACGTAGAAGAAACCACAATAAACTCACTGGTTTAGTAAGCTAGACACAGGTAGAACTGTTTTTATTTTTTATTTTTTTTTTAGAACTGTTTTTAAATTTTTTTCTTTTATGTATTATTATTGTGTGTATGTGCACATGTTTCATGTATGTGAGAGGAAGTATATGCATTTGCGACATCAGGGCACACATGTGGAAGTCGGAGGAAAAGTTCTGGGAAGTCGATTCTCTTTCTGTTGTGAGATCTGAGGAGTAAACTCAGGCCATCAGGCTTGGACGAGTGAACATGGCAAAGCATTTTACCCTCTGAGCCACCACCAGCCCAGAACTGTCCTTAGTAAATGCCATTAGTGCCCTACCTGGGGCGAAGGGACATTTCCTTGTCTCTCCAGGAAGTCACACAGCATCTCATCACGTTCTAAGTACCAACGAGCCCTTCCAGGAGAATTCTTTCCTCTAGAACAGCAGTTCTCAACCTGAGGGTCACCACCCTACTGAGGGGTTGAACGACATTTTCACAAGGGTCACACTTCAGACATCCTGCATATCAGACATTTACACTATGTTTCATAACAGTAGCAAAATCACAGTTATGAGGTAGCAATGAGAATAATTTCAGTGTTGGGAGCCCCTACAGCCTGAAGAACTATATTAAAGGGTCATAGCGTCAGGAAGGCTGAGAACCACTGCCCTAGAATGTGTGGGTATAGTAATTTCTCTTTCTTTTCCACCACTGTTTGGATAGAAAGTCTTGGGTACTAGACTCCTCTAGAGGAGTTGCAGGTGTGGCTGCTGTGTCATACGGGTGTCAGCAGGTGGCAGGGAGGAGAGAGGCTCAGTGTTCTGACCTGTGAATATCTGAATGTTAGTAAAACTCCCTGAACAAAAGCTAGCCTGATACCACCACCAGTCAGGTGCAGGGGGCCCAGACAGGGAGCTAGTGAAATGGCCATCAGTTCAGTGCTGTGCAGGACCAGGGGTGGAGGGGTGCGGACCACGCCTGAGATGACCCCTGCCAGATGCCATACTGCATGGGTCGGGCATAGCACTCCTGAGATGACCTCAGACACTCAGAGACCCTTGACATCACTTAAGAGAAGCAAGTAAGTGGTGGAGACATGGAAGAGAAAGAGAAACAGAAGGACGTGGGCACAATGAAGAGAGGCAGAACTGGAAACTCCAGGGTAGGGAAGAACGGCCTGACGTATGTAGCTGATTATGCCCCCTGCGACCACGGTGGGGCCCTGGTCTGGTCTGCCACCTGGGAGCATGTTGATGTCTGCGGAGCTGTGCAGAACTGGCCCCACCCCTTGCCTGGGCATTGTGGGAGAGCTGGCTCTGAGGGCATGAGAGCACGAGAGTTGACCCCACCCCTAGCCAGCCGCTTGGGAGAGTGGGCTCCATGCATTGCCCAGGAAGCACAGCAGAGCTGTCCCTGGTTGTGTGTGGGTGTGTGTGCGTGTGTGTGTGCGCCAGCCCACCCCTTGTCTGCCAAGCAGCGACATGAGCGAGGGAGAGATGCCTACCCTCTCCCCTCTTGCCACTTACAGCAGGCAGGAGAGCTGGCCCCAAGGTTGTCAGAGAAGGAGATATGTCCCTATCCCTCACCTATGGCAGCACTTGGGATAGTGGGCACTGTATATGGCATGGCCACACAATAGAGCTGGCCCTGATGGAGGGGGTGCCGGGGAGCCAGGCCCAAGGGCTAGAGTGCTGGAGAGTTAGCCATGACACTCTCGTCTGTTGTGAGGTGACTTGGGCGGGGAAAGATGTCCTCCTTTTCCTCACCCCACGACATCTGAGGCAGTCGGGAGAGTTGACACCAGGGTCATGAGAGCAGGTGAGCTATCCTTGTCCCTCATTAGCACATGGGGGAGCAGGCCCTGGTGGAGGTGGCACAAATGAGCCAGTTCCCAGGGTGAGAGTGTCTGGCAAGATGAGAAACTCACAAGGATCAGTAAAAAAGTTTAAAAAAAATAGTATTCGGGGGCTGGAGAGATGGCTCAGTGGATAAGAGACTGCTCTTCCAGAGGTTCTGAGTTCAATTCCCAGCAACCACATGGTGGCTCACAATCATCTATACTGAAGTCTGATGCCCTCTTCTGTCTTGCAGGAGTACATGCAGACAGAGCACTCATACATAAAATAAATTAATAAAATCTTAAAAAATAGTATTCGGTGGATGATGGTGGCACATGGCTTTAATCCCAGCATTCATGAGGCAGAGGCAAGTGACTCTCTGAGTTCCAGGACAGCCTGGTGTACATAGAGAGTTCCAGGACAGCCAGGGTTACACAGAGAAACCCTGTCTTGAAACAACCACAATAACAAAATAGCATTCAACTTTTTTAAAAATGAGAATTGTTATCCTTCCATATATCCAAGTGTGCTTACTTTTGTCTTATAAAGCTCTAGTAATTATAATGCCACTGTAAACTGTTGGAAAACAATTTTAAATTGTTAATTGAGAGAAACCACTCCCTAGCCCACATATTCAGCTCAGAAACACAGGTCAGTGATAACGTCTCTGTAGCTCAATCTAAATAATTTTTTTTCCATTCTGAAACCACATTGTACTCTGAAAGATACCAGCCTTCCTCATCTCTTCCAAATTTCTCATGGAATCATAATTTCTGTAGAAATCTGTCTGCACCTTGGTTCAGTCAAGCCAATCTCACCCCCACCCCTCCCACCCCGAGACAGGATTCTCTATATAACAGCCCTGGCTGTCCTGGAACTCACCTTACAGACCCAGCTGGCCTTGAACTCACAGAGATCTGCCTGCCTTTGCCCGCCAAGTGTTTAGATTAAAGTCATGTGCCACAACGCCTTGCACCTCAGTCAAGCCAATCTTATAGGAAGCTGCAATTTCCAGGGCTATGTGCCAGGAGACCATGCACCTGAGGGTTTGGCACTGCACCAGAAGTCACAGCAGTAAATGTCCTCTACACCAGCGACCTTGCCTTTAGACATGTGAACATTAACATTTCCTTAGGCCTAGTGTTTATTGGTTGTCTTTTCTCTTGCAAGCTGTTGAAGATTTTCCATTTGTGTGTGTTAAATAATTTTAGATCGTGTCCTGGAAATACTGTATTGGGTCTTGTCAACATTCCAGAGAATGTAAAAAAAATATTTTAAAATATCTATTTCTTTATTATGTATACAATGTTCTTCCTGCAATCCATAAGAGAGCACCAGATCTCATTACAAATGGTTGGGAGCCACCATGTGGTTGCTGGGAATTGAACTCAGGACCTTTGGAAGAGTAGCCAGTGCTCTTAACCTCTGAGCTATCTCTCCAGCCCAAGAATGTCAACTTTGTTGGTTTGCTTGAGTTGTCCTTTCTGACCAGCCTATGTGAAGTATGACGTCACTGTCTGAGTTCTTTTCAAAGGCTTTGCAGTGCCATTTGGGTCTGCACCACATAGGGAGCACCTCCATGCCAGTCTAGGACCCCGCTGGTGGCTTATACCATGCCTCAGGTCCCAAAGCCTTTGCTAGGTTGCTTTAAATTTTCCCCATGCACAAGTTTAAGGATCTGTTCCCCAGCTGCCTCTGCAGGGGTTTTCTCTACACAGTCTAGAGTCTAGGTGCCCCATTTCCTGGTACTCTGATCACGAAACTGAACTTTTAGCTTCTCTGCGCTCTCATAAACTTTCCTTGCCTGCATCTGTCTTTGTGTAGCCCTGGCTGTCCCAGAACTCACTCTGTAGACCAGATTGCCCTTGAGCTCACAAAAATCTGCCCGTCCCTGTCTCCTGAGTGCTGGGATTAAAGGCTTGCGCCATCATCACCCAGCCTTAATTATTTTTCTTTCTTTTAAAAAATATTTATTTATTTATTTATTATGTATACAGTGTTCTGCCTGCTTGTATGCCTGCAGACCAGAAGAGGGCACCAGATCTCATTATAGATGGTTATGAGCCACCATGTGCTTGCTGGGAATTGAACTCAGGACCTTTGGAAGAACAGACAGTGTTCTTAACCTCTGAGTCGTCTCTCCAGCCCTAATTCTTCTTCAGAAAAGATTTATTTTATTTTATATGTATGAATGTTTTGCTTGTGTGCATGTATTGTGTGCATGTCTGGTGCTTGTGAAGGTCAGAAGAGGTCACTGGATCCTCTGAAATTGGCTATGGATAATTGTGAGCTGTCATGTGGGTTCTGGGAAACTTGGATGCTCTGCATGATGGTTTTAATAGGTATGGCCCCTATAGACTCCTGTATATGAATGCTTAGCCCATAGGGAGTGTCATTATTAGGAGGTGTGGCTTGTTGGAATAGGTGTGGCCTTGTTGGAGGAAGTGCATCCCTGTGGAAGCAGGGTCTGAGGTTTCATGCATGTTCACGCTATGCCCAGTGACACAGTCTCCTGCTGCTGCCTGAGGATCAAGATGGAGAGCTCTCAGCTCCTTCTCCAGCACCATGTCTGCCTGTGTGCTGCCATGCTTCTCACCGTGATAATAATGGACTGAACCTCTGAACTATAAGCCTGACCCAATGAAATGTTTTCCTTTATAAGAGTTGCCTTGGTCATGGTGTCTCTTTCATAGCTCCAAGAAACCCGAACTCCACAAGAGCAATAAGTGGCCTTAACCACTAAGCCATCTCTGCATCCCCTTACTCCCCTAATTCTAAGCCAGTAGCTACAGAAGGAAAAACAAAAATCAAAAAGCCAACCGCCAGCCGGGCGTGGTGGTGCACGCCTTTAATCCCAGCACTCGGGAGGCAGAGGCAGGCGGATCGCTGTGAGTTCAAGGCCAGCCTGGTCTACAAAGTGAGTCCAGGATGGCCAAGGCTACACAGAGAAACCCTGTCTCGAAAAACCAAAAAAAAAAAAAAAAAAAAAAAAAAAAAAAAAAGCCAACCACCATATTGGTTTTATTCAAGTTTTGACCTAGTTGCCTGCTGTAATATGCTTTCCAATGCCACAGATTTTATTTTATGTAAAATAAGAAGCAGTCAGGTGGCATTCTAACTGTAGGGTATAGTTTGGGTGTGTATGGTAGACGTGTTATGTATTTGTTTTTGGCGTGATCTCACTATGCTTGGGTGTTAGTCCATTTGTGCTGCTGTAACAAAACACCTTAGACAAAGCAATTTATGAACAACGTAAGTTTATCTCCCTCAGCCCTGGAAGTTGGGAAGTCCTAGACCAGGGTGCTAGCAGATTGTGGTGTCTGGGGAGGGACCTCTGCTTTTTAGCTAATGCCTTCTATGTGTGTGTGTTTTTTTTTTTTTAACATTTATTTATTTATTATTATGTACACAGCATTCTGCCTGCATGTACACCTGCAGGTCAGAAGAGGGCATCAGATTACATCATAGATGGTTGTGAGCCACCATGTGGTTGCTGGGAATTGAACTCAGGACCTTTGGAAGAGCAGTCAGTGCTCTTAACCTCTGAGCCATCTCTCCAATCCCTTCTACATGTTCTTGCATGACAGTGGGACAAGGCAGTTCCCCGAGGCCTCTCTTGAAGTACTGTTGTGGAATGTTTCTTCTCCAAAGTTGAGAGGTTTTCTGTGTGACAGAATTAGCCCATGAAGCCTTTAAGGGGTAGTTTGTCCACGAGGGCTCCTCTCCTGTGAATGAGATAAGAAGAGCTTGAAGAAGGTGTTGGTTTCCCTTGCTTGTCTTTACGCCTTCTTCCACATAAGGACATGCTAAGAAGACTCCCCCAGGGCCCGGAGAAATGGCTCAGTGGTTAAGAGCTCTTGCTGGTTTTGCTGGCTGGTCTTATGACGACTTGACACACAAACTAGAGTTCTCTGAAAGGAAGGAATCTTAACTGGGAAAATGCCTCTGTGAGATTTGTTGTAAAGCATTTTCTTAATTAGTTATTAATGGGGGGAAGGCCCAGCCCATTGTGGGTGGGGTTATCTCTGGGGTGGTGGTTTTTGGTTCTGTGGGAAAGCAGACTGAGCAAGCCATGTGGAGCAAGCCAGCAAGCAGCAGCCTTCCATTGCATCTGCATCAGCTCCTGCCTGTCCAGCTTCCTGTTTTATTTGAGTTTCCATCTTGACTTTCTTTGTTGATGAGCAGCAATGTGGAAGTGTGAGCCAAAAGTCCTTTCCTCCCCTACTTGTTAATTGGTCATGGTTTTTCATAATAGCATTAACAATCCTAGCTAAGACACTGTTCTCTAGAGAACCCAAATCCAGTTGCCAGCACCCACATCAGGCAGCTCACAACCCTCTGTAACTCCAGCTCCAGGGGATTGGATACTTCTCTTCTGGCCTCTGTGGCTATACCCACACAGGCACACATACAATTACACATAAATTAAAAAAAATGCAAATAAATCTCAAAAAAGATGATCCTTTCCAAATGCTGGTGCCTGATCTTAGACTTCTTACAGCTTCTTGAACTAGATACATAAGTGAAATATCAAAGGGCTTTTAGTTTACATTTATCTCTCTCTTTTTAAAAAGATTTATTTATCCTTTAATCCTAGCACTCAGGAGGCAGAGGCAGGCGGATCACTGTGAGTTCAAGGCCAGCCTGGTCTACAAAGCCTAGGACAGCCAGAGCTAAGCAAAGAAACCCTGTCTCAAAAAAAAAAAAAAAAAAAAAAAAAAAAGATTTATTTATTATTACATACACAGTGCTCTGCCTGCATGTACACCTGCAGGCCAGAGGAGGGCATCAGATCACATTATAGATGGTTGTGAGCCACCATGTGGTTGCTAGGAATTGAACTCAGGACCTCTAGAAGAACTGACAGTGCTCTTAACCTCTGAGCCATCTCTCCAGCCCTATTGTTGTTTTTTTAACTAAATAAATGGATTCTGTAACTTACCTTCAGAAACAATAGCATTCTGTGGAAGGGAGTCTCATACTTAATACACACTATACTCAAATGGCAACTCCTCCCAAAAAAACATTAAAGAACACACAAAGAAACAGGTACACAGCCCCCTTCACAGGGAAAGAGCAATGGACAGAACGTGTCCCCAAGGGAGCCAAGGCTTTAGAGTTATTAGGTAAAGACCTTACAGTGATTTTCTGAAATGTGCTTGAATAAGCAAAAGTTAATCATGGGCAGAGGGTTACAAGAAGTCAAGGCGTGGTGTTTGAGTAACAGGGAGATGTCAATAAAAGGCAGAAATTGTTACAAGCAAATAGAGATTCTGGGGAGCCCAACAGTTAATAGTCAAGATTTAAAAAAACAAAACAAAACAAAACAAAACCAAAAACGAAATCCTGAGTTCAACAAGAGGCTTCATCAGATAGAAAAGAGAATCAAGGCCAGGTGTGGTGGCGCACGCCTTCAATCTCAGCACACAGGAAGGCAGAGGCAGACAGATCTCTGTGAGTTCAAGGCCATCCTAGACTACTGAGCAAGTTCCCGGACAGCTAGGGCTATGTAGATAAGTCTTGTCTCAGATAACTAGATGGCTATCTGAGGACTAAATAAATGAGCTTATGCAGTCTGAGAAACAGGAAAAAAAAAAAAAAATGAGGAAAAGTGGGCAGAATCTAAGAGATCCCTGAAAAACCACCAAGCACATGAACATCACAAGCATATGAACTCATACATTTTGTGAGTTTCATAAAAAGAGAGAACAAGGGATGCAGAAAAATATTTGTAAAAATAATGATTTTTAAAACCCCAAATTTTATAAAAGATGTAAACCTACACATTCAAGATCAATTATACATCAACGGAATAAACTAAGGAGATTCACACTGAAGTTCATTAGAATCAAAGTGTCAAGAGGCTGGGTGTGGTGTCTCACGCCTCTAATCCCAGCACTCAGGAGGCAGAGGCAGGTGGATCATTGTGAGTTCGAGGCCAGCCTGGTCTACAAAGTGAGTCCAGGATGGCCAACGCGACACAGAGAAACCTTGTCTTGAAAAAAAAAAAAAAAAAATGAACAGAGAAAGAAGGGGTTGGGGGATGGGTCAGATGGTAAAGTGTTTTCTATAAAACCATGGGGGCCTGAGTTTGAATATTTGACTTTATTAAACTTCCAATGGTCTTCTCCCCCCACCTTGTTTTTAAGTCTTCAAATTCTTAAATACACGGAAGGAGCCCCAAGGAGGCAAAACAACTGATGGAACAAAACACTGATGAAAACAAAGAAAGAGGCCTTTCTATGTCGCCACTTAAAAGTGTAATACAAACCTACAGCAATCAAAACGATATGGCACTAGCTTACAAACAGGTCCACAAACCAACGGAATAGAATGGAGTACCCGGAAATAAACTTAAAGTTCGATGGGCAGTTGGCTTCCCACAAGGATGACAAAGGCTATTCGGCGGAGAAAGAACACTTTCCTCAACGAAAAGCAGGAGACAACTGGCCAGGCACGTGCAGAACAGTAAAGTTGTACACCTACCTTGCTCTATACACAAAAAATTAACTGGAATGATGGACAGACTAAGTGCAAGGCTAAAGCTATAAAACTCCTTCATTCATGCGTTTATTTTTTAATAGTCCGTACACAAAGTATCGGGCTTCGTTACCCCATTTCCACGCACGCTTTGTTCTTGTTGATTATGCCCCGTCCCCTGGCATCCACTTGTCTCGTCCCCCAGCGCTTTCCACTCTGCTTCCGTGTTGCCTGTGTTCTGCCACCCTCCCTTCCTTGAGACATTTTTCTTCTCTCTCACGGCCCCTTTCTAGTTTCGCAGCTTGTACCCACCCACATGTGTTGACATATAAAAATTTAAATCTAGCCGGGCATGGTGGCGCACGCCTTTAATCCCAGCAATTGGGAGGCAGAGGCAGGTGCTTTTCTGTGAGTTCGAGGCCAGCCTGGTCTACAAAGTGAGTTCAGGATAGTCAAGGCTACACAGAGAAACCCTGTCTCAAAAACAAAAACAAACAAAACAAAACAAAAAATTAAGTCTAAATCTACATATAAGAGGAAATGTGGTATTTGTCCCCTTGAATTTGAGTTACCATGCTTAATACAATCACTTCCCGTCGATGAATTGACTTCAGTGTTTAAATGTACTACACGTTCTTTCTTTTTAAAATGTGTGTGTGCACATGTATGTGTGTGTGTGTGTGTGTGTGTGTGTGTGTGTGCAGGTGTGTATGCATAGGTATCCAGAGGCCAGAAGAGATGTCAGATCCCTCTGAGCTAGAGGTGAGGGCATTTGCAGGGTGCTAGGCGTGTTACAGGGGTTCTGGGGTCTGAACTCCCACTCTCGTGATTGTACAGCAAGTTCTCGTAACCACTGAGCCATCTCTCCAGCGCCCATGTTTTCTTTATCCTTCCGTCTGTTCTACTGGTTCCACCTCCTAACTGTCACGGACAGCACAGCAATAAACATATACGTGAACATATCTCTGTTCTGGGACTTAGAGTCCTTTGTGAATATACCTGGGAGGTGTTTTATTGGTGCATATGGTAATTTTTTTAAAGTTCATATTGATTTCTTTAGTGGTTGCACCAGTTTACATACCAACAATAAACAAGAGTTCCCTTCCTTCACATTCTTTTTGCTTTGTTTTGTTTTTTGAGACAAAGTTTTTCATATAGTCCAGGTTGTCCTGGACTTGCTTTGTAGACCAGACTGGCCTCGAACTCACAGAGATCCACCTTCCTCTGCCTCCCGAGTGCTGGGATTAGAGGTATGCGCCATCACCACCTGGCTTCCTTCACATTCTTGTTGACATCTTTGGTAAGTTGTTTTCTTGACATCAAGCCGTTCTGACTGGGTGCGATGGAGTCTCAAAGTAATTTTCATATGAATTTCTCTAATGGTTAAGTATGTTGAACATTTAAAAATATGTATTGGCTATTTGTATTTCTTCTTTTGAACATTGGCAACTATAAAATTTCCCCTTTAGGCTGACCTTAGCTGCATCCTGAAGGATCTGGTAGGTTGTGCTATCATTTTTAATTATTCTAGGAATATTTTAATTTCCTCTCTGATTTCTTCAGTGATTTGGTGTTCACTCAAAAGTGTTTGTTCAGTCTTCAGAAACTGATGTACTTTCTCTTGCTGTGCATTTCTGGTTTTGTTCCATTGTGGATTGATAAGGCACAAGGGAGTCTTTCTTTCCTTTGTTCTTTTTATTTGTTAAGGCTTTCTTTGTGGCACATAAGACGAATGACTTTAGAGAAGGGTTCATGAACCACTGAAAAGTTTGTAAGTTTCCCTATCTGTTGGACAGAACGGGCTACAGCTATCTGCTAAGGCCATTTGACTGATGATAGAATTAACGTCTGAGTTTCTTTGTTGGTGTTTAGGCTAGAAGACCCGTCTAAAGGTGACAGTGGGATATGACTGCCGTGTATCAGGACCCTTCTTGCTTCTTGTTCCTTTTAGTCTTTGTTTTAGGACATTGGGAGCCCAGGACACGATACATAAATGTTTATAATTGTTGTATGTCCTTGATGAATGGTGTCTGCCTTTGTGTGTGAGTTGACATTCTCTGGCCAACGGCTTGTAGCACTGTCTTCTGGCTTTGTAAATTTGATATATTGACTATAGTATTTCATGAAGAATTTCTCCCCTGGCCGTGTCTCTGGGATTCAGTATGTCTCTTGTAGTTGCATGTCCATTTCTTTTCTAGGTTCAGGACATTTTCTGCTATAATTGAATGGAATAGATAGTCTATGTCTTTAGGTTTTTAATTTAGGGACTATTTCTAGACTATGGATTCTTAGGTTTGGTGTCTTGGACATAGTCTGGAGTTCTTGGAAGTCTGGATCGTGTTCATTATTTTTTCTTTATATATGTTTAATGTATTATTGTCTCAGTCTTGTCTGACATTCCCAAAATTCATTTTTCTGACCTTAATTTTGTTGCTGAATTCACTCTCCAGGTTTAAATTTCCCCTCTGAGTTACTGGCTGTTTCATGCACTTGCTAAGTTTCTTGTCTAGGTCCTGAATTGCTTTCCTTATTCCATCTATTCATCTGGTTATTTGAGTCCTTTCTATGGTCACTGATACTTTTTAAAAAGTAAGACCCTGGGCAGGTGTGGTGGTGCACATCTGTAATCTCAGCACTCAAGGAGGAAGAGGCAGGTAGATCTCTATGAATTTGAGGCCAGCCTGGTCTACAAACCAAGAACAGAACATCCAAGGCTACATGAAGAAACCCTGTCTAAAAAAAAAAAAAAAAGACCCGGAAGGTCTTTCCTGACAGTTAAACTGCTTCAGGATCTTTTTGGTTTTTGGTAGAGCTTGTGAGCTCACCAGAGGCATCAGAGTGGAATGAAAAACTAAAACTCTTAGATGTAACAGGTCAAATCTTCATGACCCCACGTGTGGCAGAGGAGTGTTGAACGTGGCACCAAGATCACAGCAAAACAACAGAATAAACAATCAGGTTTTATGACTCTTAAGATGTTCTTTATATCATATTACAGTTTTAAGAATGTAAGCCATGTGGTGTATGCGTGCTGGTGTATGCATGCTGGTGTGTGTGTGCTGGTGTGTGTGTGCTGGTGTGTGTGTGCTGGTGTATGCGTGCTGGTGTGTGTGTGCTGGTGTGTGTGTGCTGGTGTGTGTGTGCTGGTGTGTGTGTGCTGGTGTGTGTGTGCTGGTGTGTGTGTGCTGGTGTATGCGTGCTGGTGTGTGTGTGCTGGTGTGTGTGTGCTGGTGTGTGCTGCACTCAGGAGCAGATGAGGAGGATCATGAACTTAAGGCCAGCCTGAGCTACATATGGAGACCCTGTCTCAAAAAGTGTGCAATGGTAATTTATAGAATGGGTAAAATGTTTATAATACCTTAAAAATTTCACATTTATTTATTTATTTATTTAGTGTGTGTGTGTGTGTGTGTGTGTGTGTGTGTGTGTGTGTGTACATGTACCACTGAGCACATACAGAGGTCAGAGGACAATTTTCAAGAGTCAGTTTTCTTTTATCTTGTGGGTCCTGGAGATCAAATTTCGGTCTTCAGCTGGCTTTTGGGAGGAGCTTTTAGCTGATCCATCTCACTAGCCTCTAATTTTTATATCTTATAATGGTTCAAAATCAGCAAGAATGTGTAAAGAACTCTTATAGCCCAGTAACAGAAGATAAGCAATCCAATTTGAAAAATAAGGGCAAGGAATATTAACTCAGTTGGTAGAATATTTGTCATATCCATGAAGCATTGGGTTGGCTCCCTAGCACCACACAGATAAATTAACAAATCAACCAACACCAAGTTTTTGGTATTTCTCCAAAGAAGATACACATGATGAGCATATAAAACACCAGCCATCACCAAGGATACGCACATTAAACTCATGAGGTACCATTTTATCTTTACGAGGATAGCTAAACTGAAAGGACAGATGGTGTGGGGGTTGAATGAGTAATGTCCCCATAGACTCCGGCTTTTGAACACTGGGTCTCCAGTTGGTGGCTCTGTCTTAGCAAGGCTCAGGATGTGTATGGCCTTACTAGAGTAAGTGTGCCTCTGGAGATGGGGCTTTGAGAGTTTTAGAGGCTCATGTCACTTAGAATTTGCTTCCTGCTTCCTGCTTCCTGCTTCCTGCTTCCTGCTTGTAGTTCAAGACGGGAGTCCCCAACTTCCTGCAGCCATGCCTTTGCTCCACCATCATGGATTCTAATCCTCTGGAGCTGTTAGCCTAAACAAACTCTTTAAGTTACCTTAGTCATGGTGTTTCACCATAGCCATAGCAAAGCAATTAATGCACATGGTAAACTGTAGGTAGGTGGGTACCAGTAGGTAATGAGGTGGAGAAATTATAACCCTCATACACTTCTGGCAGGTGACAGAATGATGCTTTCAAAAATAGTCTGAATAGCCAGTGTTGTGGTGCATGCCTTTAATCCTAACACTCGCGAGGCAGAGGCAGGTGGATCGCTGTGAGTTCTAGGCCAGCCTGCTCTACAAAGCGAGTCTAAGACAGCCAAGGCTACACAGAGAAACCCTGTCTCGAAAAAGCAAAACAAAACAAAACAACAACAGCAAACAGTCTGGCTATTCATCGAAAGGCTGGCATAGACTGGTCTCTAAGAGCCAGCAATCTCATTTCCAGGTATATATCCCAGATGAATGAAAATATATCTCCATATAAAACATTTTTCATGAATGTTCCTAGCTCTTTAACCATAATACTTACAAAGTATAAACAGCCCAAATGTCCAGTAAGTGGACTAAATAGACAAAGAAATGTGGTATATCCGTTCAATGGAATAAACTTAAGTCATGAAAAGGGATGAAGTACTCATGCATATCACAACATGGATGAAACTTGAAAACAAGCAAAGGAAACCAGATACAAAACCAATACTGAAATATCCAGAACAGGCTAATTCATAGAGGCAAAAGCAGGTTACTGGTTGCCAGGGATTTAGGAGCGTAGAAAAGATAGTGACTACTAACAGATACAGGGTGTCTTTGGGGAGTGATGAAAATGTTCTGGAGTTAGCGACAAAGCCACATAAAGTTGTACAATACTAAATACCCCTGAATCGTACTTTTGTTTGCTTTTGCTTTTAAAAAAAGATTTATTTATTTACTAAGTATGAAGTGCACATTAGGTCACATTATAGATGGTCGTGAGCCACCATACGGTCGCTGGGAATTGAACTCAGGACCTCTGGAAGAACAGACAATGCTCTTAACTGCTGAGGCATCTCTCCAGCCTTGTTTCTGCTTTTCAAGACAGGATTTCTCTGTGTAGCTCTGGATGTCCTAGGACTCACTCTACAGACCAGGCTGCCCTCAAACTCAGAAATCTGCTTGCCTCTGCTTCCTGAATGCTGGGATTAAAGGTGTGCATCACCCTTGCCTTCCTGAATTGTACACTTTGAAGAGGGTGAGTAAAGGGGCTGCTCTTTCCGAGGACCCGGTTTGATTCCCAGCATCCACATAGCAGCTGATAACTGTCTTAACTCCAGCCCCAGGGAATCTGACACCTCTGTTGGCACCAGGAATATACATAGTATGCAGACATGCGTGCAAACAAAACACCCAAGTTAGTGGTTGTTTTTAAAAATGTGTTGCAGTTTTTCTCTTAACCCAGCTAGCACCCAAACAATTGAGACTGAACTATTGTATTTGCTTGACAAGCTTGATGGCACAAGAACTGAGCAGTATTAATCTATTTTAATGCTCCAAGCTAATCTGGCTTCCTTCCAATGTACTTACTTTTATGGCTTTCTCTGCTCCAGCTGCTCTCTCTTAACGTCACCTGGCCCTCTCCGCATGGCTCAATCTTTTACTTCTTCTTCTAACTCCTCCTCCCTGAGAAGGCAAGAAGTCCAGCCCTATTGTCTCCCCTACTCAGTGATTGGCTACAAGCTGCTTTATTGGCTTATCAGGGGACAATTGGAGAGCAATGTTTATACAACATTGAGACAGGAGACTCTCAAAACTAGTATTGCAAGCCGACATGAGGGGTACAGAAATCGGCATTTGAATTACACAATAACCTTATGCCCATACCCATATACAGAAAGTAAATAAATATACAAAAATTTTTTTAAAATCTAGTAGTTAAAAAAAAAAATAATGAATTTATGTTGAACCTGGTGGCGTAGGTCTGGAATCCTAGCTGTTTGAGGGGCTGAGACAAGAAGGTAGTAAGGTGACCATGGGCTGTAGGCTGAGGCCAAGGCAAGTGTAGGAAGGCCTTCAAAACTGAAAGCAAGAGGAGAGATGGGACGGCAGTGTGGTGATAGAGCACTAGCCTAGCGTGTGTGAGACCCTGGGTACAACCCCCCAGAGTACGGTAAATTTCAGATGTGGACCACAGTTTGAGAGTGAGTGTAGCCAATTTATAACGAGCAATTCACTCCGGCTGTGAGAAGATCCGAGGTTGAGTGGAGGGTGTCCAGGCAAGAAAGGCTTTGGGGTTTATCTGTTGGGCGGCGGCGCGCGCGTGCGCGTGTGTGTGACAACTTGGGTGGCGATGGGGGGTGGGAGTGGTGTGTGACAACTTGGATAGCTTCTTAGGACACTGATCACTTTTTCAACTGCAGTGACAGAGAAGGTGGGAAACCCCCCTCCTAACACTGTCCATGGTGCTGAACCCAGGGCTTCTGTTCTTGTAAACCTCCCTGGGATTCTTATCTTGGTCCTGTGAGCTGTCGCCCTGAAGCCCTGGCCCCAAGGCAACCTCTCAACGATTACCTGTGTCTGATGCAACAGCACTCAGACTTTTAATAACTCCCATTGCTCCTTTGTCCCCAGCAGCCTGAGCCCATCAAGACTAACTTTTGTCCCTCGAGGAATTGGCCTTCTTAAGGATACTCCTCTATGGTCTGAGACATGGACAGGAGAATGCATCTACAGAAGGACGGTAGAAGATGGAGGCTCTGAGTCTCCCTGGCCATTCAGGCTGGAGGTAGGTGATGACTTCAGTGTCCTTCCCCTGGCCAAGTCAGGCCGAGAGACTCCAGAGAGAACCTGTTGTGAGACCAACATAGGGTGGAGGAGGAAAGGTGTGAGGAAGTCACTGCTCAAGAATCTTGGAGGGGGGAGACTTGGAGATTGGTTAGTTTTATCTGGAGCTGAGGCTTCTGCCTACGCTTATGTGTTGGGGAGGATTTAGGAAAGAGGGTGGGAGGGACGGCAAAATATAGACACAGCTTTCTCCCTCCCCCCCCCACATCCATACTGCAGCTTCACCCCACACCCAGACCGTCCTCTCTCACTCCCCACTCTCTAATATTCCCTTTTTAAAATCTTCTCTGCTTCCACCTTCCTCCTGCTGCCTCTCCACTCTCCTACTCACCCCAGCCGTTTCATTCCTTCTCCAAGGCCTCTCTTCTGCTTTATTGTCCCTGCTCTTACATCACTGTCTACTAGATCTGTTACTGCTCCGAGGGCGGCCACATACTAGATGCGCTCCTGTGTGCAGACCTCACTTATCCTCTTCTCCCCTCTCAGAGTATATAGACTGGTTTCCTAAGAGCAACGACCAAACGAGAGGCACAACCGAGTAACAACAGAAAGTGCCTGGGAGGTTTCTGCTTTCCCCACCCGTACCACGTCTCTCCCAGTCCTCAGCCCCTCTAAGCCCACTCTCTTGCTCCTACAGGCCGGGGATACATTGCAAAGACTCTTAGGGGTTTGTGGGAGGAATGCCGCCCCTGCAACGGCAATGCTGGCGTTTCCCCAAACACCTATGTGTTAGGAACTAGGGTCCTTGCATTCCTTTCCAGGTCCGTTCCTGCTTCTCCATTATTCAGGTGCCAGGGGTTTGGCCCATTTCAACACTCCATCCATCACAGAATAAGCAATCTCTCTGTGAGGGGCTGGGTGCACTGGGCACCGTGTAGTAGACGGCATATTGGCCTCACATTGAGATTATAGTACATGGGGTGATGGAGACATCCTCATGGAAAAATACCAGCATGTGACAATGTTCTAGAAGACCTAGTGACTCCTAAGCCTTCAGAGAAAAGCGGGATTCATATGGCTGAGCAGGACCAAACAGCATGCACATGGGGCACTGTCACCCAAGGTCCTCGGAGGGTCCTAGTTCGGTGGGCACTGAGGCTGTTTAGGAAAACAAGGGAGTGGAGGATGAGAATTGGGTGCAGATTCTGGGGCCAATTAGGTTCAGCTCTGCCAGCCCTTCTCAGTGTGACCTGGGGTGGTTATTTACGCCGCCCGCCCCCCCCCCCCCCCCCCGCGAGCCTCAGTTTACTTATATATAGAGATAAGTCATCGCATTTCCTATACATTAAATATACATTACATAAGAGAATGCTTCTGAAATATTTAGCATAGTGCCTAGCACACAGGAAACATCCAGTAAATAAACACCGATGAATATTATCATGACAGTAAATGATTGTGAATGGCAGATTATCTAGCAAGATGGAGCACTCTTTAGAATAGATGTGAGGTCACTCCTGGATCTGTACCTAAATGTCAGGGGTTTCCCTTGCCCCTACAGACAATAAACAGCCTTGGAATCCTTCTGAAGACATTTTGGGTCAGATGGGGAAGGTATCTCTTGAGAAGTTGACTACACATCGCATCGTGGTGTGGATTAAAATGGAGCACAATCTGGAGGCAGGAGCACTCCCAGGAGTGCAGAACAGTAAGTCAGGTGGGAGGACTGACTGGCCAGTGACTTCAAAGGAAGAGCCGCTCTCTGCTCCAGTGTGTGCGGCGCGTCCAGGGAGGAAGTCTGGCTGTGTGAGGGCTGGGAGACGAGACAGGAGAGTCAGAGATGAATTTGGGCTTGAGGTAAAGGAGTGAGAACGATCACAGGCTATACGGACATGTGCGGTCTCATGGAGCACGGATGCTTGGATGCTTGGAGAGAGGACTTGCGGTTACTGGCTGCCTGCGGCCATTAAGGCTACCCTGGGCGGTGCGAGTGAGAGCCTGCCAAGAGGAGCAGGCAATGGCTGGTTCTGCAATGGGGACTTGCTGTTTCCTATTTTTTTTTTTTTTCACAGAGCTTGGTGGGGTGTGTTTGTATGGCTCTCTTACACACAGACTTCTCTTCCCTCCTCTCCTGTCCCCGCTCCACTCTTGCTGGTGTTCCGAGGTTTCCCCTCTCTGCACTCAGGCCATCTTTCCTTGGGACAGGGCTCAGCAGACAGAGCTGGGGTTGAGCAACACCGAGAAACCTTTGGCGCGCCTCGTTGCCCCCTGTGTTCTCTTATTGTGATACTTCTTTTGCTAAGTGAAAAATCTCGTGATTATTTCTGAACTGTGAGAAAAATTGGTAAAGGAGAAAAAAAAAATACATATCTACGCAATCAGTGGGGCATGACACCAGCTACCTCGGTTAACATTTTGATCTTACAAGATTTTAATAAAATGGTGGCCTCTGCCTGCAATCCCAGCACTCAGGAGGGAGGGAGATTGCTGCAAGTCTGAGGCTAGCCTGATTTACATCCAGGCCAAGCTTTGTAGTGAGGTCCTGCTTCAAGAACAAATGCTAAAACTGTTTTGTATTTATTTCTTTAAAATAATGCCAATACATAACAAACTAAAATATCATTTAATCAAATCTTATTTTGGAACACAAATTCACCCCACTTGGAATTCCATCCCATGCAGGAGTCGTGTTTTATGTTAGCAGTATTTTGTACCTATGCATTTACATTGCTTCTGGTTTAATCAACAGTATAAGTACTCTATGGGGAATATACATTTTCTTCTTTTATGTTTTGGGTTTTTTTTTTTTTTTTTTTTGAGACAGGGTTTCTCTGTGTAGCCTTGGCTGCCCTGGACTCCCTTTGTAGACCAGGCTGGCCTCAAACTCACAAAGATCCGCCTGCATCTGCCTCCTGAGTGCTGGGATTAAAGGCGTGCGCCACCACACCTGGCGGAATATACATTCTTAAATACACATTTTAAGAATTAGCTTTTACTGTTCTGACAAATACCTAGGAGAAGATATGACAAAGGTGTGAGTATAATATATATTTCAAGCTATGGCTAGACCACAGTCATTTCTGATCCCCTAAACTCTCACAGTGTTGAGGAGTGTACAACTTCTAAGACCTATCCTGCCGATGTGATGATCCAAGAAATGAATTTCTCTTTCTATATTTTAATTTCTTGGGTGGTTGGTGAATTGTAGGTAAACCTTAACTATTCTTCCATAGGTAATAAGAAGCTCTGAATATTGTTTTTTAAAGGACGAAAGTTGAATCTTTCAACACCTTAAACCTTTGGTGGCATCCAGTGGTATCAGGACTGAGTGTCTGTCACGTACGTGGTCATCAGGAACAGATGAGAATTCATTTATACTAGCAGGTAAATGGCTGAGAGGGCTGCTTGGTACGTGGGAATGGGGTGATAATAGTGGTGGTATGCATTTTCATTTGTGGGCAGTTGGCTTTATGGATCCGGTGCATTGTAAATAAATCGTATATGTTATATCTAGGAGCATTGCATAATAGCTGCCTGCTATCTTATCTAGGAGATATGATGCCTTCACGTGTTCCTTCATTTCCCAGTCTTTTTTTAAAGTCATGATTTATGTGTAGTTTACTTAAAGTAAAAATTCCAAATAATACAGAGACATTAACATCAAAATTAGAGTACCTCTGAGGTCTTTCATATTTAATAAAAATGGGCATGTGGTGTGTGCACATGCGTGTAGGGTCACACTTGTGTGTGTGTGTGTGTGTGTGGAGGCCAGAGGCTGACTTCAGGCGTCCTTCTCGATCACTCTGGGGGCTGGGGCTCTAAATTCTTGTCCCTGTACTGACAGCACAAGCAGCTCATCCACCGAGCCATTTCTCTAGAGCCCTCATCTTATTGCTTTAAGTTTTATTTTATCTTTCTATCAGTAGTGGTGTGTGTGTGTGTGTGTCTGTGTGTGTGTCTATGTGTGTGTCTGTGTGTGTGTCTGTGTGTGTGTCTGTGTGTGTATGTGTCTGTGTGTGTCTGTGTCTGTGTGTGTCTGTGTGTGTGTGTCTGTGTGTGTATGTGTCTGTGTGTGTGTGTCTGTGTATGTGTGTCTGTGTGTGTGTCTGTGTGTGTATGTGTTTGTGTGTGTGTGTCTGTGTGTGTGTGTGTGTCTGTGTGTGTGTGTGTCTGTGTGTGTGTCTGTGTGTGTATGTGTCTGTGTGTGTGTGTCTGTGTGTGTGTGTGTCTGTGTCTGTGTGTGTGTGTCTGTGTGTGTATGTGTCTGTGTGTGTGTGTCTGTGTGTGTGTGATCTGTGTGGGGTTCATGCCTATCATGATACAGATGATCAGAGAACAACTTAGTGGAGTCAGTTCTTTCCTCCTAACTTTACATGGGTTTCAGAGGTCAATCTTAGGTCATCAGGGTTACCACAAGTTTGTTGCCCACTGAATTATCTTACCAGTCCTCACCATTTCCCCTTCCTTCTTTTTTTTTGGTTCTCTGAGACAGGGTTTCTCTGTGTAGCCCTGACTGTCATGAAACTCGCTCTGTAGACCAGGCTGGCCTTGAACTTAGAGATCTGTCAGCCTCAGTCTCTGGAGTGCTGGGGATTAATGGTGTGCGCCACCACCTGGACTCGTAATTTTTTTAAAAAATATTTTATTTATTATTTATAGTCTTCTGCCTGCATGTGAGCCAGCAGGCCAGAAGAGGGCACAAGATCTCATTATAGATAGTTATAAGCCACCATGTGGTTTCTGGGAATTGAACTCAGGACCTTTGGAAGAACAGACAGTGCTCTTAACCTCTGAGCCATCTCTCCAGCCCCCTCATCTTCTACTTTTTAATCATGACAATCTTAATATATCCACAAAATAGAGAGAGAAGTGAACTTTAATGTTCACTTTTTGCCCTTTTCTGACAGTTAATAGCCATTTGTGAATCTTATTTCTTGCATTCAGCTCTCCCTTCTTTTTGGGGAGCCAGATAGTAGAGACGGGACACAGGTCCTGTGGAGGTGAGGAAAGCATTCAGCCACCGAGCTATCCCCAGCATACCTCACTCTTTAATTTGAAGCAGGATTTCTGTAAGTTGCTCAGGATGGCCTTGCATTTACTTCATAGGCCAGGCTGATCTTGAACTTGCAATCCTCCTGCCTCAGTCTCCCAAGCAGCTGGGACTCCAGGCCCATACCACCAGGCTTGGTCTCCTCTCTCCTTTTGTGAGCATCTTAAGGTAAGGTCAAGACAGCAACTCCTCCATTGAGATGGCAGTGTGTATTGCTGACTGAAAGGGGTACAGAGGAATGAATGGTTGTTTAGTCATAACAGGAACAAAGGCCCTTTATTAGGGGCCATGCTGGCATTTCAGGAGGCAGGTGGGTTCTGACATAGGGAGAAGCCAAAGATAAAAGTGTACTGCTTTTTGTTGGGGCAGCTCCCTCAGTGCCTCTGGAAGCTTCTGTCCCATTTCTGCTCATTTTATAGCTTCCTGCATGGTGTGCTTTGACAAACCCATTCTAATTCCTTCCTTCCTTCCACCCCTCTTTCCCTCCTTCCCTCCTGCCCTCTCTCCCTCCCTCCCTCCCAACAACAACAACAACAGCAACAACAAGAAGAAAACCCCAAACCAACCAAACACACACACCAAAAACCTGAGTGAATTTTCATGATGTTTTATTTTATGTTATATCTCTCTAGGCACATGGGGAGGGCCCCATGGAACCCCAGAATATCACATGGGTGTCAGAGTTTATTCTCTTAGGTTTCTCACAGACTCAAGAACTCCAGAAACTCCTGTTTGTGGTCTTCCTGTTTGTCTACATCACCACCGTTTTGGGAAACACCCTTATCATGGTCACTGTGACCTTTGACCCCCGGCTGGACATGCCTATGTATTTTCTGCTCCGAAACCTGGCAGTCATAGATCTTAGCTATTCCACAGTCACCTCCCCCAAGATGCTGGTGGACTTCTTTCACCAGACCAAGAGCATCTCCTACCAGGGATGCATGGCCCAGATCTTCTTCTTCCACCTCCTGGGAGGTGGGACGGTCTTCTTCCTCTCAGTGATGGCCTACGACCGCTACATAGCCATCTCCCGGCCCCTCCACTATGTCTCCGTCATGAACACCAGGCTGTGCGTGGGGCTGGTCGTGGCTGCCTGGGTAGGAGGCTTCATCCATTCCATTGTCCAGCTGTCTCTGATGCTCCCACTGCCCTTCTGTGGCCCCAATGTCCTGGATAACTTCTACTGTGATGTCCCCCAAGTACTGAGACTGGCCTGCACGGACACCTCCCTCCTGGAGTTCCTCATGATCTCCAACAGTGGGATGCTGGTCCTCATCTGGTTCCTCCTCCTCCTCATCTCTTACACCATCATCCTGGTGATGCTGAGGTCCCACTCGGGCCAGGCGAGGAGGAAGGCGGCTTCCACCTGCACCACCCACATCATCGTGGTGTCCATGATCTTCATCCCCTGCATCTATATCTACTCCCGGCCCTTCACTCCTTTTCCCTTGGACAAGGCTGTGTCCATCAGCTACACGGTCTTGACTCCCATGCTCAACCCCATGATCTACACGCTCAGGAACCAGGAGATGCAGGCAGCCATGAAGAGACTAGGGATGCGCCTAGTGCTTAGTAAAAGGACGAGGGATTAGCTTTGATAGCTCGGCTTTCAATGGCAGCTTTCTCTGGACTTCGTGCTACCCTGGCAGAAAAGCAGAGGAAAGTTCTTAATATGTACAATGACCAGGGCTGGGGAGAAAGTTCAGCTGGTGAAGTGTTTTCTTTGAGAACACAAAGGCCTGAACTCGATCCACAGAACTCACGCAAAATCCTGGGCATAGCAGTGCCTGCTTAGAATCTCAAAGCTGGAGGGCTGGAGACAGGGGTCCTTGGGGATCACTGACCAGCCAGCCTTGGTAATTTAAGGCCAGAGAGAGACAGTGTATAGGAAAACCTTGTAGATGGTATCTGAGGAACCATTCCTGTTCCTGCCCTCTGGTCTCCACATGAACGAACACACACACACACACACACACACAGACACATACACATACACACAGACACACATATACACACACACACACACAGACACACACATACACACAAACACACACACACACACACACACACACACACACACACACAGAGTTACAGTTCTCTATCTCGATGAGCTACTCCCGTGTCGGGCACTGTTAGTACTTGCATAGTCTATATTAAAACAGTACAGAGAAGAAAGCTGAGAGCACGATTACTTTTACAAAGTGAAAGATAGAGCTGGGTTCCACTGACCCCAAGGTTAGCGGCACAGGTGTGACCTTCAACTGGAACAAGAGCTTTCAGAAGGCCTGGGCACGTGTGACATGTCTCAGAAAACCTCCCAGTGCCTTCAGCTGCGTCTAACAGGGACAGGTTTTTGTATTGCTTCTAACTTGCTGGCACCTGGTTTTACTTAAGACTTTATCTCTGTACATTTATTCACTGCGGGATAGACATCATTTTGCAAAAGTCTCAGCATAAATTGATGCCAAATTTAATGCACAATGCAGGAGCATTTCCCCCTCTCCCTCCTCCCCAGCACCATCCCAACCAAGACCTGAAAGTCACAGGCTCCTCTTGGTTTCTCTCTGCACCATGGTAGCTGCTCTGAGTCTATTCTGTCTCTGTTTCTTCCTCACACATTTCTCCCAATTCACAGCCCAAATTTTAGAAATGAGAGGATGGACTCGTGTGATCTGTATCATCTCACAATGATCCCCCACAGCCTCTGTGGTCCCCCAGCTGCTTTCTTTGTCACAACCTCCTGATTCCATCATCCTGGGAAAACCTTCTGTCTTGGCTCTTGTACGGCAACATCTTCCTCTCAAAATGTGGTATTTGCTATGTGACCCTTCTACGCTGGTGCATGTGTGTGTGTGCGTGTGTATGTGTGTGAATTGTTCAGAAAACATTGGCCATTACCTCTGAACTCTGTATCAAGGAGATGCCTTTGTCGGCCAGCAGTGGACTAAACTAATGACAGCATCTGAAACAAGGAGGAAGTCACTGTCTCAGACAGAAGACCCAAGCACAAGCACTTTCGAGCTGGTTAATTCAGCACATCAAAACCTGTTACAGCTCAGAGTTGTCTTCTTGGTGATGCCTTACTTTCCCTCTCATGCTGAATGTGGCTGCCAGAGCTCTGGATGTCACAGCTTCACATCTGAGCCATTCAGCAAGACAAAATAAAAAGGAGATGCATGCAAGTCATTTTTCTTTTGTGCATGTGTGTGTATGTGTGCATACGTGTATTTGTGTGTGTGTTGGGGAAGAAATTCCCTAGAGCTACCTCAGATGACTTCTCATAGGACTCAGTTGGCCAGCACTGTGGTCACCTCAGTCTGTAGGAAAAAGGACAGAGGAATATCCAGCCTTTCTTCCAGGTCAAACAACAGTGTTTGTATGTGGTACCCACTGACAACAGGAAGAGACGCAATTGTCTTGAGTAAGAAATCCTGACAATGAGAAGTAAACTCTGCCATGAACAGGGTCATGAATTCAAGTGCCTGGTGAAGCCAACACATAGCATGGCAAGCTGAAAGAACCAGGGAAACCTAAGGTCAGCTGCTGAGAACTCATACAGGCTGAGGGAGGGTCTTCCTCCTAGTCCTCATCATCGTCATCATCACGCTCTCATGTATTCCGGAAGGACATGGGACTTTCTATGAACCTAAGGATGAGTTTATACTTCCATCCTCCTGTCTCCACCTCCAGAGTGCTTGGATTATAGATGTAGACCACGATGCTTGGTTTAGAAGGTGTGAGGAATTAAACCCAGGGCTTCATGCCTGGAAGGCAAGCACTCTACCAACTAAGCTACATGGCTGCCAACCCTTAAGAATTTTATTTAGAGTTACTAAGAAGCCCCCAGAAGGACAGTTTCCAGTGTATCATCCTAATTTATCCTTTGGGAAGCTTCTGACAGAATGCCTGACCCAGTGGGCTGGGGAGACCTCCAGGCATCAAGCCCCTACTCATGTAGAGCTTTCAGCAAGCGTCCCAGTGACTTGATTTGAAATATTAATGTTTAAGCACAGACAACCAGGCAGATGAAGGAAACATATCCCAATAAAAGACAGATACCAAAGTAAAACAAAAATAATAAATTGGAGGAAAAAGAAATAAGGTGGGGGTGGCATGTACCTTTATTCTAGCACTCAGGAGGCAGAGCCAGGCAGATATTGGCAAGGCTAGCCTGATCTACTTAGTAAGTTTTAGGACAGGCAGGACTATTTAGAGAGACACTGTCTCAAGCCAAAACCAAACAACAACCCCAAAAAACAAAAAACCCTAAGAAAACAAACAATAAAAAAACAAAAGCTGGGCGTGGTGGTGCATGCCCTTAATCCCAGCACTCAGAGAGGCAGAGGCAGGCGGGTTCTCTGTTTGAAGCTAGCCTGCTGTACCTAGTGAGTCCAGAACAGCCACCCCCCCAAAAAAACCCTAAAACAAAGCAAAAAGAAACTTCAAGAAAACAAGTGACAATTCAAGGAAAATAAAATAATACAACTTTAAAATGTCCCTAGTTGAACTTTTAAAATTTGAAACACCTGTATTTGCCTCTGTAAGGGATAATAAAGAGTTCTTTTTTTTTTTTTTTTTGATGGTATATGAGGAATCATTCATTTAAATAACATTTGATTTACGCAGTTACAACATACTAAGGCTTACTATACACAGTAAGAAAAGATTTTTTTTTTTAATATGGGGGAAAAGGATTTGTGTACTACCAAAACCAAGCTACAAATATGAAATAATTTCCATTTACATCCCAATGACATTCCACATACAATGAGAAAAAATCATAAAATTCATTTGTAATCATAAGGACTCTGAATAGGCATACTAATTCCAAATAAAAAGAACAATGCCGGAAGTAGCACAATACTTGACCTCAAAGAATAGCCATCTTCAACTCTCTGTGAATTTTCTCATCTCCAAATGAGTTGGCTGGTTTTATTATTTAATTGTTTTTTCCATGAAGTCCACAAAATTATAAAATATGCCTTTTCAGAACAGCACTGTTTGTTTCTGTTACTATGATTAATTTTGTCTGTGTTGGGCTGATAAGTGGAACGCATGTGTGCCAAAGTATACATGTGGAAATCAGAGGACAACTTTGTGGAGTTGGTTCTCTTTGGATGAAACACACGTCAAAAAGCATGCCTAGTAAACATCTTTACTTACTGAGCCATGGAACTGTTTTTGTCAGTAAAGAGTTCTTTACTATAAATTTTGCCCAATTTCTTCCCATAGGAACTGCTACAGAGAGTGTTTGCTGACCCCACAAAATAATGTGTTAAGACCAATCCAAAATCTGATGTTTCCTGTGTTGTGAGGTCCTTGTTAGGTGTCAAGTGACCTCATAATATGAATGTGGCCAGTGTCTTATAAAGGAGACCCTGGAGAGCCACCATCACCATGTGAGAACACAAGGGAAAGCCACAAAGCTGGCCTTATAAGTCCTCTAATCCGGTAGCACCTTGCCCTCAGGCTTTTCCCATCATGAGAACGGTGAGAAATACATTTGTATTCCATAGTAAGACCCAGCCTATGGGGCACTGTTGCAGGAGACCAATCAGACTAAGACTCAATTTGAGAACGTATCTCATATCAGTACGTCAGGAACGCCGATGTGGCCAAGTCCCGGGGTGGATAATATACTATATTCACTATAATATTCACAAGTTCATGAGTGGGGACTGGAGTGCTACTTTAGAGAGGTTCCATTAGAAAATGAGAGGGAACATTCTTAGAAATTAGAACTATGGTTTGTGGAATACTGTATTTCCCTCAGATGATCACAGAAGCATCTGCCATTCCAAAGGTCTCCTTATGAGTTTGCTCACATTCTTCACACTGAAAGGTGTGATCCTGCCCCAACCCACGGCATGCCTGAGGATTGCCTGTCCCACACCTCTCCTCCTTCCCCCAGGTAAGGTCCCCCCAAAATCTTGGCATGCCCCCTACACACACCAATTTTGGAAGACTATGCACCTCCCCAGGTAGCAACACCCACTCCTAAATCCTGTGTCCAAAGGGCTAACCATAAATCCTGGTGAGGTCTCCAGAGAGTCTGAGGATCAGCAATGAGGATCTTCTAACTCCACAGAAGGTCTGCCCAGGGCTCAGAAGCTTCACCTAATTCTAGCTGATTAGGACCTTCCGATACCCCGGGATTAGACCACCTCAGTGTTATTGACATACTAATATTACATGATAATTCCTCAAGCTGCATCTTAGTCTGATTGGTCTCCTGCAACAGTGCTCCATAGGCTGGGTCTTACTATGGAATACAAATGTGTTTCTCACCGTTCTCATGATGGAAAAAGCCTGAGGGTAAGGTGCGACCAGATTAGAGGTCTTAGAAGGCCAGCTTTGTGGCTTACATACTGCTGGCTTTTCCCCGTGTTCTCCCATGGTAGTGGGTGGCTTTCCAGGGTCTTCTTTATAAGACATGGGCTACATTTATATTATGAGGTGTACATCAGCATAGAATTGCCAAAAAATGAGCCCCAAGCACCATCCCCTGCTGTTCCACAACCTGATAACAAACAGATCCAAACACCCACTCAATAAAGGTGAGACCAGATACCTACCCTCCCAAGAAACACAACCAATGACCTACCTTCAGATGACTTGGTTCATCGCAAAGGCACAAGCAACATAATGCCAACCAAGAGAAAAGGTCTCTTCCAAAAATGAGTGTCCCCATAGTAATGTTCCTGAGAAAAGCAACTTGTATGTCACACAGAAGAATGACTTTAAAACAACAATAACACTTCTATCTGAGGAACTCAAACAGGATATGAATGAGTGACAGAATAAATACCTCAAAAACATAAACACCTACTTAAATAAAATAACGAAAACAATTTCAGATATGAAAACAGAATTTAATAAAGAGATAGAATGTCTGAAGACAAGCCAAGCTGAAATATATCCTGAAATGAAAATTTTAACAAGTTGAACACTGAGTCAAAGGGCTCAATGGGGCGCCTCAGGGATAGATTAGGCTGAGTGGGAGAGAGAATATGAGGCCCCGAAGACAAGGCAGGAAGACTGGATCACTTGTAAAAGAGCCATGAAGGAGATATGTGGGAACTCTGTGACACTATAGAACGTGTGACCTTCCTTTCTTCCCCGGGAGTCTAGGGAGAACTGAACTCTTAGATCCCACACAGTTTTTACATTACATCAAGTATACAATGCCTGTTAACTCGACTGTGTCAGCCCTGCAGAATGAGAACACATGGATTTCCTGTACAATTCTAATATTTATAGATACTGATAATTCAAGTACAAAGAACCCCAGCTCTTTAGAGAGAGTGTGGGGAGACCTGGCTATGGGTAGTAAATCTACGGTGTCAATCTGGTTGGCAAAATGAAAGAGAAGATATATCAGGCTCTAAGGCTCTGTAATAATATACAAACTATTTCCAACCTATGATTTTTACCTCTATTTCAATTCTGTTGAAAGAAGGAAAGAAAGAAAGAAAGAAAGAAAGGAAGGAAGGAAGAAAGGAAGAAAGAGTAAATAAGGAAGGAAGTGTAGGGAGAATATCATGTGTATTATAAGGATGCATTGCCTGTCCATTAAAAAAAAACATATGCCTATAGAAAGGATAGAACAGAAGGTGAGATATCCAGCAGGCAGAGAGGATTCTGGGATACAGCCAAGTGCTAGAGATTCACCTGGGAAGATGTGTGGATGACTGACACATGGTACCTGAGCAGAGGTAACCAGCCACGTGGCAGAACTTAGAACAGAATAAATGGGATATGAGTTATGAGCTAGTCAAAGAAGAGTCTAGCTACATGGGTTAGGTATTTATAAATATACTTTGAGTCTCATGAGTGAGTATTCCGGGAGCTTGAGGCTGGGAGGGAAAATGAGCACTCTACTTCAAAGGTTTAATCAGTTATCTTGATGATGGCGACAGATCTGTGCATTCTGCTGATGAGCAAGCCAATGTCTGGTCATAGAACAGGTTGGCCAGTATCAGCCAAGAACCTTCTACAAACACAGATTCTTGGTTTTGCCACTGAGCCACTGAATGAGAAAGGTTGGGTTGGAGTTTGCCCAACAACAAGCTCTCTGAGTGATTCTCTCAAGGGAATTAAAAAAAATTCCCAGTCTGGGCTGGAGAGATGGCTCAGCAGTTAAGAGCACTGACTTCTCTTCCAGAGATAGTGAGTTCAATTCCCAGCAACCACATGGTGGCTCACAAACTGTCTATCACGATCTGACACCTTCACAAAGAGATACCTGCAAGCAAAATACCAATGCACATAAAATAAAAGCTTTAGTGGCTGGAGAGATGGCTCAGAGGTTAAGAGCACCGGCAGTTCTTCGGAAGGCTCTGAGTTCAATTCCCAGCAACCACATGGTGGCTCGTAACCATCTATAATGAGATCTGTTACCCTCCTCTGGACTGCAGGCACATATGCAGGCAGAATACTGTGTAAATAATAAGTAAATAAAGCTAAAAAAAACAAAAACAAAAACAAAAGCTTTAAAAATTATTGAAAACTCCCAGTCTGGTTCTGTTGACATTAGAAAGTATTTCACTTTTAAAATTATGTGTATGGCTTTTTTTGCCTATATATATATATATGTATATGTATGTATGTATGTATATATGCATGTATATACATATATATATTTATGCACCACATGTGTGCCTAGTATCCATAGAGGGCAGAAAAAGGAGGCAGAGACTATAGGAGGGCTCCAGAGTCCCCGCAGCCACAGTTACAGATGACGGTGAGCCAGATGTGGGTGCTGGGAATCAACCCGGGGTCTTTACATGCTCTTGACTACTGAGCCATCTCACCAGCACTTGCTGAAGACCTTGTCTTTTAACATCTTGCACAGAAAACCATGAAGCACAAAAAACTAATCATTAAGATTGTTCCTGTTCTTGGTGTTTTCGGTCCTTAAGGGAGAATTCTAAAAAAAAAAAAAAAAAAAAAAAAAAAAAAAGGAAGGGGAATGCTTTGAGATGCAGAAACTTTTTTTTTTTAACAAGTCCCATTGCTGCACAGATCCTGGTGGAAATGAGCCCAGCTCTGTCTCCTGAGCCCTGTCCAATAGGCTCCCCCGGGGACATTCCCTGTTCCTCTAGGGTACCACCCATGTAGCGCATGTGAAGGACGGCCAAAGACTGGAAAGCTGAAGTCATAACAAAGGACCTCCAAGAAGATGTAAGCCGTGAAGTCCCGTGCTTGGCCGACGTGAGGTGAGGGAAAGGGCTTGCTCCCCCGCACACAGCTCAGCTGTTAGAAGGACCTTGTCAGGAGGAAAGAGGACATGAGTAGCACAGACTGGACGAGAGTCAGCCGGATGGGTGAGGGGAGACCGGAGGCACAGCAGGCATGGGGGCTGTGATGCTGTTGCAAACAGATGTTCCAGGTTACGCATGGGACAGCTAAGCTCAGAACTGACCCTGCTGCTGGGAGGGAGACGGCTGAGAGCAGAAGGTGGAAAGGGAGGGCAAAGCCACCACGCAAGTCTCCGCGTAGTCTACAGAGCGAGGTCACTCAGCGCCATTACACGAAGCTGGCAGATGTTGTTTGAGCAAATACGAAATCAGAGTTGCTGTCATAGGTGCCGTTGCTGAGTTCGCAATCCAGGTAATCAGGTGACAGGAAAAATGATGAGTGCTGTACCAGAGATGCTTATAAGGTAGGATCGGAGCCCGGGTAGATGAAGAATTAGTTCTTGTGGGAGATGCAGGAAAAGGAGCCAGAGAGAAGGTGCATATGGTGGGTTCCTAGCAAAAGTTATTTAAGGAAACGGGAGTTCTTACCAGAGATACAGATTTAGTCGAATGGATGGTATATGTAGGAACCATGAATTCCTTCGGTAGCTATTGGTTCTTGAGTGGCAGGGACTGTGATTACAAAGGGTTGGTATGTGGAGGTGACCTTTATAGCCTCACATGGAGTGCTAAGAGGGAATTGTACACACACGAGCCGACTTCTGTTCTGTGGAGGTTCTATGTGCAGAAATGCACGCGACTTTTAAGAGTTGGGGTTTTAAGCTGCGAGCACTGGATATTCTTCAATATTATGACAGGAGTGTGGCCATGTTTCCATTCAGATCTGTCTTCTGGCAGCTGTGTGAGCAGAGACAGGAGTGGAAGAGCACACGGATGTCAAGAGTGAGGGGCTAATGCTATCCATCAGCTCACTAGATCGCAACAGGTCAGAGGGGAAAGAATGGGGGAAACTGAGACAGGACAGGAGTGGGGAGACCACTTGTCCTCACCCTGTCAGTCCCTCCCCCTCTCTCTCTGAGGCAGGGTTTCTATGTGTAGCCTTGGCTGTCCCGGACTCAGCCTGTAGGCTGTCCTCGAACTCACAATGATCCACTTGCCTCTGCCTCCTGAGTGCTGGGATTAAAGGCGTGCACCATCACTGCCCAGCTGACTTCCTGTTTCTAAGCAAGTATTTCCCCAACCTTGATGTTGCCTTTCCCTCCTTCCCTCCATTTCTCTTCCTTGGAATTTTCTTTTGTTTCATCTACTCCAGTTCTTTTCATTCAACGCTTTTCCCCCTTAGACTTGCAGCACGCGAGAGGATGAATCTCTTTCCGGAAGAGCCCTGAGTGCCAGCATCTCCCTCTTAGTCTCATGAATGAGCCATCTCCCTTTTGCCTGTACCTGTGCTCTGTGTAGCCTACCTGGTAAGAGTTGCCTGCACCTGTGCTCTGTGCAGCCTCACCTGGTAAGGGGCCTCCAGCTGTGGCTCATGGTCCTGGGCACAAAACCGCACATCTTTGTAACTCTCCGCACGCTCTGCCTCCACCAGCCGGTCCTCACTAAGTACTGCCTATGCACAGGCTGTGCACTGCTGGGAGCAAAGTAACTGTGAACCTCAGGCCTGTGTCCCAGACTCCTGTGATTGAGTTTTAAGAGGAAAAAATAGACTATGAGAGAACTGTTACCACTTTGTTGTCGTGTTAGATGCTGAAAACTTGCAACAAAATGTAAAGCCTAGAACAGGAAGGAGGCGTGCAGATCGGGGCACCCAGAGCACGGCTCGTTAGCACAAACACAGGAATGTCATCCTTTCTGGTCTCACAGAAAAGCTAGTAAAGAAAGCCACACCCCTTCCTTCCCACCCTCCCCCCCAAAGACTGAGTGACGTGTATCTCGGGCTGGTCTCACATACCCTATGTAGACAAGGATGACCTCAGACTTCTGATCCTCCTGCCTCAGGATTATAGGCTTGCACCACCACGTCTGGTAGGAAACACTTTTTCGTCCTACTCTACCTACGGAGAAGCTGCTATCTCAACAAAGTAAGTCTGTCATTCTTGATCAGATCTTAAGGAAAATAAAGGCTGCAGTGAGACTCCAGAGCATTTCATTTTAAATGTCTTCACGTCGCCATGTCAATCACGGAAAGGCAGGTCACAGGTTCTTGGTGGCTTTATGAGATCTGATGAGGATTCAGGAGTCTGAGGCAGAGGGCCTTGATTCTAAGGCCTGCCTGCTCTACATAGCGACACCCTGTCTCAGACAGACAGACAGACAGACAGACAAAATAAAATCAGCATCTCATGAATGTATCTTGTGCAGCCACTTGCCAACTCTTCAGAGCCAAGGTGGCAAGTGATGTCATGGTCTTCACATAAGGATGCTCATCCTAGGGACCCGAATAACAATGATACTGAAAAGAGCAGCGAGTGAGGCAGGCATCCTTGTCTGTCATGTCATCTGTTTCCTCTAAATGCATGGAGAAGACACTATGGACCAGAACAACCTCACGTGGGTGTCAGAGTTCGTCTTGACAGGGCTCTCACAGACTCCTGAGCTTCAGCTTTTCTTGTTTCTGGTGTTCCTGTTTGTCTATAGCACCACTGTGGTGGGAAACCTCCTCATCATAGCCACAGTGACCTCTGACTTGCGACTCCACACACCTATGTACTTCCTGCTCCGCAATCTGGCCGTCATAGATCTTTGCTTCTCTTCAGTCACCTGTCCAAAGATGCTGGTGGACTTCTTTCACCAGACCAAGAGCATCTCCTACCAGGGATGCATGGCCCAGATCTTCTTCTTCCACTTTCTGGGAGGTGGGACGGTCTTCTTCCTCTCAGTGATGGCCTATGACCGCTACATAGCCATCTCCCGGCCCCTCCACTATGTCTCCGTCATGAACACCAGACTGTGCGTGGGGCTGGTCGTGGCTGCCTGGGTAGGAGGCTTCATCCATTCCATTGTCCAGCTGTCTCTGATGCTCCCACTGCCCTTCTGTGGCCCCAATGTCCTGGATAACTTCTTCTGTGATGTCCCCCAAGTGCTGAGACTGGCCTGCACGGACACCTCCCTCCTGGAGTTCCTCATGATCTCCAACAGTGGGATGCTGGTCCTCATCTGGTTCCTCCTCCTCCTCATCTCTTACACCATCATCCTGGTGATGCTGAGGTCCCACTCGGGCCAGGCGAGGAGGAAGGCGGCTTCCACCTGCACCACCCACATCATCGTGGTGTCCATGATCTTCATCCCCTGCATCTATATCTACTCCCGGCCCTTCACTCCTTTTCCCTTGGACAAGGCTGTGTCCATCAGCTACACGGTCTTGACTCCCATGCTCAACCCCATGATCTACACGCTCAGGAACCAGGAGATGCAGGCAGCCATGAAGAGACTAGCAAAGCGACTAATAATTTGCAGCCAGGAATGAATATTAAACAGGATGACTTTAAAGGGCAAATCTCTCTGAACTTGCATTATCTCAGGGAATCGCAAAGGAAAACCTTCTTCACAAAGTACAAGTCAGGTTACACTAACAATCAATCCTTGATAGCCCCATTCCTGTATCAGGAGCCCTGTTAGAGACTGTCACACCTGTATCTCACTTGTCCTCAGAAACATGACAGTGGATGTTACCATTCCCTTAAACAGTTTTACAAATAAGAACACTCAAAATACAAACGCTTGCTCAAAAGCCAAAGCAAGTTTTGGCTGAATGTAGTTCCGCTGAGTCTAACTTTAGAGCCACAAGGTATGGGTCCCACTCTGGAACGAGAGCTCCTGGGAGAGGTCGGCAAGGGTGCAGGACATTTCTCTGGAAACCTCCATGTGCCTTGAGCTGTATCTGATGTGGTCAGACACTTCGCCACCCCCCTACAGCCTAGCCTTTTCCTCTGGCTTTATCTCTGTGTTTATTCTGTCTTTCCCTGGGGATGTACATCATTTTGTAAACCGCACTAGAAACGGATGCAGTGTTAAAGGCACAACGCAGGAGCATTTCCTCCAGCACCATCCCAACCAAAACCCGAAAGCAGCAGGCTCCCCTTGGTTTCTCTCCGCACCTTGGTGGCCATCCTGAGTCTATCTTTTCTCTGTTTCTTCCTCACACATTTATCCATACTCACAGCCAAAATTTAGAACAGAGAAGAGGAGGGCATGGACATGTGCAATCTGTGCCATCTCACACAGGTTCCCCTTTCACACTGAAGTCTTCTAAGTGTCTTGTGATACTGTTCACACCCCCAGGTTGACTCTGCTTCAGGCATAGTCTCCGTGGTCCTCCGGTTGCTTTCTTTGTCACAACCTTCAGATTCCACCATCCTGGGAAAATCTGTCTTCTCTCTTGTATGGCAACATCCCCCTGTCAAAATGTGGTATTTGCTGTGTGAGACTTCTATGCTGGCGTGTGTGTGTGTGTGTGTGTGTGTGTGTGTGTGTGTGTGCGTGTGCACGCATGTGTGTGTGTCTGTGTGTGAATTGTTCAGAAAACATTGGCTATCACCTCCGAACTCTGTACCAACAGCCTCTGAACTTTGTATCAAGGAGATGCCTTTGTCTGCCAGCAGCTGATGAAGCTAAGGACAGCATCTCAAATAAGGAGGAAGTCACTGTCTCAGACAGAAGAGCCAGGGACAAGTACATCAAAACCTGTTACAGCTCAGAGTTGTCTTCTTGGTGATGCCTTACTTTTCCTCTCATGCTGACTGTGGCTTGCCAGAGCTCTGGATGTCACACCTTCACATCTGAGCCATTCAGCAAGACAAAGCAAAAGGGAAATGTATGCAAATTATTTTTCCTTTATGCATGTGTGCATGTGTGTGTATGTGCTCATGCGTGTGAGTGTGTGTGTGTGTGTTTGAGTGTGTTGGGGGGGGAAATTCCCTACAGCTACCTCAGTAGACTTCTCATAGGACTCAGTTGGCCAGCACTGTGGCCACCTCAGTCTGTAGCGAAAAAGACAGAGGATTGTCCAGCCTTTTTTCCAGGTCAAACATCAGTGTCTGCAGGTGGTACCCACTGACAACAGGAAGCATTTGTCCTGAGTAAGAAATCCTGACAATGAGGAGAAAACTGCCATGAACAGGGATCACGAATTCTAGTATCTGGTAATGCCAACACATAGCATGGCAAGCTGAGAGGACCAGGGAAACCTATGGTCAGCTGCTGAGAACTCATACAGGCTGAGGGAGGGTCTCTCTGCTACTCCTCAACCCTGATACCGCAGAGCTTTGAGATGTGAGTGTTCACAGAGCATTTTATTTTTACAGATACTAAAAATCTCCAGGTGTATACCTTCAGGGGGTTGGCTCTGGGAGCTTCTCACAAAGCAGCTTACACATTCCTAATCCCTTAAGGCACACAGCACCCAGTGAGGGGTTTGAGTTCAAGTAGTGATGTCCAACCGCAGATCATCGGGCATGTGATGGAAGACATCTAGAGCCCCACCTGCTGCCACGGGTGCCACTGTGATGGGAAAGTATGTGGTGAGGAGATGGGAGGCAAAGAGAAGCAGAAAGACCTGTGCACTATGAAGAGAGGCAGAACTGAGTGATGAGAAACAGCCTGATCTGAGTAGCGGCTACCTGCTTGGTCCGCTGAGTCCGTGGTGATGTCTGGGTTTGTGCTGCCACTGAGGTATCTCGGTTCATGGCTCTGTAGCAGCAGGGGTCTTCGTTGATGTTCATTGTCCATATGACCACCGAAGGTCCTGTCTGGTTTGCAATCCTTCTTCTGAGAACCCCCTGTCTCAATGTTGTGTAAACACTGCTCCCCAATTGTCCCATGATACGTCAATAAGGCAGCTTGCAGAGCCAGCTGCTGAGCAGGGGAGAGAATAAGGCTGGACTTCCTGTCCTCCATGGGAGGAGAAGTTAGAGGAGGCAGGAAGGGATTCGGCCACAGGCAGATGTCCAGGAGAGGTGAGAGAGATTCAGCTGAGCAGGGGAAGCCATAAAGTGCAAGTGTCTTTGGGATTTAGGATGGGAGGAAACCAGATTAGTTTAGAAGGTTACGAACAGATTAAGACTGCTCAGGATTGTGTTGTAAATCTTGATAAACAAATGATATAATAGAGTCTCAATTATTTGGGCAATAGCCAGGTTAAGAGAGAAACTAAGAAAACAAACACAATTTTATAAAAATAACATTTTGGTGTACCAAGTGGGGCAAGAACTTACATAGGATCTAAAGTTAGAACAGTTTCTTTTTCCTTCTTTCTTTCTTTTTTTTTTTTTTTAAAGATTTATTTATTTATCATATATACACAGTGTTTTGCCTGCATGTACACCAGAAGAGGGCACCAGATCTTGTTATAGATGGTTGTGAGCCACCATGTGGTTGCTGGGAATTCAACTCAGGACCTGTGGAAGAGCAGTCAGTGCTCTTAACCACTGAGCCATCTCTCCAGCCCCTAGAGCAGTTTCTTAATGCTGTTCCTTAAGGAGAAAAACAGTCTCTCAGGCAAGAGCTCAGGGCTCCTTGATTAGACCCCCATGGTGCAGCAATGCCCACAGCCAGCTGCAGAAAAACAAAAACTGAAACAAACCCAGAGAGGCAAAGCAGACACAATTTTTAAAAGAAACTCTTGCTGAGAAAAAAAAAGTGGCTCTTTAACATAAGCAAGATTCCCAAAAGCCAGACACAATTTCCTAGCCAAGGCAGGAGAATAAATCCCTTTGAGAAGGGGCTCTTGCTAGCCTGGCCCAGTCCAGCCGGAGGGGCAAAAACCTGTGGACACAGTTACTTGCCAGAGTGGGTGAGGAATCACCATCTTTTGAGTCAGGCAGAAAAGCGTCTCTCTGGAATCCAGGAGCCAGAGACAGACGGAGAAGCCTCAAGCATCTGAACGGGTAAGGTCTACAAGGGAAGCTGGGTCTAATAAAGGAAAGTCCTCAGGGAAAGAGGTTGGAGGTGAAATTCCATAGGTAGATATAGATAGCTTTAAAATGGATAGATTTGAGAGACTAAGGCATACAAAGATGTAATACACACTAACATAGTGCATCTGGATTCCATTTGAGTTTGTTTCTCTTAGCATGCAAATAATTTTTTTTTCAGTGACAATTACGGTTTTGTATATCATCTTTGGGAGAGATCAGAATAAGACAGAGTTGGAGAAAGAAGAGACTGTGAAATTAGATGCTGAAGGCTGTAGAACAGAGATTGGGAAGAGTCTTTGAATTAAAGTAGGGAGCTTTCAGAGAAAGCCAATCTGGAACTTACAGTAACACCAGAAGAGGCAGTTCCAGATGAGAAAAATCTACAGAGGCTTGAAGAAACTGCAGAATGGCAGCCCATTGAGATGCTGCAGAGAAAGGCTTTGGCTATCGGCCAACACAGTCAGACTGGATAGTGTATGTGTATTGTCAAGGTCCAGTTACTGGATGTCTATATGGTAAAACAGAAATGCAGATCCTGTTTGGTGTTGATTTGGAACAAGGTCATACAGTGGTGTGTGTGCTCCCTTTTGCAGAGTTTAGAGAACTGAGGTATATGTACCATGTCGTAAATTCATATTCAGGATTTCAATGGGCAGCTTCTTTAAGTTCTGAAAAGGCTTATTTGGTCATTACACATGTATTAGATGTTATAGCCATTATGAGAATACCTGTACAAATTAAGACTGACAATGCTCCAGGAGATGTCTCTGGTAAAATGAGGCAATGTTTTACACATTACAATAGAAGGTATCTTACAGGTGTACCACACAGTCTGATAGGATAAGCTGTTGTAGAGAGATCCAATCATACTTTAAAAGGGATGTATTGAGATTATTTAATTTTATATTAAATAATATTAATTATTTGTTTCGTTTAGCTCATGTCTTAACCCATCACACAAATAATTATGACACAAATAATCAAGACTCTTCTAGAATACAAGGCTTCACAACACAATCTGAGCAGTTTAAATCTGTTCTTAACCCTCTATGCTGTTTGTTTTACTCCCAGCAAACATCCCAGTGATGCTTGCACTTTGCAGCTTCCCTCGGTTCCAGCTCCTTCCTCCTGATCTTTCTTGAACTTCTCCAGTGGCTGAATCCTCTGGCTCAATCTCCTACCTCCTCCTCCCCTGGCTGCCAGGAAGTTCAGCCCTATTCTCTCCCCTGCTCATCAATTGGCTGCAAGCTACTTTATTGACATAATGGGGACAATTGGGAAACAGAGTTTACATAACATTTAGACAGAAAATCAGAATTTAAACTACACAATAACCTTATGCCTACATTTCCCCCCCCCCTTTTAGTCTAATAAAAGGCTCTTTCTCTTACAATAACAAATGATATATAATATAAGTTATGAAAATTGTTAGGTAAGATTTACTTTTGTATATTTGGCAATCCTTGGATAAAGTTTTGTTTTGTTTTTACTATCTACTAATTTCTATCATCCTAAATAATTTAACTTTAATTGTGAGACTATAACTATCTAGTCTTCAACTCCATCAGAGGCTTAAGAAAGAATAAATATTACCTAAATATGTAGGAAGTGCAGGCAAGCATCTTCTAAAAGTATAGAAATGACAGACAAATTTAGCTGCCTGGACAGTCTAGCCAAACTTCTCCATAACGTTGGAGCATCATCTTTAGCCTTCTGGCTCAGAATATTTGAAAGACTTTTATGTGAAGCAGAAATTATAAAGGACTTGGCTACTTTGTCCTTGCAAAGCTTATCAGTCAACTCTCCTCCATCCAGTTTGAACAGAATTCTGTCTGTAATTGACACAAGGACATTTTCTCATCCAGTGGCGCGTTTGCCACATATGAAGCCTTTCATGCTCTTTGAAATAGAACGGCGTACTGCCAGGAGCAGACCTGTCTCATGTCCAAAAAAGCCTTAAATTAATACAATCTTCAAATGCCATATTCTGTAGATGCCTGATGAGTCTGAAGATCATCTATGTATGTATCTTGTCTGAATCCCTTGTTTCTAGCTATTTTTCATCTGTCAATCTAGGAAACATATTTTTGTAATTAACCACACTATTATCTAACATGACCAATAGTTTACTTGTCTGATTGCTAATATGGTTTTCTTGCCTATCCTAAACAGTTCATAATAGTAGCTTTCAAAATGACTAGAATTTAACATTGTATTTTTTTAGAATAATCTTTTTTTTTAAAGATTTATTTATTTATTATTATGTATACAGTGCTCTGCTTGCATGTACTCCTGCACGCCAGAAGAGGGCGCCATATTAAATTACAGATGGTTGTGAGCCACCATCTGGTTGCTGGGAATTGAACTCTGGACCTTTGGAAGAGCAGGCGGCGCTCTTAACCACTGAGCCATCTCTCCAGCCCCTAGAATAATCTTTTTTTTAATATAATTTGTTGATTTATTTATTATGTATACAGTGCTCTGCTTGCATGTACACCTGCAGGCCAGAAGAGGGCACCAGATCTCATTATAGATGGTTGTGAGCCACCATGTGGTTGCTGGGAATTGAACTCAGGACCTTTGGAAGAGCAGACAGTGCTCTTAACCTCTGAGCCAGCTCTCCAGCCCTTAACATTGTATTTTTAAGAATTACATATGTACAATCCTTTGGCATTTTGTAACCAACCATCATCTTAAATCTGTCTTAATGTACAAAGATCTATACCAATGTAATCATTTTGTCTTATTAATGTTCTTTGGTGTAAAAGTGGACTCAACAACCTATGCTTTTACTTATCATTCCTATGGCCGACTCTTTTAAACAATAACAAACATGTATTATCTATAGAATAACCAAAAACCATCCACCACCACCCACATAATTTCATTTTGGGGGTGCCAAGAAAGTTGGGATATAGTCTAGTCTTAAGAAAACTAGTTGAAGTTTCCTGTCAGGGCTTTGAATGCTGAGAAAAGTTCAGAGCTTAACAGGAGTCCTGGGTGGAACAGCCTGTGACGCTGGATGATCTAGACGCCCGTTTTGAAATTGTCCCAGATGAAGATTTTCAAGCAAACATTGCCATTGAGGCCCCGGTAGCCTCATCACCTGGGCTGCTTGTCTTGTCTTTTTTGGTGTTTGGTCCTCTCACTCTGCAAAATATAGAAACTTACAAAGACATTATACTTAAAAAATTAACATATGTATGGGCTGTGCACCAAGCACAGTTCAGTTAAAGGTGATTCTTTGTAAAGACCACTTTTTCCCCCTGTGGATTTTGTAGCCCAGGATTTATTGACCATGCACAGTTAAAGTCCTGACTGGAGATAGTTCCATGTCTCAGTCAGTCTCAGAGCTGTTCCCATGTGGAAGGCTCAGCAAGTTATGTTACCAGTCCTGTTTGGTCTTAATTTCTTTCCTTTTTTTTTTTTTTTTAAGATTTTTTTATTTAATTTTAATTTATGTGCATTGGTGTGAGTGTGTCAGATCTTGGAGTTACAGACAGTTGTGAGCCACCATGTGGGTGCTGGGAATTGAACTCAGGACCTTTGGAAGAGCAGGCAGTGCTCTTAACCACTGAGCCATCTCTCCAGCCCCTTAACTTCTTTCCTTATATCCACAGTCAAGATCTTCGGGAGGTCTCCCCCTGTCAAATCTTATTTCCAGGAGTTTGCATGGAATACATAGCTTTTTTGTCTCCTGTTGAGACAAGACCATAATTCTCCTCCCCAACACGAAACATTTCTTGCCTTCCATTTTGGAATTATGACTTTTATATGCTGATCTAATTCAGCAGTCCTTTTTAAAATCCCATGTATCTTTGCAGGTGTACTACTTTTCTCATTTAAAAATTTCAAAATCAGCCGGTGCACACCTTTAATCATAGCACTTGGGAGGCAGAGGCAGGTGGATTGCTGTGATTTCGAGGCCAGCCTGGTCTACAAAGCAAGTCCAGGATGGCCAAAGCTATACAGAGAAACCCTGCCTTGAAAAAAAAACCCTCAAAAAATAAATAAAAATTTCAAAATCAATATATCATTATTTAATCTGTTTTTGGGAGATATTATGCCTACATTTCCCCCCTTTCAGTCCAATAAAAGGCTCCTTTTCTTACAATAACAAAAACAGCAACTGAGAGACATTGGATTATGACAAAAACTGCTGAACTAAATTATTTGTTTATATTAAGGATGTCATAACCTCAGAATGGTAGGCAGGAAATGTGTTACACTGGGGGAAGGGATTATGCATGTGTTTCCATAGGAGGAGAAAAACTGTGGGTTCCGTCCAAATTGATAAAAATCATATTTGACAGGGGAATACCTCCTGAAGATTTTGGCTGTAGACCGGAAGAAAGAAATAAAAAAAGACCAAACAGGACAAGTAACATAATTTGCTGATCCTTCCATTTGGGAACAGTTCCGAGACTGACTGAGACATGAAAATGTCTCCAGCTGGGACTTCAGCTATGCATGGCCAATAAGTCTTTGGCTACAAAAATCCCCAGGACTTATCATGGCATTCTTTTACATGGCATAGCTAAAAACTTATTTTACAGTTTGGTTTTACAGCCCAAAATAACTTACATAGAAAAACAAGTGTCTTACCTGCTCAGGGAGCAGAGAATCATCTTTAACTGAGCTGTGTTCAGTCCATATATATAAATAAATAAGTATATAATACCTTTGAAAGTTAGTATTTTGTAGAACAAGAGGACCAGACACCAAAACAAGACAAGACAAGAAACCCAGGTGATCCTATCTCAGAGATGGCCTCAGTAACTGTCACCTCAAAAATCCGCATCTGGGACGGTTTCAAAATGGTTATCTAGATCATCCAGGCTCCCAGACTGTTCTGTTCAGGACTCCAGTTAAGCTCTGAACTTTCTCTACATTTATACGCTGGAAAGCAAAAGTTACAGCTAGCTTTCTAAAGACTGGACAACATCCCAATTTCCTTGGGCCCTCCAGAAAGAAAAACTATGTCTCATTACCAGGAGACGGTGCATAGTTTTTGGTTATTCTATAAGTAATAGATGTTTGTTATCATTTTAAAGGGGTTGGTTATAGGAATGGTAAGTGAAAGGGTAGATTATTGAATCTACCTTTACACCAAAGAGTATTGATAAGCCAAAAATCTTACATTGCTATAAATCTTTGTATATTGATACAGATTTAAGATTGTGTTTGGTTACAACATGCTAAGGTATTATACCTATGTAACTCTTAAAACTGCAATGTTAAATTCGAGTTTCTGAAAGCTGCTGTTACCCACTGCTTAGGATAATTAATAAAAGCACATTAGCAGTCAGGCAATCGAACTCACGGTCATGTTACGTACTAGATTAGTTAATTACAAAAACATGTTTCTTAGATTGGCAAAAAAAAAAAAAAAAAAAAATAGCTATAAACAAACAATTCAGATGCAACAGATGGTCCTCAAAAAAAAAAACCTCAGAAATCAGGGACTAGAGAGATGGCTCAGAGGTTAAGAGCACTGGCTGTTCTTCCAAAAGTCCTGAGTTCAATTCCCAGCAACCACATGGTAGCTCATAAACATCTATGTGGGATGGAAAAGAGGGCAGGATGTTTACCACTTAGATGTGAGAAAGCAGGATGTTTTTCCACTTAGAAGTCGAATTACTTCATGGGGGAGCTTGGTGAAAAACATCCTTGAACAGGCTGAGAGGGTAGAGGGTACACACACACACACACACACACACACACACACACGTATATGTATATGTATATGTATATGTATATGTATATATACACACACACACACATACCCAAAACAGGAGAGAGGAGGCTTTTTAGTTGGGACTTGGTTTTTGGCTGTTCATCCCTGCACTTCAAGAAGCTCCTAAAGAGACCTGCTCCAGGGAAAGTTTCAAGGGTTTGGACTCCAGCTGAGGCTTGATGTTCCAGTGACTTTGGTGGAATTGCTGGTCTGCTGAAAATCCTGCTGACTACGCCAGGAGAATCATTCCCCGGAACTGACATCCTTAAGGTTTCATTATAGTGTTCTTTAATGTCCTTTTCCAATTGTTTGGGTTAGTTGGGTTGTTAGGGAGGTAGGCTCATTTAATAACTTCATAATAAAATATAATTGATAAAAAAATGAGCCTACACATCTATAATGAGACCCGGTGCCCTCTGTATAAATAATAAATAAATCTTTTTTTTTTTTAATCTCAGAGATCTACAGAATATGGCATTTAAAGATTTTATTAATTTTAGGCTTTTTTTTTTTTTTTTTTTTTTTACGGTGAGACAGGTCCGCTCTTGGCTGCACCCCGTTCTACTGTAAAGAGCATCAAAGGCTTCATATATGGTAAGCTAACCACTGAATAAAAAAAATGTTCTTGTGTTAATTACAGACAGAATACTGTCCAAATTGGATGTGGGAAAGTCAACTGATGAGCTTCACAAAGACAAGGTGGGCAAGTCCTTCCTAATACCCGCTTTCACAGAAAGGTCTGTCAGGTATTCTGAGCCAGAAGGCTGAAGATGAGGCCTCGAACCAAACCAATGACTCATTGTAATAAATATTTGTTTTTATTTTCAAAAGGTTTTTTTGGGCATATATGTTTATATTATAACACATAAATAATAAATTACATAGAGCAAGAAGAACCACAAAACAATCAGGGATTATATGAATGTTACATTCATGGTGTTTTGGCTAATTGTATTTGGCAACCTTGTAGAAAACATCCTTCCTATAAGTAAAGCTGTTTGGGGAAAAGGCTATACTGTGTGGCACACTGCAGCTTCCATGGTGATATACTTTTTTAAATTTTAGCTTCGTGTGTGTGTGCATTTTTTTTTTGGTGGGGGAGGTGGTAAGGGTGGAGTGTGGATATGGACAGATGGGGAGGTGAGTGGGATTGAGGTGCATGATGTAAAATTCACAAAGAATCAAGAAAAAGTTTTTTTTTTTAAAAGACAGATAATAAAATACAACAAGACAAATCAAAAACGAGAAACTGGAGAAAGAAGAAGAAACTTCAGGAAACCAGTGGCAATTCAAGAAAGATAACACAATCTAAACACTCTCTCTTTCTGTCTGTCTCTCTTCACCCCCAGTGTGTGTGTGTGTGTGTGTATGTGTGTGTGTGTGTGTATGTATGTGTGTGTGTAGACAGGGTTTCTCTGTGTAGGCCTGGCTGTCCTGGACATTGCTATGTTGACCAGCTTAGCCTTGAACTCACAGAGGTCCTTGAGGTCCCTTCTGCCTCTGCTTCCCAAGTGCTGGGATTAAAGGAGTGCATCACCATGCCTGGTCTTTAAAAGCTTTTGATTGAACTTTCCCCCCCCCCCCCCCCAAGCGTAAATTGTCTTGTTAGTCAAGTGAAATTGTCTTGTTAGTCAAGTGGAAAACTAGACAGTCCTGCAGTCCAGCAGGAAGGTATTAACTTAATCCTCTTCCTCATCACCACCAGCGCCGAGACCACCTGGCCTTGCTTGGTTTCTTTCCATTCACTCGGCCTGGGCAGCCACTACCAGGGCAGCTAAGGCGACACAGAGAAATCTGTCTCAACAAAACAAAACAAATTGTACTTGAATCTATAAAAAAAAAAGTATTAAAGATCTTTCTACTATAGAAATTTCCCAATGTCTTCTCATAGGAACTGCGACTGGTTGACGTTTTGTTTTCTCCCCCAAATTCACATGACGAAGTGTAATAAAAGTCGGGTGGCTATACAAGGGGAGGTAATCCCCCTCAGGAACAGTCATAGGGGAGGGGAATAATGGGAAAATGGGCGGGGGGAGGAATGGGAGGATACAGGGGATGGGATAAACATTGAGATGTAACAAGAATAAATTAATAAAAAAAAAAAAGAAAAAAATTAACATTAAAAAAAAAAAAAAGTCGGGTGGCTTAGGAAATGAGGGAAGTCATTTGCTGAGATGTGTGCAATATCTACCAAGTCCAAAGAGAGCACAGCATAGAGCAAAGGAACAGCTGCGTCAAAGGCCAACTTGGTGAACCGATGCGGCTTACTAGGGTTACTCACAGGCTTATGGGCATCTACATAACTGGAAAGCTTGCCCAAGAATGGGTGACAGCTCCTGAGAGCTGAGTCTGTGTAGGTTCCTATCCAACTTCTGGCAGCTCTATCTGAGAGTCTTCCCCCGCCCCCCCCCCCCACCCCTACCAGTGTCCCAGTCATGTATAACCCTGGGAAGGCACCTTGCGATTCTTGTAACTTTCTGGGCTTCTTGATCCTGGAAAACTTTGTCCGTTTCCCACTCTTCTCTCATGGAGAAAGTAGATCTGCATCAGCTGGGAGGAAACAGCCACACGACGCTCCACCTCTCCCTCCAGCTCTTCCATTACTTCTTCCTGTCTTGTTGCTCTCTGAGCCTTGGAGGGAGTTATATAGAGGTGACCGTTTTCTTCCATTCTCGGCTGTTGCTTGCAAGTCGTTCAGTCTTTAGTGTGCCATTTTAGCCGGCCAAATACAGCAAGACGAGGATCTTGCTAGACCATGGTGTGACGCAGTAGATTATTAAGGACACTGTGATAGAGGCATGGGATGGGGGACCTTAAACAACTGTAACACTCACAAGATTGTGAAACAAGATTAGACCACTAGTTTAGAAGGGTACAAAGAGCGAGAAAAATGTCTTAGAAGTCAGAATTATGGTTTGTGGCATTGTGGTATTTTTCTTAGCTGACCAGGACAGCTTCTTCTATGCAACGAGCCTCCTCAAAAATTGACTCACATTCTACTCACTAAAACGTGGATTCCTGCTTTCTTTTCCCTGAGTCTGGGAGGAACGCTGTTTTAGATGTCATACAGTTTTTAATTGTAAAGTTTGTGTCTGTGCAGTACACATGTGCACGAGCGCAGGTGCCTGCGGAGACAAGAGGTATTAAATTCTCTGGAGCTGGAGTTACAGGTGGGTGTGAGCTACCTCATGTGGGTGCTGGGAGCCAAACTCAGATTCTTTTCAAGAGCAGCACAGACTCTTAAGCACTGAGCCATCTCTCCAGCCCCCACAGAAGACCTTCTTGTCTTTTTTGGATCGTAGGCGGCAAACCTTACATCAAGGGGAACTCTGAGATTCTCAATATTCTTGGTAGTGTGAGTCACCAAGGATGGTCCCTCAGAGAACCTATGTTTTGAGCTCTACAGAAACTTTTTAACAAGTCCCATTGCTGCACAGGCCCCAGCAGTAATGAGCCCAGCTCTGCCTCCTGGGCCCTGTCCAATAGGTTTTCCCCTGGGATATTCCCTGTTCCTCTATAGAGTCCACACATGTCCACCTTAGGGACGGCTACAGTCTGGAATTCTGAATTTATAGCAAAGAAGATGTAAGCCATGAGGTCCCGTGCTCGGCGGACGTGAGGTGAGGGAAAGGGCTTGCTCCCCCGCACACAGCTCAGCTGTTAGAAGGACCTTGTCAGGAGGAAAGAGGACATGAGTAGCACAGACTGGACGAGAGTCAGCCGGATGGGTGAGGGGAGACCGGAGGCACAGCAGGCATGGGGGCTGTGATGCTGTTGCAAAGAGATGTTCCAGGTTACGCATGGGACAGCTAAGCTCAGAACTGATGCTGCTGCTGGGAGGGAGACGGCTGAGAGCAGAAGGTGGAAAGGGAGGGCAAAGCCACCACGCAAGTCTCCGCGTAGTCTACAGAGCGAGGTCACTCAGCGCCATTACACGAAGCTGGCAGATGTTGTTTGAGCAAATACGAAATCAGAGTTGCTGTCATAGGTGCCGTTGCTGAGTTCGCAATCCAGGTAATCAGGTGACAGGAAAAATGATGAGTGCTGTACCAGAGATGCTTATAAGGTAGGATCGGAGCCCGGGTAGATGAAGAATTAGTTCTTGTGGGAGATGCAGGAAAAGGAGCCAGAGAGAAGGTGCATGTGGTGGGTTCCTAGCAAAAGTTATTTAAGGAAACGGGAGTTCTTACCAGAGATACAGATTTAGTCGAATGGATGGTATATGTAGGAACCATGAATTCCTTCGGTAGCTATTGGTTCTTGAGTGGCAGGGACACTGATTACAAAGGGTTGGTATGTGGAGGTGACCTTTATAGCCTGGCATGAAATGCTGAGAGGGAGTTGCGTGCACAGTTGGAGGCATGCCGTTTACACTGCTTTTATGTACACTACATTTCAAGCAGTGTTTTAGAATCGGAGTTTGAAGCCATTCATTATTATGCCAAGAAAAGAGTGTGACCACATCCACATTGGGAAAGGTCCCCCCGGCTGCTGTGTGCAAGGAGACAGGACGAGAGGCTCGGTACTGGCATCCAAATAGCTAATAGATTACACTAGTCCAAAGGAGGAAGAGTAGGGGAGCTTGAGACCAGGCAGGGATGGGGAGACCACTGACCCTCACTCTCACTGTATCTGACTCACCTCACTTAACTCCTGTTCTCTCTTCAACCCTAACAAATCTATTTTCTCCCGTCACCTACTCTATTATCTCATTTTTTTTTTGCCATGTCCCTTCACTTCATCTATTCGAACTTCTCTCACTCAGCAGCTTCCTTTTTCATCTAGCCTAATAGTCTATGTCTGCCAAATTCAATATGCCCCCCAGAAGAGCTCAGCGTCCTCTTAAAATGGGAGTCACCATCTAACTTTTTTTTTTTCCGGATTTTTTGAGACAAGGTTTCTCTATGTAGCCTTGGCTGTCCTAGACTAACTTTGTAGACCAGGCTGGCCTCAAACTCACAGCAATCTGCCTGCCTCTACTTCCTGAGTGCTGGGATTAAAGGCATGTGCCACCACCGCCCGGCTACCATCTAGCCCTTGCTCCTACAAATCTGTCAACCCCAGCTCACTCTTGCCTGCACACATGTCCTGTGGAACCTCACCAGTTACCTACGAGGCTTCTGAGCTGAGGCGTGGGAAGCAGGTGGACAGGCCAGGGCTCCAATTGTGTCTAGTGAGCACTTGATGAGTGCACTGGCTGGTTTTCTGCCAACTTGACACAAGCAAGAGGCATCCAGAAAGAGGGAGCCTCGGTTGACGAAATGCCTCCATAGGTCTGGCTGCAGGGTATTTCCTTAGTTAGTGACTGGGGAGGGCCCAACGTTGTGTGTGGTGCCACTCCTGGGCTGGAGGTCCTGGGTTTTATAAGAAAACAGGCTTAGCAAGCCATGAGGAGCAAGCGAGTAAGTAGCACCCCCTTCCATGGCCCTTGCATCAGCTTCTGCCTCTACGTCCCTGCCCTGCATGAGTTCCTGTGCTCACTGCTTTTGATGCTGAGCTTTACATGGAACTGTGTGTGTGTGTGTGCGTGCAAATCTTTTCCTCCCCAATTTGCTTTTGGTCACGGTGTTCCATCACAGCAACTGTAACCCTACCTAAGGCAAGAAGAAACTGCTGCACACCCTGTAACTGTTTGTTCAACCTGCCCCCACTAACAGCTCCATGCTAAGTACTTTCTATTGTCAGGTCCTGGGCATCTTCTGGGAACATGTGCTTGAGTTGACGAGGAGGCACTGGCAACATGAAGAGTCGGCTAACACTGGGATGTGTTAACTATGTTGAAACGGCTACAAACCAGTAAAGACTGGACTAGGGGAGGATGATGAGGTGGGGACACTCAGAGCAGAGTGGGTACTGCGTACTATTCCAGGCATGGTTATAGGGACTTCATGTATGTCTTTCTATATATTCCACAGAAAATGAGAAAATGGAGCTTTTTTGTTTTTTGGTTGTGATGTACCAGTTGGGATCTTAATAAAACAAGTCATCCACTTTTGGTGACATCTCAAGGAAAACAAAACCTGAAATTTACTCCAGAGACTCACTAACTGTCCTCCCACTGATATTTGGATTTGGGCTGGCAGGCTGCACACTCTTCTGCATGGCTTTAAGGCGGCTCGCAAACTTGGCATGGTACCGTGTGGCCTTCAGTACAGCACTGAAGAGGCTGAGAACGGAGCATCCTGAGTTCGATGACAGTCTGAGCTACATAACCAGATCCTGTCTCAAGAGGTGATGCCAACAAATGCCACACCAAAACACTTGTCTCCTCAGTGTGTGCACCAGGACCCACTAACCCGTTCTTCAGAGACAAGGCAGCGGGCAGTATCACTGTCTTCACATGAGGACGCCCATCGTACAGACATGAACAACTCAGCCTGAGCCCCTGCATATGAGGAGGGCAAACAGTTACTTCTTGCATTTGGATCTGTCAGCCACTTCCTTTAGGTGTATGCAGAGGACACCATGGACCCAGGGAACCTCACGTGGGTGTCAGAGTTCATCTTCCTGGGGCTCTCACAGACTCCTGAACTTCAACTCTTCTTGTTTCTGGTGTTCCTGTTTGTCTACAGCACCACTGTGGTGGGAAACCTCCTCATCATAGTGACGGTGACCTCGGATCCCAGGCTCCACACACCTATGTACTTCCTGCTCCGCAATCTCGCTGTCATAGACCTCTGCTTCTCCTCGGTCACTGCCCCCAAGATGCTGGTGGACTTCTTTCACCAAACCAAGACCATCTCCTATCGAGGCTGCATGGCCCAGATCTTCTTCTTCCACTTCCTGGGAGGAGCCATGGTCTTCTTCCTCTCAGTAATGGCCTATGACCGCCTGGTAGCCATCTCACGGCCCCTCCACTATGTCACCATCATGAATACCCAGCTCTGTCTGGGACTGGTGGTGACAGCATGGATCGGAGGCTTTGCCCATTCCATTGTCCAGCTGTCTCTGATGCTCCCACTGCCCTTCTGTGGCCCCAATGTCCTGGATAACTTCTACTGTGATGTTCCCCAAGTGCTGAGACTGGCCTGCACGGACACCTCCCTCCTGGAGTTCCTCATGATCTCCAACAGTGGGATGCTGGATGTCATCTGGTTCTTTCTCCTCCTCATCTCCTACTTGGTCGTCCTGGTGATGCTGAGGTCCCACTCGGGGGAGGCGAGGAGGAAGGCGGCTTCCACCTGCACCACCCACATCATCGTGGTGTCCATGATCTTCATTCCAAGCATTTATCTGTATGCCCGGCCCTTCACCCCCTTCCCCATGGACAAGGCTGTGTCCATCAGCCACACGGTCATGACCCCCATGCTCAATCCCATGATCTACACGCTCAGGAACCAGGAGATGCAGGCAGCCATGAGGAAACTTGCAAAGCGCTTAGCCATTTGCAACAGAGAGTGAGATTTAACTAGGAGGACTTTACATCCGAAATGTCTCTAAACGTGTGTTATCCTGAGTGAACAGTGAAGGAAAGGACTTCTTGTTTTGTTTTCTGTTTTGGTTTTTTGAGACAGGGTTTCTCTGTGGTAGCCTTGGCTGTCCTGGACTCATTTGTAGACCAGGCTGGCCTTGAACTCACAGCGATCCACCTGTCTCTGCTTCCTGAGTGCTGGGATTAAAGGCATGCACCACCATCATCTGTCAGGAAAAGCCTCTTACCTACAATAAATCAGCTTGCCCAAATATCTCTTGATGACTCCCCTCACTCGTTAGTGCATTCCTTTTTATAAAACCAACAGTGGATATATTATTACATTAAAGAACTTTGAGCCGGTGAGGTGGTTTATCAGGTAAAGGCAATTATTCCTGAGAAACCTGACAACCCACATAATGGAAGGGGAAGGCTGACTCTTGGAAGTTGTCCTCAATCTCTGTATTTAAACGATGGTGTGTGTGTGTGTGTGTGTGTGTGTGTGTGTGTGTGTACAAGCATGTGTGCATGAATGCAAACAGAAACATAAATGTTAAAAATGCATGATTAAATTAAAAAACAAAATATTCAACAATTTTACAAATAAGAAAATTCTGAGCGTGGAGGCAATTCTGTCCAGGTTAAGAATAACTATGCTAGCCGGGCAGTGGTGGTACACGCCTTTAATCCCAGCACTCAGAAAGCAGAGGCAGGCAGATTGCTGTGAGTTTGAGGCCAGCGTGGTCTACAAAGTGAGCCCAGGACAGTCAAGGATACACAGAGAAACCCTGTCTGGAAAAGCCAAAAAAAAAAAAAAAAAAAAAAAAAAAAAGAATATGCTAAACTGGGTGTGGCAGTGCATGCCTTTAATCCCAGCAGAGCAGGTTGACTTCTGTGATTATGAGGCCAGCCTGGTCTACAACTCGAGTCCAGGATAGCCAAGACTACACAGAGAAACCTTGTCTTGAAGGGGAAAAAAATTACTAGGCTAAGACACATATCCTTCTCAAACTCCCAGAGAGTCTCTTTTGGAAGTTGGTCAGTATATCATACAAATCTCTAAAATTCCCAGTGTTTTTGGTGCTTTGTGTCCCCCAGGAAGATCTTTCAGAGAACATGTGCAGTGGGACATATGGAAACTTTAAAAAAAAAAAAAGTCCCATGTTGCTGCGCAGGCCTCAGTAGTAATGAGCCCAGCTCTGTCTCCTGAGCCCTGTCCAATAGGCTCCCCCGGGGACATTCCCTGTTCCTCTAGGGTCCCACCCATGTAGCGCATGTGAAGGACGGCCAAAGACTAGAAAGCTGAAGTCATGACAAAGGACCTCCAAGAAGATGTAAGCCGTGAAGTCCCATGCTCGGCCTAAGGTGAGGGAAAGGGGCTTGCTCCCCCCGCATAGTGGTCAGCTGTGGGGAGGACCTTGCAAATGTCTGCCAGTAGGTGGGAGTAAATAAGTCACATGGAGATGATGAGAACCCAGCTAGAGACTGCAGGTGGAGCCAGAATGTGACATTAGCCACAGGTGCCCAGGTTACGTGTGAAAACTACGAAGCATGTTTTCAGGAAAACCAATGGGAAATTCTCTGCATAGCGGCATGTAGCAAGCTTCCGTTATTAATTGCTGATTCATGAAGTTTGCTCACATTGTTGAAACAACTTCTGAGTTGTTTTGGCTGCTGCTAGGTCACCAATGTTAAAGAATTTTAAATATTTCACAATGTTAAAGTATTTAAAATGTAGTTAATAGAAGCAACAGAAACAATCCTAAGTGCCATGATGGAGTGTTTGTCAACTGCTTTTGGAACTCCAAAGTTAAAGAATTTATTCTCTCACATAGGTTTTTTGGTTTTGTTTGTTTGTTTGTTTTTGTTTTTTAAAGCAGGAATTCCTATCAAGGAGGTAGAAATAACCATGTGGAAACTGTCCGTTCTTTAGACAGCAAATGGGTCCTTAGTGACACGATTGCAAACATAAATGGAGGTGGCATTTATAGCCTTGTACGAAATACTGAAAGGGAGTCGCATGTGTATGTATAAACATGTTTTTCTACCATGATTCTATGTACAGAGCACGGTAGCCTCTAGGAGTTGGAGGATTAGGCTGTGGGTACTCAACAGTCACTGCAAGCACAGTCCAGAAGGACTCATTCAATCAGATGGCGACTGTGTGAAGTGGGGGTGGGGCATGAACACAGGGAAGGGAGGGACAGGAAGAGAGTGCTCTCCAAGGTGGTAGACTGCCATAGAGCAGTGAACCCAGTAAGAGTGAGCAGGGGATTAGGGGCTTGCACCCCCACTCTATCTGTCGCTCTACACCAGCTTGTCTAGTTGTGCCCACCCCTGCCCACTCTTTCCCCCCCCCCACTTTCCACTCTTTTTTCTGCTCTATTTATTATGCTTCCTTTCCTTGTAATCTTCCTTTACTCCATCAACTCCCATTTCTTTGCCTCCAACTCCTTCCCTTTTCTTTTCTTTTATGACAGCTTGTAAAACTGATCTCCTTAGAAGAGCTTCATGTGTCCCTTCCAGCAGCCCTCATCCGTTATCTCTCAGTTGCTTGGACCTCTTGCCCTCCATTTCACTTCTGTCTACGCACTTGTCCTGTGGAGCCTCACCAAACAAGAGGCTCCTGCCTTGGGTAGTGGGACGCAACCTCATATTAAACCCATATGAGGACCCGGCTGTTGTATAATATTCACCCACTGTGCAAGCAACAGCAGATTCCCCAATAAATATCACCTATTACCAGGAGGCGTACCTCTAGAAACAAATGAATTTTGAAAACCTGATCCATGTGCCCAAGAGCTTGTGACTTGTACAGTAAAAACACAGACACAGGGAAGTCTGCTACTATTTTGCCAGTGTTAATGCTGTGTGAAAACAAGCACAAAAATCTAAAGACTGGAATAGAGAGGCGGGGACAAGAACTACCCTGGGACACAGAGGTGTAAGGATTTCAAATGTGTCATTCTTTACTCAATCCAACAGAAAACTCAGGCAAGAAAGGCTTTCTTTTTTTATTTTATTTTTATTATTTTTTATTTTTTTTAAGAAAGGCTTTCTTACTCCCAGCTGCACCTGTCAGAACTGAAATCCCAAACAAGTCAGTTATTCCTCGTTAACGCTGAAAAGAAAAAAAAAAAGGAACACCTGAAATTTATCCTAGAGCATCTCAGTTTGTCTTCTCATCTTGGGAGGGACAGCTTTCAGATAACTCATGAATGTACACTCCAGAGCCTAGTTGTGTCTTCAGAGACAAGGCTGTGGGCAGCATCACTGTTTTCACATGAGGACGCCCATCGTACAGACACGAACAACTCAGCCTGAGCCCCTGCATATGAATAGGGCAAACAATTACTTCCTGCATTTGGATCTGTCAGCCACTTCCTTTAGGTGTATGCAGAGGACACCATGGACCCAGGGAACCTCACGTGGGTGTCAGAGTTCATCTTCCTGGGGCTCTCACAGACTCCTGAACTTCAACTCTTCTTGTTTCTGGTGTTCCTGTTTGTCTACAGCACCACTGTGGTGGGAAACCTCCTCATCATAGTGACGGTGACCTCGGATCCCAGGCTCCACACACCTATGTACTTCCAGCTCCACAATCTCACTGTCTTAGACCTCTGCTTCTCCTCGGTCACTGCCCCCAAGATGCTGCTGAACTTCCTCTATCTGAGGAGAAGACCATCTCCTACCGAGGCTGCATGGCTCAGGTCTTCTTCTTCCACTTCCTGGGAGGGGCCATGGTCTTCTTCCTCTCAGTGATGGCCTATGACCGCTTGGTAGCCATCTCACGGCCCCTCCACTATGTCACCATCATGAACACTCAACACCGTCTGGGACTGGTGGTGACAGCATGGATAGGAGGCTTTGCCCATTCCATTGTCCAGCTGTCTCTGATGCTCCCACTGCCCTTCTGTGGCCCCAATGTCCTGGATAACTTCTTCTGTGATGTCCCCCAAGTGCTGAGACTGGCCTACACAGACACCTCCCTCCTGGAGTTCCTCATGATCTCCAACAGTGGGATGCTGGATGTCATCTGGTTCTTTCTCCTCCTCATCTCTTACTTGGTCGTCCTGGTGATGCTGAGGTCCCACTCGGGGGAGGCGAGGAGGAAGGCGGCTTCCACCTGCACCACCCACATCATCGTGGTGTCCATGATCTTCATTCCAAGCATTTATCTGTATGCCCGGCCCTTCACCCCCTTCCCCATGGACAAGGCTGTGTCCATCAGCCACACGGTCATGACCCCCATGCTCAACCCCATGATCTACACGCTCAGGAACCAGGAGATGCAGGCAGCATTGAAGAGACTAGGGATGCATCTGCTAGCTTGTTTAAAAAAAAAAAAAGAGTATGGATGGGCAAGGGACTTGCCTGTGGTCTGTCCTTTCTGGAATCTACATCCTCTCTCTGCGTAGCTTAGGTGTGTTTGCATAGTCTGTCTTTGTAAAGAATCCGTCCTGAAACTTAGTAACAGTTTTGGTTTGAGTCAAAACTGTTTCAGATAAGCTCAGCTATTTGGACACTTGGGTCCCAGCTGGTAACTAGGGTAACTGTGTTGGGAGGGTGTAGAACCTTTGGGATCTAGGATCTAGCTCATTGGCATGGGTTATTGGTGAAGGCCTTGGAGACTAGAGCCTATCTCCGCTTCCAGACCTCTCTGACTCTTGGTGCACCCAATACATTGTGTTTAGCTCTCTTGTGTCCCCGCTGCCCCATACTCCTGCCATCAAGGACCAAGCCGCTTCACCCACCAAGTCTTCCCTACCTGGATGGACTCTGTGTCCTGAAACCCTGAGCCAATGCACACATCTTCCCCCTGGAGTTGCTTCAGTCCCAGTGACTCAGCAAATGGGCTTTGTAGGGAAAAGGGAACTGTTCTCTTTGTGGTTAAAGTTTGTCAAAAGTATTCTAACACTCCCACAGTGACAAGAAATGCTTGCTTGTCCCTGAGCAGCCATAACCTCTTTGTCTCTCCTCTTATGGATAGATTCTTCTTCTTTTTTGTGGTGATGGCATCTCTCCCAGTTGAGCATTTTTTGTGTGTCATTCCTCTCCTAAACATTTCCTCTCTCTCTCTCTCTCTCTCTCTCTCTCTCTCTCTCTCTCTCTCTCTCTCTCTCTCTCTCTCCTCTCTCTCTCTCTCTCTCTCTCTGTGTGTGTGTGTGTGTGTGTGTGTGTGTGTGTGTGTTGGGACATACATGATTTGCATTCCTAGTCTGGTATCGGAGCTCTGATCTTCTCATTAAACTTCTGGCCATGGATGTCCTGCCTTAACTCTCTTTGTGTCACGGCTTCTTCACTGAGCTGGCTTAAACCGACAACCTCGATAATGTTACAATCTGTCAAGATCTGAGCAGTGTGCACGAGGATCCTATGGAGGACACAGAATGTGGGAGGAACTATGGCTTGTCACCCTTGACATTTTTCTTCTGTCAGCTGAATCACGCACTGAAGCGGCCAGAAATTTCTCTGTGATGTGACAAGAGGTGCAGAGAGTGTGCAGACACAGTGAGGGTGGCTGTGCACTGCACCCGAAGAGCAAAGCCCATAATAAGCAGGCAAATAAGAGTCTGGCTACCTCCTGCCGTCCCCACCCAGCCTTATTTTCAGAGCCAACAAATTTTAGTTTTTTGTAAATTGTGATCAGAATACCCATTTTTTTTAAAATCAATAATTCATTTCCCCATTGTTCACTTTTATTAATTTGCATTTGGGGCTTGGTGCAGTATTTTGATTTTGATAGAATACACTGTGTAATATTTTGTTGACTCTTGGTTCACTGATCTCTTTCTGGCTTTTCTTCTTTCTCCGTCCCCTTAGCTTCATTGATCACTGTGAGTTCAGTCTTCACGGCCACCCAGTTCACTCGTGTGCTTTGCTTCCCACTGCCACACACCTGGTTTCTCCTCCTCCATATCAACTGTGGAAGGGTGTCAGGTAAAAGAGGAGCAACAGGTTATGGCTTACATTGCAAGAGAGTTGTACCGCAGACCAGTCCAAATTAAGAATTTTGGTTTTTTAAAAATTTTTGGATCTATGGGCTAGGGTGAAGGTTGAACACCTGAGTTCAACCCCAGAATCTATGTAAAAAAAAATCTAGGTGTGACGGCATGCATCTTTAAGCCCAATGATGGAGAGACAGAGGCAGGGGGATCTCTGAATATATCTGGGCAGCCAGTATGACCAAATTGTTAAGCTCTGGGTTTGATGAGAGACTTGTCCCAAAAAAATAATGTGGAGAGTAATTGAGGGAGACTCAACATAGAACTTTGGCCTTCATATGCACGCGCGCGCACACACACACACACACACACACATGCATTAGCATACATACATGGGAACACATACATCACGTCCATACTTATATACCACAAAAACTTCAAAAAGGAATACAAGGTTTCCTAGATGTAAAAGTCTACTGTGGGAGCAAGAAGCCATAAGGACGGACCCCACACGCTCTCTTCCTTTCTCACTCCATCCTTCCTTGCCTTCACATGCCTTTCTTGCATACGGCAAAAGAGGGGACCATTGTTCTAAACTGAGACCCTTGTTTTATTGTTTTTGTTTTTTACTCCCTGCAGCTGCCTAGCTCAGTCTACCAGGCTTCTAGTGACTTCTTATGAAGGTAATGTGATTAAGCTGGTGTTTTAGTTAGGGTGACTATTCTGTGGTGAAACGCCATGACCAAAGCAACTTGGGAAGGAAAGGGTTATTTGGCTTACACGTCTACATCACTAGTCCATCACTGAAGGGAGTCAGGGGCTGCAGGCAGGAGCTGATGCAGAGGCCATAGAGGGGTGCTGCTCACTGGCTTGCTCAGCCTGCTTTCTTACAGAGTCCAAGACCATTCACAAATGGACTGGGCCCTCCCCCATCAATCACTACTTTTTAAAAAATGCCCCACAGGCTTTCCTGCAGACCCATTGTATGGAAGCATTTTGTCAATCGAGGTTCCCTCCTCTCAGATGACTATAGCTTGTGTCACAATAAAATAAAACTATGCAGTACAGTGAAGTTGGGCCACCTTCCCCAGTGGCTGGGGGATGTTCAGGTTTTTGTTACATAAATATTATCACACTGTCCCTCTTCAGCAAAGGTTGGGGGTAGAGGTTGTTTCAAGGGAGTGGTGATGGAAGTGGGCTGGCATCTCCAATATTGTCTGTTATGAAAGCAATACAAACTACATCCCTTAAAAGGCACCATCCGTGCCAGGCGTGGTGGTGCACGCCTTTAATCTCAGCATTTGGGAGGCAGAAGCAGGCGGATCCCTGTGAGTTCGAGGACAGCCTGGTCTACAAAGCGAGTCCAGGACAGTCAAGGCTACACAGAGAAACTGTCTTAAAAAAAAAAAAAGAAAAGAAAAGAAAAAGAAAAAGAAAAAGCGCCATCCAATCCATTCGTCCTTAGTTATCCCTAGATGTTCATGTGTTGTATTTGTTCACTGAACACGTGTTTATTTTGAGTGTCTGCAGTTTACCCATTCAATCCTATTGTAGTTTTTCCATGTGGGTTCTTAGGGAAAGTTCTCGGTTTTGTTTTGGCTAATGCAAGAGAAGAGAGACCACCCCGCCTTTAGTGGAGCATGAAGGACCAAGACACTCTGAGGGGATACATGTGGTAGTGTCTGTGGCAGAACATGCAGTGCTCACCCAGAGATGGGGTGATGGGATGAAGACAGAGACAGACGTAGGAGATCCTCTCAACACTGCCTGCCATGAAAGCAACAAGAAAACACCCCTTAAGTGTCGTCATCCAGTGGACCTGCTGGACAGGAGGCCCTAGGGAGAGTCAGAGACAATGACTCCTGCCCTGGATATGCTCTTGACAGATGCAGGGGCACGATGTAGACTTCCTGCGCAAGTCGTATGGGAGTCATTTCCTGTGGAGAATTTATAAACAACATTAAAACTACAAAAAATGCTTTCTTATCACCACACCCTGGCAATCTTAAACAGTGTCAGCCAGGTTAATGCATGTGTGCCCGCTTTGTCTCTTCCAAATTCATTCCTTCTCTCTGTCTGTCTGTCTGTCTGTCTGTCTCTGTCTCTCTCTCTGTCACTTACATTATGGTTATGGACACTCCCACACACACATGGCTCAAGTGTTCAAGGCTTGATAGCACCATTTGGGTGGGTGAGCATGAGTGTAGGAAGAAGGTCCCTGTTTTTTGTTTGTTTTGTTTTTTGTTTCTTTCAAGACAGAGTTTCTCTGTGTAGCCTTGGCTGTCCTGGACTCACCTTGTAGACCAGGCTGTCCTCGAACTCACAGTGATCCGCCTGCCTCTGTCTCCTGAGTGCTGGGATTAAAGGTGTGAACCACCACACCCAGCTTGACAGTTCTTTCTTATGTGTAGCTCTTTCCTCACCCCTTGGCACCACAAGGAATGGACCTCTCCCACCACACACACTCTCACTGCTGTGACGATCAGCCTCATCATGGCCCAGAATGAGCAGAACCAAGGACTGCACACTGAAATCGCTAGGACCATGGCTTACTCTAAGTCCCTCCTGCTTGAAATAGTGTTTTTCAACTAGTTAGCTGTTGGTATGTGTGGGTGGTGGTGGTGGTGTGTGGTATGTGGTGTATGTGTGGTGTGTGGCGTGTGTGTGGTGTGTGTGTGTATGTGTGGTGTGTGTGTGGTGTGTGTGTATGTGTGGTGTGTGTGTGGTGTGTGTGTGTGTGGTGTGTGTGGTGTGTGGTGTGTGTGTGGTGTGTGAGCTGTGTGTGTGGGTGAATGGTACTGTGTGTGTGTGTATGTATGGTGTGTGGTGTGTGTGTGGTGTGTGTGTGTGTGGTGTTGGAGTGTGGGTGTGGGGTGAATGGTGTGGGTGTGGGTGTGTGGAGTGTGTGTGGTGGTGGCGTGTTGTGGGGGTGAATGGTGTATGTGTGTGTGTGTATGTATGGTGTGTGGTGTGTGGTGTGGTGTGTGGTGTGTGTGTGGTGTGTGGCGTGTGTGTGGGGTGAATGGTGTATGTGTGTGTGTGTATGTATGGTGTGTGGTGTGTGGTGTGTGTGTGGTGTGTGTGTGGTGTGTGGTGTGTGTGTGGGGTGAATGGTGTATGTGTGTGTGTGTATGTATGGTGTGTGGTGTGTGGTGTGTGTGTGGTGTGTGGTGTGTGTGGTGTGTGGTGTGTGTGTGGTGTGTGTGGTGTGTGGTGTGTGTGTGGTGTGTGTGTGGTGTGTGGTGTGTGTGTGGTGTGTGTGTGTATGTGTGTGTGTGTGTGGTGTGTGTGTGGGGTGAATGGTGTATGTGTGTGTGTGTATGTATGGTGTGTGGTGTGTGGTGTGTGTGTGGTGTGTGGTGTGTGTGGTGTGTGTGTGTGTGGTGTGTGGTGTGTGTGTGGTGTGTGTGTGGTGTGTGTGTGGTGTGTGTGTGGTGTGTGGCGTGTGTGTGGTGTGTGTGTATGTGTGGTGTGTGTGTGGTGTGTGTGTGGTGTGTGTGTGGTGTGTGGTGTGTGTGTGGTGTGTGTGTATGTGTGGTGTGTGTGTGGTGTGTGTGTGTATGTGTGTGTGTGTGTGGTGTGTGTGTGGGGTGAATGGTGTATGTGTGTGTGTGTATGTATGGTGTGTGGTGTGTGTGTGTGTGTGGTGTGTGTGTGTGGTGTGGTGTGGTGTGTGTGTGGTGTGGTGTGTGTGTGGTGGTGTGTGTGTGTGTGTGTGGTGTTGTGTGGTGTGTGGTGTGTGTGATGTGTATGTGTGTGTGTGTGTGGTGTGTGTGTGGAGTGTGTGTGGTGTGTGGAGTGTGTGTGGTGTGTGGGGTGTGTGTGGTGTGTGGGGGGTGTGTGGTGTGTGTGTATGTGTGGTGTGTGTGTGGTGTGTGTGTGGTGTGTGTGTGGGGTTGTGGCGTGTGTGTGGTGTGTGTGTATGTGTGGTGTGTGTGTGGTGTGTGTGTATGTGTGTGTGTGTGTGGTGTGTGTGTGGGGTGAATGGTGTATGTGTGTGTGTGTATGTATGGTGTGTGGTGTGTGGTTGTGTGTGTGTGGTGTGTGGTGTGTGTGGTGTGTGTGTGTGTGTGGTGTGTGGTGTGTGTGTGGTGTGTGTGTGGTGTGTGTGTGGTGTGTGTGTGGTGTGTGGCGTGTGTGTGGTGTGTGTGTATGTGTGGTGTGTGTGTGGTGTGTGTGTGGCGTGTGTGTGGTGTGTGGCGTGTGTGTGGTGTGTGGCGTGTGTGTGGTGTGTGGCGTGTGTGTGGTGTGTGGCGTGTGTGTGGTGTGTGGCGTGTGTGTGGTGTGTGGCGTGTGTGTGGTGTGTGGCGTGTGTGTGGTGTGTGGCGTGTGTGTGGTGTATGTGTGTGTGGTATGTATGGTGTGTGTGTGTGTGTGCTGTGTGGTATGTATGATGTGGGTGTGGTATGAATGGTGTGTGGTGTGTGTGGTGTGGGTGTGGGTGTGTGTGGTGTGTGTCTGGTGTGTGTGTGGTGTGTGTGTGGTGTGTGTGGTGTGTAGTGTGTGTGGTGTGTGTGTATGTGTGTGTGTGGTGTGGGTGTGGGTGTGGGTGTGTGTGGTGTGTGTGGTGTGTGTGTGTGGTGTGTGTGTATGTGTGTGTGTGGTGTGGGTGTGTGTGGTGTGTGTCTGGTGTGTGTGTGGTATGTGTGGTGTGTAGTGTGTGTGGTGTGTGTGTATGTGTGTGTGTGTGGTGTGGGTGTGTGTGGTGTGTGTCTGGTGTGTGTGTGGTGTGTGTATGGGTGTGTGTGTGTGGTGTGTGTGTGGTGTGTGTGTGTGTGGTGTGTGTGTGTGTGTGTGGTGTGTGTGTGTGGTGTGTGTGTGTGTGTGTGTGTGGTGTGTGTGTGTGTGGTATGTGTGTGTGTGGTGTGTGTGTGTGTGTGGTGTGTGTGTGTGTGTGGTGTGTGTGTGTGGTGTGTGTGTGTGGTGTGTGTGTGTGGTGTGTGTGTGTGCGCGAGCGAGCGTGTCTGCATCAGGGTGGTCTGCTACACTGTCTGTGTGATGCAGGATGCTGAGAGAACTGAGACAGTCAGAAGAGAACCAGACCGGGCTGAAGAAAACCAGGAGATGGTGGGAAGCAAGGGTGGGCGGTGAAGGAGGGGCTTGTGCGGACTCTACAGTTTTATCGGTCAAAGCTGGGAATGCCTGACTGCTGAGGTGAAGGTTGAGAGGGGGAAGGGAGCTGACCCAGGTCTCCACCTCCCAAGCTAGAGGACTTAAGAGCGACCCTCCAGTCCAGCCCTTCTGAGACCCAGGAGATGGAGCCATGGGTCCTTGGACCTGCCTTACAGCATCAACTGACAAAGAAGCTCTGAAGACCAGGAGTGGCTGCTTTGTGGGACGATTCAGCCCAAAGGAAGGAAATTTCATTTCCCCTTTTCTACCCCATTCTACACCAAAATAGGCAGTAGATGCTGCAAAGCCAGAGGAGATGAGTGAGAGAGCAGACCGTTCCCCACACTCCACCCTGAGACACCTAGACCACAGACTTCCCTGGGACACGGTGCAAGGACTTAGAGTAAAGGTTGAAGAGCATTTTATCTTATTTTATTTGGTTTTTCTAGACAGGGTTTCTCTGTGTAGCCTTGGCTGTCCTGGACTCACTTTGTAGACCAGGCTGGCGTCAAACTCATAGAGATCCTCCTGCCTCTGCCTCTGCCTCCGCCCAAGTGCTGGGATTAAAGGCGTGCACCACCATGCCCGGCAGCAGAACATTTTAAATCACAGGCACAGTATATGCAAGATTAAAACCATGCATTGTTCTCATACACAAAAGCAATGGGAAGTGATAGAATTGGACTGAGGTGTTGCTGAGGGAGAGGGCCGCTAGGAGGAGGGGGAAGGTTGGTGAGGTGTTACATAGGAGCAGTTTAGGGAGAACAAAGCCTTTTTCAGGTTTATTCTTCAATGAGTAGCGGTTACTTTAAACAGGTGCTTCTCTAACCCATAGCACAAGAATAGGTGTGGTCTTCTCATTCTTCTCTCTCCTGTGATTACAAAAGTAAATAAATATACACATAGAGTACAATAGAAATTAAAAAACCTAGTTCTGCTAGGTGGTGGCGGTGGTGGCGGTGGCGGCGGCACACGCCTTTAATCCCAGCGCTCGGGAGGCAGAGGCAGGTGGGTCTCTGAGTTGGAGGCCAGCCTGGTCTACAGAGTGAGTTTCAAGAAAGCCAGAGCTACTCAAAGAAACCCTGTCTTGAAAAACCAAAACCCAAAAACAAAACAAAAACACCCCCAAACCCCCAAACAACAACAAAACAAAAACAAACAAACAACAACTCCAAAACCAAAACCCAGTTCCTGTGGCCAGTGATGGGCCCTTACTGAGTGTGCTGGTGGAACCCTGTGTGAATACAGCCTGACCATTCGGCCGGGTAACCAGGGTTCAGACTCAGCCTCTTTACAGCTCCTTCCCAGTCCAGCATTTATTCAGACAATGCTTCATTTGAAAAGCACCAAAAATATTAATAATGTAACATTTCTTTTTTTAAAGTCAGGATTATTTGAGACCAACTGCAGCATAAACTCAATCACAAATCTGATGTGGCAGTACTTGGACATTTAAAACAAACAGGCCAACAGTACTCCAACCCATCCAGGGATTCTCACTGGGCCAGAGCCTCATCCCAGCATCTGAGGCAGGAGGATTGCATGCCTAAAGCCTGCCTGGTCCACAGAGTAAGTTTCAGGTCAGCCAGGGCTACACAGAGAAACCCTGCCTGAAAACACCAAATATTAGTTAAGATGCAGGGATAGTTGGATCTCTGTGATTTCTATGTAGTGAGTTCTGGGACAGCCAGGGCTATGTAGAGAGAAACCTTTTTTTTTTTTTTTTTTTTTTTTTTTTTTTTGAGACAGGCTTTCTCTGTGTAGCCTTAGCTGTCCTGGACTCGCTCTGTAGACCAGGCTGGCCTTGAACTTACAGCGATCCACCTGCCTCTGCCTCCCGAATGCTGGGATTAAAGGCTTGCGCCACCACTACCTGGTGAGAGACTTTAAAAAAAAAAAAAAAAAAAAAAAAGGTATGAGTGCCTGCACATAGGCATGTGCACCTTGGTGTGCCTGGTATTCATAGAGGTCAGAAGAAGGCATCAGATTCCCTGGAAATGGAATTACAAGTAGCTGTGAGCTGCCCTGTGGGTACTGGGATCCTGGCTTTGGCCTTCTGTGAGAGTGGCAGGTGTTCTTAACTGAGGAGCCATCTGTCCAGCCCTCGGTGCCTGGTTTCTACTGTGGGTTCTAGGATCAAACAGTTTGAGTGACAAGCATTTTATTAACTGAGCTCTCCCTAGCCCTGTGCTGGTCCTTTATGAAACTCCTGTGAGCCCCGGGGAGCTGAGGAAGGATCCAGACTTCCCTCTCAGATTCCTGCCGACTCCTATTCCAGGGCTTCTGTCCCCACAGGCCAAGCAGACAGCCCACAGGATCCTTATCCTGTGTGTGTGTGTGTGTGTGTGTGTGTGTGTGTGTGTGTGTGTGTGTGAAGTCTCTCTAGACCGGCTGCAGAATGGCACTCAATCTTCCTGCCTCTTGCTGAGACGGATTAGCAGTTCAAAGAGGTCAAGTTCTTACAGCCACACAACCGGGGGTATGGGTATTGTCCAAGTGTGGGTAGTGGTGCTGGACTTCCAAGCCCCCTCTCCAGAGCCCCAAGCTACATTTTAAGGAGTTGTTAAGTAAAGGTAAGGAACTCAGAGCCACCTTTTTCAGGATCACATAATATCCCCAAACCCACACCCACACCCACACACAGAGAGACACAAACACACCGACACAACCACACACACACAGACATACACACAGACACAGACACACAAAGACACAGACACACAGACACATACACAGACACACACACACACACACACACACACACACACACATGCACGCACGCACACACCCTCCTGGCCTTGGTTTAGTGTGCTGGCACTAAAGTTTAGGCAAGCTCTTTTCCCATGCACCTTTCAGTTATCACTGGGACATTGGGACAAGTAATCCCCTTTGCAAGGAGCCCTTGGGGCAAGAGTGGGGCTGCCAAGCCCAGAGCCTTTGCTGTGTCCCCTGTCTTAATGGGCGGTTGGAGCAGAGGAGATAAAGAGATCCAATCAGGCCTGTGGCCAGCAGTTCCACCATGATGGGTAGACCGTTCTTATGAAAGTGATTGCAGAAGTTTGAGGGTTCAGACTGCCTGGGAGGATGGGCAGGAAGGTTTGTCCAGTGATGTTGCTTAAAGTACCTGAGAAGAAAGCTGTCCTCATGGTCCAGGGCCTAGCGAGCAGTCTTCAGGGTCTGGCCTGCCACAGCATTCACTGACCCACAGGTAGTCTGATCCAGGGAGAATAGTGACCCAAAGGTACTAGGTCCTGGCATGTTCAGGCACAAATCCATCTCCTGGCCTATCAGCCGTGGCAGGCAAGGTCACAGCGAGCACATCCATTCTGTAAATCCTATTCAGGCCTGCCAGGCACGCTTAGGTATGAGGCTACTGTGAGCCTTAGCCTTTTCTGTGTGGAACTGGGGGAATATAATCTGTTTGGAAAGAAGCTGTGAGATTAAGGACCAGAGGGCCTAAACCTGCTGAGTCATGGCCAGTAATGACAAGGATTCCCTGTGGGTGGATGGGGCGCTCAGTGGGAGTCAGCCAGGCTGAGAGAGAGAGAGAGAGAGAGAGAGAGAGAGAGAGAGAGAGAGAGAGAGAGAGAGAGAGAGAGAGAGAGGACTTGTGATTTGGATTCAAGTCTGGAAGGCAGTAGACTTAGCTGAAAGCCATTGTGTTTAGAAAGCAGAAACATGGGAGGCTTACACAGCAGATGGGGCAGGAGTCGGGGCCTGTCCCCCAATCCCCACGCCCCAGGTGCCTCTTCCGGTCAGGAGGAGCTGCTGGGGGTGAGAATGAGACAATAGGAGACACTGGGCAGACTTCGGCTGGCGGGACCAACTCCTCCGTGGCCCCATATTTTTGAAGTCTGAGATGGAAGGAAGAAAGGAGGGAGGGAGGAGGGATGAAGGGAGGGAGGGAGGAGGGAAGCCGGGAGCACAAGCAGGTGAGAAGGTGGCTGGCCAGGGGCCCATTTATTGAGCACTCCTGGAAGTCTTTCCTCCTCCTTCCTCCTCTTTCCCATCAGTGCTGGGCATGGAACACATGCCCACATCCTTGAGTCACACCCCTGCCCCGAGTATGGTCCTCCTCATAGGTGGGTTTGCCTTGATTTGTTTGTTTCAGCCATTTCCCTTTCAGAGGAAGAGCTTGCCCTTGAGACTTCCAAGCCTGTGGCTCAGTCAGGCCTCGAAGGAAACTTACCCAAGCCCAGAGGCAGGGTCTAGGCTCCACTGGCTGAGAGCTCACACAGCCAAACATCATTAACCCTCAGCCCTGTGGGGCATCCTGATGGCTGTCCCAGCATGTAGCCCCCTCGCTTAGTGTCCCGCGTACCCTCTCTTTTCTCTGATGGCTCAGACTCCTACCCTCCACTCTGGATCTGTGGCCTATCTGGCCCCCTGGAGAAGGAAGAGGGTTTGAGAAATACTACTAGGTCAGGAAGGGATAGGTTTTCTTTTCCGGGGTGATCTTAGGGGGTTAAGGAAGAATGTAGCTCACTTCTGAGCCCCTGCCCAGCCTGCTGCTGGGTGCTGAATACACTCCCACCGCCCAGAAGATGGACATGGTGTCAGTCCTTCAGGAAAGTTCAATGTGTGCTATGAGAAGCATCACTGTGGCGTGCCCCGTAGATAAAAAGGGGTATCTGGGGGTATTTGGGGGTGAGCAGGAAATGGCCTATGGAGGGGTTCCTGGAGGAGGTTGGGGTGAAATGAGTAGTTATTCTGGCAAAAGGATGTGCCTAAGGAGCTAGAGGTGAGGGCGAAAGGTGTAGCCAGTAAGGCTGGGGTGTGGGGAGTGGTGGGGAGGAATAAGAGTAGAGGCTAGAGAGCTGCTGCGAGCCTGAGGAGGTGAGGAAGCATCCTAGGTCCCTGTCATTCAAAAGACAAAGCACAGACTCCTCAGAGTGACCAGGTCACTCTGTAGGACAACTTGTGAGCAGCCCCTTTCTCTCCCCCCAGTTCTCAGGGCTCAGTGATCCCCTCCTCCTTCCTACAGGGACCCAAAGTATGTGTAGGGGGGGAGGTAGTGGAGGGACTAGAAAGCCTCTTGTCTTGTCACTAATGGAGGAGGAAGCTGTTCCCCATTGCACAGAACCCAAGGGGCTCTGGGAGCTTAGGTGTAGTTTTTACACAGGGTCAGATGGCTCGCGCTGATCACCCTGCCGTTGTCACTCTTAATAATTTCAGCGATAAAATTCTCCTCCCCAAGCACAGTTTGAGTTGCTCGGTATGCTAAGTAATTGCTGCAAATACTGTTTAACTTTAATAAACTCTCTGAGCTTCAAGTTAGTGTTTTTTTTTTTTTTTAATTGCTCATAAGCACTGTGGCTAATTTAGTAAATTCCCAGTGATACCATGGCTGCCTCAGCTGTGTGTATCTTCTTCAGAAGTAAGGGCTAAGCTGTGCACTTTTGCATTTAAATCTCTTGGTTGGCTGGGGATGTAGCTCGGTTGAAAGAGTGCTTGCCTACCATGCACAAGGCCCTGTCAGTCCCGGGTACCACATGAGCTGGATGTGGTGGTATGTCCCTGCAATCCCAGGTCTGAGTAGGAGTGGTTAGGAGAAGGAGCCCAAGTTCAAGATCGTTTTCAGCTACAAAGCAAGTTTGAGGCTAGCCTGGGCTACAAGAAACCCTGTCTCAAACAAAGGCAAAAATAGTTGATGTAGATGATGATAGCACATAGTACTCATAAAGTTGAAGAGATAGAATTGGATTTCCTTTTAATTATGTTGTTATATATGACGGCGGGCATTTAAATTAATAGTTTGGTTTAAAGCAGTGTGTGAGAATCGTATCTTTTAAACAGATTTATTTTTTATTAACTTTTTAACTTCTTGTATATATACGTGTCTGTGTGTGGGTATGTGCATATGAGTGCGGGTACCCTGGAAATCCAGAAGAGGGCACTGGATCTCCCGGACCTCCAGTTACAGGCAGTTGTGAGCTGTTGAATGTAAGCCCTGGGAACTGAACTCAGGTCCTCTGGAAGAGCAGTACCTACTTTTAACCACTGAGCCATCTCTCCAGCCTTGCAAATTGTATCTTTCGTACAATTTGCCTCATGCATGAAATATTTGTTTATTTGTACCATCACGATCAAGCCCCTTCTCTTTGAACTCCTGTTTGTTCGGTTTTGTGGTGATATCTTGTTGAGGAGCTCAGGTTAATCTTGGACCTCATCAGCCTCCCGCCCCCCCCCCCCCCCGTGCTGGGATCACAGGGGTGCCGCTGCCCCTGGCATAATCGCTGACTTTAAAACGAAAGAACAAACTGAGAAAGTGTAATAATGTATTGAATACTAAAACTGCTAATAGAAAGCCAGGTGTGGTTGCATAAGCCTGTAATCTCAGCCCCTTGGGAGGTGGAGGCAGGAGGATGAGTTTCAAGCCTTCCTGGTCTTCATGAGGTTCTGTCCCAGACACCAAAACCAACCACCAGGACCATCAACAAATCTAACAATATGTAGATTTTCTCCTTTGACTCAAGACACACTCATTTAATTTAAAAACATGAATCCATTATTCTTTACCTATTGTACAAATTAGTGTGTTTGTATGTGTGTATATATGGATACATGTATGTGTATGTGTGTATGCATGCATGCATGTTTGTATTTGTTTATTTATTTCCAGACACAGTCTCATGCACTTCAGGCTGACCTCAAACTTGCTGTGCAGCTGAGGCTGACCTTGAACTCCAGATCCCCCATATGTATGTATATATGTATATGCATATATAGACATATATATTTTACTGGCATGATTATATCCACAAAGATCATTTCTGGCCATTATAATTTGTTGTACTTAATGAGTATCATTCAAAATGATCTTAATGGACAGAGGAGGACACTGAAGGAGGCCCTAGGGTCTGACACACTTGATTGCCACTTAGCTACAAGGAAAATCTCCCCCAGTGAGGTGTTGTGAGAAAAGGCCCATGGAGAAAGGCATGGGGATTCATGGCCTTTGCCTACACCTCCCTTCTGGTCCCCTCTGATTGCTTTGACTACAGAAAAAAAGTCAACGTCGGCGTAAACCACCATGAGCTATGGTGACCCTGCCTGTCTGTCAGACCTGTGCCTTAGAGAAGGGCATAGTGGGCGTCTAGGCTGGAGAACCTCATCAAGGGCTCTGTCCCTTCATCACTGTCCCTTCCCTTAGGTCCTGGTACTTCCAGCCCTGAGAGAACTAGGAGCCTCTCTTTGGAGGCTTCCCTTTTTAAAGATTTAGGCCTGAAGGATTCCAGAAGCTTTTACATTCTTCTCTCCTTCCAACAAGCCGAAGTCAATGGCTGTCTGAGAGACAGCCTGGTGTGAATGTAACAGTTGACTAGGACAACAGGTTTCTCCTCCTCCTCCTCTTCTTCTTCTTCTTCTTCTTCTTCTTCTTCTTCTTCTTCTTCTTCTTCTTCTTCTTCTTCTTCTTCTTCCTCCTCCTCCTCTTCCTCCTCCTCTTCCTCCTCCTCCTCCTCTTTTTCTTCTTCTTGGTTTTTTGAGACAGGATTTCTCTGTGTAGCCTTGGCTGTCCTACACTCACTTTGTAGACCTGGCTGGCCTCAAACTCACAGAGATCTCCCTGCCTCCGCCTCCCAAGTGCTGAGATTAAAGGCGTGCGCCACCACACCTGGCTAATAACAGGCTTCTTTAATGCACTGCTGAGCTAGGCACTGTGGTAGCACATCACGGTGCTCTCCCAGGCAGCTAGGGAAAACCTCCACTGTGCAGGAGCAGGCCTTTGGGCTGAGCTGCTTGCCTGACTGGATGATGAGATTTCGTCAGGAGCTTTTTTTGGGGGGGGGGCACTTCTTTGAGCCACTCTCAATGGGATCCTTGGTGTTGAGTGCAGAATTTGGGCCTCATCTTGACTAGGGAGGGGGTCAAATATGGCCTCCTGGAGGGAGCTAGGTAAAAAGGAACATTAGAGGGTAGGGAATTACAAACAGAATATCAGCAAGATTGGGGCCAATGGACAGGGTTCCATAGGTGGGCAACTGAGTGTAAGATGAAGGAAGCACCTAGCTCCGGGGATTAGGAAAGTCACGTGACAAGCCATACTTCTTCAGGCTCTTGCATAAACTTTTACCTGCCAATCCAGACTCTCATCATTATACTGAGCAGTCAATAAGCCCAAATTGTTAAGATACCCAAATATGCCCAATGCAGCAGATAGGAATGGGTCTAGAGCCCAGGCTCTGTCCCTAGGTCATTCATCCTCCAACCCCACTGCAGCCCATCGCTGTGGCCTCTCACCTACCTGCCTGCTGCTAAGGAACTAGTGGCTCCTGTTGGGCATAGGGTCCCTGGAAGGAGAGCAACCGGGCATACCCAGTTCCAGCCTGGGCCATCTGGAGGGGAGGGGAAGCTAGGCTGTGCACGGTTACAGTCTCTCGGGATGGCTGTTCTGGCTCACAAGTTTGGAAACTGAGGTCTAGAAGGGCGGCTACTAGGGACCTAGTGGACTTTCATCCTTCCCTGTAACTTTTGATCGCTTGGCACACAGGTTGGGGGCCTCTGCTGAAGATGCGCGGTAAGATAGGAGAGGCTTTGTCAACTGGAGCTTGTGAAAGGAGTTGCCAAAGCGAAGTGGCTGTTTCAGGAGCAACTGTTGAGGCCGGGTGCCAGCGGAGTGAGAGCTGATGTGGGAGGAGGGGCAGGGGGAGGCAAGGTGCAGGTTGAGATGGGGCAGGGGTTGAAGAGGCTGGGAAGGCTTGTGAGGTCCAGAAGGCAGGGTCTGCACTGAGGAAGGGATGGGTATGGCCCCACCTGAAGGAACCATGGGAATGGCATAATGGCAGTGGCTTTGGAGCCTGGTCCTCAGACATGAACACTAGCTGTCCAGGCAGGTGAGGGTGGGGTCAGCAGGCTCCTCCAGAGAAGTGCCTGTCAGGAGGAAAGGCATGGAGGTGTGAAGGAGCTGCGACCAACCAACCAGCCGACCAACCGAGTTGAGCTCCGTGCTAGGGCTGAGGGAATGGGGAGCCCACCTAGGCTCTCACTGCCTGTGAGACAGCCAGACTGAGACCCAGACCGGTTTGGCCTAGTGAAGAAGCAAGCTCTTTCGGCCAGGCGCATGGGAGCACACAGTAAGCTCAGCATCGCTGTGCGCTGACAAAAGCCCAGTGCATCCCCAGAGCTAAGGTGGCTCTTTAGCTCTGTGCAGGATGCTGCCAGCGGCTCACTCACTGTGAGTTTTACCTGCGACACCTCACTGAGACCTCAGGTGTCCCCTGAGATATTTCTCTGGTAGCTTGGAGGGAGCTGATAGCATTAGGGAGGTGAGGAGAGAGCAGAATCATTAACTGTTCCCTCACTCTACAGACATTTAATGAATACCTTCTGAATAAAGCCTTGTGCTGAGCGCAGGAGCTATGGGAGTAAGTCAAGACCCCAGTTCTACCCTGATGGGAGCAGAAAGGAGGCTTTTCAAACATCCACCCAACTCCCATCTTAGAGATGTGAGAAATGAGGTCTGGAAATGAGGAGTGACATCCCTGAGGCCATAGTTAGTGATCAGGCCAAGCCCTGTCTTCTTGTCAGTACCTTGGTCACCTGTCATTCACTGGGTGACATCTACATGCCCAGCACTGCTTTGGATTGTGGGAGAAATGCATTCATGGACCCAAGAGTAGAGGTGGGTATGGAACAAGGAAATACGTAGCGAGAGGAGCTAAGAGGGATGATGTCCCCACGCTGGTGAGGGGGTAATGTAATATGGGGGTGTTTCTGAGATCAGACAAGATCGGGCGCATTCAGTGTGATATGGCCTTACACTAGATGGGGTGTTTCAATCGCAAGGCTCCCCTGAAAGCCAGAGCGAATTTCCAGAGCTCCGCCTCAGGGGCTGGGCTTCTGGAGGCAAAGTCCTGCCCCCTCTACCCAAGGATGGGATATAACGCCTCTTAGCTCCTTCCAGAGAAGACTAAGGGGAAAGAAACCATCTCAGGTTTACTGAGGGAGAAAGGAGCAGAGGACCCGCCTGTGCAGAGTCTGTGGGTGCCACTTGCCTGCTGAGCTGCAGCAGGAGTTCCATTTGCAAGATGCAGCTGCTACTGGCCCTGGTAGGGGCCCTAGCCACATTCATCTTCACCCAGCCCTCTGAGGGCACTGCTCCAGGTAGGAGCCCCCACGGTATCCAAGGCAGAAGATTGGTCTAGAGCAAAGGTGTGGAGGGAAAACATTTAGATCTAGGGAGCCTTGAATACTGATTCTCCATCCCTTTGAGCAGAGTCCCCTGGTCCAGTGGAGAATTCAGTCCTCCAAGACTGCATAGCAGAGGCCAAGTTGCTGGTGGATGCTGCCTACAATCGGACACAGAAGAGGTGGGCCTGGGACTGGGAGAGTCAATGGGGGAGGACAGGCTCTTGGTAAAGTCATCTTACCCAATGTGAACTCCTGAGCACTATGGGTCTCCTGTTGGGCTGAGGATCTGATGCTCTCTTGCCCCGCCCCCCATCTCTTCCTTTTTGGGACAGCTTTACGCAGCGCCTTCGCAGTGGCTCGGCCAGCCCCATGGACCTCCTGGCCTATTTCAAACAGCCAGTAGCAGCCACCAAAAGAGTTGTTCAGGCTGCCGATTATATGCATGTGGCCTTAGGGCTGTTGGAAGAGAAGCTTCAGCCACTGGGATCCAGCCCCTTCAATGTCACCGGTACTGTGTTCCCACCGAGCCCGCAAAGGCCTGCCCTAGCCTGGGAGTGGGAGAAAGCCAGATGTGGGAGGTGGGGTGAAAAGCCTAGGGGATGTTAGAGATGATGTGGGGACGGAACTGACCGGCCCAGGAAAGAACTAGGACTCTAGCCTCGGAACCCTGTCCCCTTCCTCCCCAGATGTGCTCACTGAACCACAGCTGCGCCTGCTGTCCCGGGCCAGCGGCTGTGCTCTCCAGGACCAGGCAGAGAAATGTAGCAACAAGTATCGAACTATCACGGGGCGATGTAACAACAAGTGGGTGTCTGTCGGGGCCCTGCCTCTGCCCGCCACTCTCTCCCTCCCTCCCCCCCCTTCTTCCTTCTCTCTCTCTCTCTCTCTCTCTCTCTCTCTCTCTCTCTCTCTCTCTCTCTCTCTCTCTCTCTCTCTCTCTCTCTCTCTCTCTCTCTCTCTCTCTCTCTCTCTCTCTCTCTCTCCCTGCCCTGCACCTTGCTAACACCCACCCATTTGTCACCTCAGGAAGATCCCCTGGCTGGGAGCCTCCAACCAGGCCCTGGCCCGCTGGCTGCCGGCTCAGTATGAAGACCACAGGTCTCTCCCCTATGGCTGGACCCCGGGCAAGAGGCGTAATGGCTTCCTCCTTCCTCTCGTGAGTGGGAGTGAGGGGGTCTGGAAACTGCTCGCTCTCTTTTAAATACAGAGGGTAAAACACGGTCTTGAGTCGTTAGGAAGGCAGGGCTCAGATCTAGTTTCTACTCCCACTGAGCTGCGGAGTGACGTTGTGGAGTGACATTGGGTGATGCTGAGTGTCGTTGGGTGACGTTGGGTAGCATTGGGTGGAGAATACCACTTTCTTCATCTGTAAGTAGAATAATCTAGAGCTTGTGCGAACGCAAGTCCTTGGCATAAACAGTTGCATGGACCACGCTCCCTTAATGCTACCTATTTTGGTATGGAATTGCTTTATTGTTCTCAGAAGAGGACAGACGCCAAAGCATCTCCCTCCCCCCCTCTCTCTCTCGCCCCCATCATGTGTGTTGTATGGTATGTGTGTACAGGTGTGTACAGGTGTACAGGTGTGCACAGAAATGTAGAGGCTAGAGGAAGACACTGGGTGTCTTCCATTATTGATTGCCACCATCATATATATATATATATATATATATATATATATATATATATATATATATATATATTTTTTTTTTTTTTTTTTTTTTTTTTTTTTTGAGACAAGGTCTCTTACCCAGCTTGAAGATTGCTGTTTCACGTAAGCTGGCTGGCCTAGTGAGCTACTGAGACTGGCCTGTCTCTGCCCTCAATGTAGAGGGCTTCAGGCACATGTAGCCATGGTTGGCTTCTGTGTAGGTCCTGAGAATGTGAATTCAGGTTACAGCAAGTATTCTGACTTACTAAGTCATCTCCTAGTTCCCTTGTTTTACCTTTTGGGACAAGGTCTTACTCTATAGGCTGCACTGGCCTGAATTTAGGATGCACCCCAGGCTGGCCTCAAACTCACAGCAATCCTTCTGTCTCCACTTCCTAGGGCTGGGATTATAAGTGTGAGACTCCGTGTTCAGGCCAAAACATCTTGCTAAATATAGAGAGCTATGAATCTGAGACTCCATGATATGTAATTTCACAATTATCAACTTTCTTTTGATATGTTAATATAGCGATCTCCTACCTGCCGTAATATTAATATGTTAAATTTTATTTTATCGATCTTTCCATCTGTTTGCCTAGTTCTCCAGTGTCTGTCACCTTGAAATCAGTCTGAATATCACCAGTTCTAGAATCTGTCTACACACTGGTCTGTTAATCTCCCTAGAACAGCCGGTGGGGTTGGTCTGCTGGTCTGGACCAGGCCCCCTCACACTTGTTGATATATGATCTTTTGGTGTAGTTCAGATTGTCATATGATTCACTATATAGCAGATGGCCCTGATTATAATCCTCCTGCCTCAGCCTCCCAAATTCTGGGATTATAGGTTTGTGCCACCAGAGAAGCCTCAGGCCAGGCGGTAGAACATCCTTCTGCAGATGACAGCCACCACAGAGGGGGGCTGCTGCAGCTCTGAAAACAAAATAGAGGATCTGGGAGCTCGGGGCCAGGCGCTGGCACTCCCTCAGTCCCGGGGTGGTCTCAGTACCCGACTCAGATCCATGCTGACTGTACTTCCCCACCAGGTCCGGGCTGTCTCCAATCAGATTGTGCGCTTCCCCAGCAACAAGCTGACCTCAGACCAGGGCCGGGCCCTCATGTTCATGCAGTGGGGCCAGTTCATCGACCATGACTTAGACTTCTCCCCAGAGTCCCCAGCCAGAGTGGCCTTCAACATGGGCGTGGACTGTGAGAAGACCTGTGCCCAGCTGCCTCCCTGCTTCCCCATCAAGGTACCCTCAGCCTACCTCCTAGGGTCTCTAGGGTAGCTTCCGGCCGGGAAACACAGCTGTGAGGGAAGCTGGGAGAAATAAGCTCTATCCAGACACCAAGAAACACAGCTGTCCCCTGCTGTGTATGATGGAGGGGTGGAGGATGAGGGGTCAGGTGGGCTTTATTGGAGTTTTGTGGAGGAGACATATCAGAGATGGGCCTTGACCTGTGGCTCCAACTCCAGCAGCCCCAGGTCTCTTGGCCACCCTTCTCAGGCTGGTGCAATCAATCCAAGAGTCCTGCAGTTCAACCACTTCCTGGTTTGGGGGCTGTAAGCTGGGTCCTCCTCCAAACTGGAAAGCAAGGATAGTAGGTAGGGGGGCACTCAGGAGGGGATGTATGTCACCAACTTTTTCCTCCAGCCTTGGTGCCTCCTCTGTGGAGCTTTATGGATCTTTATAGCACAACGTTAGCGGTCAGTCTGTACAGCAGGCGCAGCAAATTCTGCCTCCACTGCGTGCTGGTTAATTGCCTGGGCAACAGCTTGTTTCACAGAGGCTCCGGCCTCTCCTCCAGTGAGAGGAAGCTCATCTCAAAAGCTTCATCAAGGCTGGAGGCTTCATCTCAGGAGTAGAGCATTTGCTTAGCAGGCACAAAGGCCCAGGTTTGAGTCTGGGTGAGTCCTAGGGGGCTTCCTGGAGTACAGATGTTTTGAGCAATGTCCGAAGTGAGTAGGGGACACCCCAGATTAGTGAGTCTGCTCTGGAGGGGACCCCAGAGTTACTGAGTGCTCTTCACCCTAGATACCACCCAATGACCCCCGCATCACGAACCAGCGTGACTGCATCCCTTTCTTCCGCTCTGCACCTGCATGCCCCCAAAACAAGAACAAAGTCCGCAACCAGATCAATGCACTCACATCCTTCGTGGACGCCAGCATGGTGTACGGCAGCGAGGTCTCCCTTGCCTTGAGGCTCCGCAATGGGACCAATTACCTGGGGCTGCTGGCCACCAACAGGCGTTTCCAGGACAATGGCCGAGCCCTATTGCCTTTCGACAACCTGCACGATGACCCCTGTCTCCTCACTAACCGCTCGGCGCGCATCCCCTGCTTCCTGGCAGGTCAGTCTGCAGGGGAGTTAGAGTCTTCCCAGGATGGAAGGGCATGATGGGGTGTGGCGAGGAAGCATTATTTGTGACCCCAAAGGACCCTCAGCATGGGGGCACACCATAGGCACAGATCTGTGCAGTCATTGGGAAAGCTGGTGAGTGGGAGGTGCTTATCCCTTGGGTGTGGTCAGGCACCCCTCACGCCCCCCCCCACGTCATTGTCTCCAGTGATGAGATGAGGGGCCTCAGCACTCCAGCCAGCTATAGGAACGGTCCCTTTATCTCCCCCCCACCCTTTATCTTGATCTAATCTCTGCCCATTGCTCTTAGTCATACTCCCGGGACCTAAGAGAAAAAGCTGACTCTTCTGAGACAGAAAGGGACTGGCTCTTTAGTTACTAAACCACAATTTTTTCTTCTTTAGGCTGTTTTGTTTTGTTTTGTCCTGTGCCTCCCTTCCTGCTACGCAGTTCTGCATTTATGCAGTACCTGTCCCTCGACGCGTAGCCTGCATTCTGTTCATAGTCCTTACCTCTGCCTTCCTGTACGGTTATGATAATGACAGCAATCACTCCGGGCCATCCCTGAAGCTCACAGCGGCCCTGAAAGGAGGGACGTATCACCGCCCACTTACAGATGTGACTCAGAAACAATGGCCGTGCTCAAGAGAGCAGCATTCTGAGGGCGAGAGTCTGAACTGGAGACAGAGTCACTGTGGCTCCCAGGTCTCTGCTCTGTCCACTGTGCCTCAATGCTTAACTAGAACACACTCTGTAAGCATTGTATATCTGTGTACTCTGGGGGAGCAGAGTGTCCCTTCATCAGAGGTCCCCAGGAGCTCAGTCTAAACAAGGCTGTGGGGGGCTGGGTGAACAGGCTGTCCTTGTCTGCCTATGGGAGAGGTCTGGGTACAGAAATGGACCGTGCCTAGTGTGCCTCCTCTCTCCCCCTCCTCCAGCATGCTTCCTTGGAAGAGCAGCATGACATCAAATTCAAATACAGGAACTGGGGCTGGAGAGATGGCTCAGCGGTTAAGAGCACTGACTGCTCTTCCAGAGGTCATGAGCTCAATTCCCAGCAACCACATGGTGGCTCACAACCATCTATAATGTGATCTGATGTGCACTGTATACATAATAAATAAATAAATCTTAAAATACAGGAACCAGTAGAGCCCTTGGTGGAGAAACAGATGCAGACAGGTACCACCTTGTCCCAAGGTCAATATCAGGGTCATCTCCCCACAGTGGGTGATCTGGGCTGTGGATCTGGTCTTGTAGAAAACAATTACCAGGCAAGAAGACGCAGCATCCTCCCTGTCTGTCTCACTTGGTTCTAGCCTAGTCTAGCTACTTAGAGGCCCAGGAGCCCACTGTGTTCTTTGTCCTGGGGAGGAAGGTGCTGGTCAGTAAGGGATCAGTAAGGAGCCGCATGGTGCGGCTGAGATGAGAGGAAGAAAGACAGTGGAGGCAGTTTGCCTAAGTCTTCCCTTACCAAAAGATTCTCTTATAATCCTGAACTTGGGGTTTTTTTTTCTCTTTTTAAAATATATTTTATTAATTTATTCATATTACATCTCAATGGTTATCCCATCCCTTGTATCCTCCCATTCCTCCCTCCCTCCCATTTTCCCTTTACTCCCCCTCCCCTATGGCTGTGGCTGAGGGGGACCTCCTCCCTCTGTATATGCTCATAGGGTATCGAGTCTCTTCTTGGGGTTTTTTTTTTCAAGGTGACACCCGGTCAAGTGAAACCCCCAAACTGGCGGCCATGCACACCCTGTTTGTGAGAGAACACAATCGGCTGGCCTCGGAGCTGAGGCGCCTGAATCCCCACTGGAGTGGAGATAAGTTGTACAACGAAGCCCGGAAGATCGTGGGCGCTATGGTCCAGGTGAGAGGCCAGCGTGGATCTGAGGGAGTGGCTCCCAACCTTCCTGAGCGTGGCTTTGAGGCTGTACCCCAAGGCTTCTGGGTCTGGGTGCTTGGGGTGCATCTCTTCCCGGTTGTGACATGAACTGTGACCCCCTCCGCGACATTCTCTTTGTGTTTCCACCATCTCATCCTCCAATGGGGGATTAATGTTGCCACACTTGACCCAACGGGCAGTAATCAGTCATGTACCTGAGGAACCTTGTGAAAAGCCAGAATCTGTGTAGAGGAAAGGGAAGGCTTCAGGCTGCCCAGGCAACACTTCTCTCGCGTCGTCTCTTCCAGATCATCACCTACCGAGACTTTCTGCCTCTGGTTCTGGGCAAGGCCCGGATCAGGAGAACCTTGGGTCCCTACAGAGGGTACTGCTCCAAAGTGGACCCTCGTGTCGCTAATGTTTTCACACTGGCCTTCCGCTTTGGCCACACCATGCTGCAGCCCTTCATGTTCCGCCTGGACAGCCAGTATCGGGCCTCAGGACCCGACTCCCGCGTTCCACTTAGCTCTGCATTCTTTGCCAGCTGGCGTATCGTATATGAAGGTGACTGGGTTATCCCAAAGGCAAGGGGCTGGGAAGTGGGGGTTGGGGGTGGATAGGGTCCAAACACTCCTTCCTTAGGAGAGCTGCAGTATGCTGGTTCAGCCTCTGCAAATGCCTCCTTGGGATAGTAGAAAGAAGGCACCCGTCAGTGAATCCAATCCTCATGTCCTACAGGAAGGACCCCCCCCTTCCTTCTCTCACTCACTGGGGATTAAACCCAGGCCTTGTGCATGCTAGGCAAGTGCTCTACCATTAAACTATATCCCCACAGCTTTTACCTTTAAATTTTTATATAAGGGCGTCACTGAAAGTAGACCAGGCTGGCCTTGAACTAGTGATTCTCCTTCCTTAGCCGCCTGAGTAGCTAGGACCTTCATCATCTATACAATATCTGTATCACACGGCTTAATAAACGGGGCTTCCCAAGGTGGGAGAGGGTGGGCTTGTGTCAGAGTGGTATATCATGGACCTGCAAGGAGCCCCACTTGCTAGCTTGGCATCGTGGGGTGACCCCAGGAGCTGCTGGTCAAATCTCTCATTCTACACAACCAGGTGGCATCGACCCTATCCTCCGAGGTCTCATGGCCACCCCCGCCAAGCTCAACCGGCAAGATTCCATGCTGGTGGATGAGCTACGGGACAAGCTGTTTCGGCAAGTGAGAAGGATTGGTCTGGATCTGGCAGCTCTGAACATGCAGCGTAGCCGAGACCATGGGCTTCCAGGTGATGGGGCACCTCAGACAGGGCTGTTTTGGGAGTTCGGAGCAGACCTGGAGCCTCTCTTCTGACAAGATGGCCGGTAGTGCAGAGCAAGCAAGGCCCATGTTGATGCAGCAAAGCCCCTGCCTCCCCCCGCCACACATACACAATTCCTTGCTTGCTGACTCCCCGGGTCACCCCCATCTGCTCTAGGGGCCCCAGGTTTAGGTTCACCCCAGGACTAGGGGCTAGGAGGTGAAGAGAAGAGGTCAGAACTTTCTGAGCAGAGAAAAGCAATGGGCTTGAAGGACATGGGTGGCCTGTCCTGTTCCTCACCTCAGAGAAGAAGGCTATAAAATTTCTAGGACCAAAGATATTCCTGGGTGCTTTGACCTGAGGGTGAAAGGCAAGGAGCAGAGCAGGTAGAATAGGATTAAGACCCTGTGGGGCTGTTTGGTGAGGACACTATCGCAGGCGTGAAGGGACATTTCCGTTTATTTCATTTATTTGTTCCAATGACGTTCAGCAGCAACTGCTCCCTCCATCGTATAGACAGAGGGGGAGTAAGACACTGGTAATTCGCCCAAAGTCATGAAAATATGAAGTGAAAAATCTGATTTCAAGATGTTTTCATTCTTCCTGTTGTTAGACCTCATTCAACACCAGAGAGAGGTTTCAGCTCTGGCTTGCTTTTCTTTCTTCCAACTCTAACCTTCGACTCTAGATACAACCTGAAGCCCCATGTGTCCTGGCGGATCCTTACGCGGGTGTAAAGGAGTCAGGGGACTTCCTGCTGCCTGCTAGGCTCACTACAGCAATGGACAGACACCGAGAAGCCAGGATTCTTTCTTCTCTTTCCTCTTCTCCTTCTTCTTCTTCCTCCTCTCCTCTCCTCTCCCTCTCTGTGTGTGTGTGTGTGCATGCATGTGTGTGTGCGTGTGTGCGTGTGTGTGTGTGTGTGTGTGTGTGTGTGTGTGTACATGTCTGTGGGGCCCACATGGAAATTAGAAGCCAATCTCAGGCCTTATCCCTCAGCTGCCCTCTACCTTGTATGTATGTATGTACCTTAGCTGTTGTTCTTGTTGTTGTTTTTCTTTTTAGACAGAGTCTCTCTGTGTAGCCTTGGCTGTCCTGGAACTCACTTTTGTAGACCAGGCTGGCCTCGAACTCAGAGATCCGCCTGCCTCTGTCTCCCGAGTGCTGGGATTAATGATGTGCCCCCATCAGCACTCAGCTCTACCATTTTTGAGGCAGGGTCTCTCACTAGCCTGGAGTTCACCGTGTGGGCTGAGCTGGGTGGTCAGTGAGCCCCATATCTGTGCCTCTCCAGCACTAGGATTGTAAGTGTGCATGACCATGCCCAGATTTTTTTTTTTTTTTTTTTTTTTAAGCGTGGGTTCTGGATTGAGATCCAACTCAGGTCCTCAAGCTTGTATGGCAGGCAAGCTGAGTCATTGCCCCAGGCCTTAAACTTGATGCTCCTGACACTAAGGAGCTGTTGGCGCCCCCTACTGGAAGGCTGCCGCACTGTAACTTTCTATTCCTTACAAACAGCTGTTCCCTATAGGCCACTTTCACAAATACTATCCTGACCCTGTGCCCAGCCAACAACAACTCTGGAACTGTACTGCCTGCCTCAAACTCCACTTACACTAAATGACCTTGAACAGCCGATGACTGGCTGGGTTTAACTATACATACCACAGGGTACTTCACAAAGGTGCTCGTGTATGTGTGTGTGTGTTTGTGTGTGTGTGTGTGTGTCTTTAGTGATGATAAAATGTGGTATTCTCCTTTATTGGCTGGAACACAGTGTTTGTAAATTTTAGTTCAGTGGATGCCACAGGCTGCTGTGTCTACCTCACCTCCACAGTAAGCGTTAACACTGACTCCGGCCTCAGGAATCAGCATGGCCTATCTGGGAAAGTTTTAAAACAGCTTTGTTGAGGTCAACTCACTATCAAGTCCAGCCACGCCCACTATATAGTCAAACATATTTAGAGTTCTGTAGCCATGGCCACGGTCCATCTACGCTTGGTCTTAACCAAAAGGCTGAGAAGCAGGGGCCACGACCTAGTGTTTAACACTCATTTCCCTTCAGAAGAAACTCTGTAGTGAAGGCCACTCCCCAGCCCCACCCCAGCCATGGTGACACCAACCTGCTTTCACGTGGGTCGTTTGTATACATGGAACCATTCAGTGCGTGGTCCTTCCCTGATGTGAATTCTCATCTGTGTCTGTCACTTGTTGTTTGTTTTCTCATTTAGTCATTGGTTCACTTATTTTTCAAACTCAATTTTTCAAAATGTGCTGAGTAGTGTGCCTGTCAGATGCGTAGGAGCCCAATAATCATGCCAGATCTGTGGGGCTCAGAGTTAGTAAACTGCTTGCCTTGCAAGCACAAGGATCTGAGCTCATTCCTCATAAACCACTTAAAAAAAAAAAAAAACATGGCATATTTTAAAAATCCCAGTGCTTGGGAGGCAGAGAGAAGCAAATACCCTGGGTTCTCTGGCTGGCCAGCCTAGGTTCCTTGATAAGTTCAGTTTATTAAAAAAAAAAAAAAAGTAGACAGCATCTGACAAAGGACACTTAATGTTGACCTTCGACCTCTGTAGGCATGCACACCCCACAGTATGTAAACAAACACACAATATCAAATCTTTGTCTGTGGATTCTTTACATCAGGACACACTCCCCAGTCCAGTACACACGAAACAGGACTGTCCACCTACAGTCTAGAAAGGGCGGTGATCTGGTGTGACCTGCTGGGATCCCCTGGTTCCATCCAGTGTGGGTCACAGACTATACCCTGGGGGGTCTGTGGGGAACAACAGAATCTTCTGGAAGACTGACAGAGCTGCTCTCTTGCAGGATACAATGCCTGGAGGCGCTTCTGTGGGCTTTCCCAGCCCCGCACCTTGGCCCAGCTTGGCCAGGTGTTAAAAAATCAAGATTTGGCAAGGAAGTTTCTGAGCCTGTATGGGACACCTGACAACATTGACATCTGGATTGGGGCCATTGCAGAGCCTCTTCTGCCAGGGGCCCGAGTGGGGCCTCTTCTGGCTTGTCTTTTTGAGAACCAGTTCAGAAGAGCCAGAGATGGAGACAGGTAAGTGACCCCCAGCCTAAAATAGACCAGCACCGGGGCTGGAGAGATGGCTCAGAGATTAAGAGCACTGACTGCTCCTCCAGAGATCCTGAGTTCAATTCCCAGCAACCACATGGTGGCTCACAACTATCTATAATGAGATCTGACGCCCTCTTCTGGCCTGTAGGTGTACATGCAGGCAGACCACTACTATATACATAGTATGTAAAGAAATAAATCTTTTTAAAAAATTAAAATAAACCAGCACCCAGAGGAGAGGAGAAAGACACAGCATTGTGTGGCTAGACAACAGGAAAAAGCGCCTTAAAAAAAGATTTATTTATTTATTATGTGTACAGTGTTTTGCCTGCACATATACCTGAAAGCCAGAAGAAGACACTAGATCTCATTATAGATGGTTGTGAGGCACCTTACGGTTGCTGGGAATTGAGCTGAGGACCTTTAGAAGAATAGACAGTGCTCCTAACCTCTAAGCCATCTCTCCAGCCCCAGAGAAAGCACCTTTTAAAGCTTCATGTCTCCCAAGGTCACAGGACCTGAGACCAGGAGGAAATCTGGGTCTGTGGACTTTTCACTACACACTCCTCAGTCCCAGACACACAAAACGGGACTGTCCATCTAGAGTCTAGAGAGGGCAGTGATCTGGTGTGGCCTGCAGGGATCCTGTGGTTCTACCCACCCATCCTGGTAGAAAGTGGGCCTAAGGGAAAGAAACGCTGACCTAGGCAAGACTGACACGGCCTGAGCTGGAGCCTCCATAGGCTAGAGAAGCGACTAGCCAGCCTCACTCTTCTGTGCTAGGGGATCCCAGAAGAGGTGAGCAGAAAGAGCTGAACCTGGTTTCCCTCTAGGGAGTTTTTGGCTTTAGACCTGACTCCTTACTTGGTATAAATCTTTTTAAAAGATTTATTTATTTATAATGTATACAGTGTTGCACCTGCATGTACACCTGTGCACCAGAAGAGGGCACCAGATCACATTATAGATGGTTATAAGCCACCATGTGGTTGCTGGGAACTGAACTCTGAACATTTGGAAGAAACAGCCAGTGCTCTTAACCTCTGAGCCATCTCTCCAGCCCCCACCCCACCCCCGACCCCCAATTCCTTATTTGGATGTGATGTATACTTGAGTTCAAATCCATCCCTGGCCACCTGGATTTTTGTATGTTTACCTCTGGGCAGCTCACTTATGAAGCTGGCAGGATTATGCGAAGTGAATGAAATGCAAAGTCTGAAGTGCCAGGCACGTGGAAGGTGATCACTGCACAGTAACTCTCTAACTTTCTCATGCCTCTCTCGACCCTACAGATTCTGGTGGCAGAAATGGGGAGTTTTCACTAAAAGACAACGCAAAGCCCTGAGACAAGTTTCTTTATCTCGGATCATATGTGACAATACTGGTATCACCACAGTTTCGAAGGACATCTTCAGGGCTAACATCTACCCACGGGGTTTTGTGAGCTGTAGCCGTATTCCCAAGTTGAACCTGTCAGCCTGGCGAGGCAAATGAAGCTTCCGCAGGTAAGGGGAGATCTGGGTCAGGCCCTGGCATCTCTCCCTGGAATAAGACATCCCACCCACTAAGCAGCAACAATAGAATTTGTCAGTAGGAATGTGGTACTCTTTCCTGGCGGCTTCCAAGAAGGCTAGCTTCTGGGCTGATGGTCAATTCTAGGGTCTAGGACTTGGTATGAGGAATAAGGGGAAACAATTGGAAGGCTTTAACTGTCCTCAGTTTTGTCACTGATGTCTTAAAATAGCTCTTTGGCCATCCAACAAAGTCCTTGCTCACGTATTTCTGCTCTTCCCACAGGATTCTACGCTAAGCCCCCAAGTCTTGGAGATGAGGGTAACGGGAAGGTCACGAGGCTGCTTTCCCCCTACCAACCACTGTTTCCTGCTGGAGCTTTTGCTGGCTACAGCTCAGAGCTGCCTTTGTTGGTTGAGAGTGCTAAGGATGCTATGGCAACAAGCCCACTTACCTTGGGAACCTCTTAAGAGGTTCAGCACTGGGTAGAAGAGCCTATGAGCCAAGCCACGTGGCTTTGAGGTCCCAGCAAGAGTCTGCAGGAGGGCTTCCAGCACTTTCTCCTGCCCCTGCCCCACAGCATGACTAGTAGATTACACACTCCTAGCTCTTAGCCATCCCACCATCTTCCTCTGGGCCTGCAGGAAGGGCTGCACTCTCTACTTCTTCTACCAATAAAACAATGCTGAGGGCATGGCCTGCTGTCTCTGTGTTGGGCTGGGGAGAGTGTGACCTTAGTTCCAAGCTTTGGCCCACATATTAAAGATGGGGGTGGTGGTGCTAAACTGCAGCCTGGGACTCTTCACAGTGTCTATTCAGTTTTTTGTTTTTCTTAAGGTTTATTTATTTATTATGTATATAGTGTTCTGCCTGCATGCACACCTGCCCACCAGAGGAGGGCACAAGATCTCATTATAGATGGTTGTGAGCCACCATGTGGTTGTTGGGAATTAAACTCAGGGCCTCTGGAAGAGCAGTCAGTGCTCTTAACCTCTGAACCATCTCTCCAACCCCTCTTTAGGAATTTTAGTTAAGGAACACTGAGAAGGAGAGAAAGGCAGCATTTGGGCTCCAGAGTAAAGACAGTGACAGTCTACAGAAGATCAGTCAATATAAATACTTTTTATATGAAAAACAAACAAATACAATAGAAGATCCCACCCAGCTAGCAGGAAGGGCTGGGAACTACCTCAGGCCGTGTCCTAAACTTGGCCAGCCCTAAATTGTAGGGGGACAGAGACTTAGCCAGGAAGTTGAGGCCTCTTACTCCTCCTTTTCTTGGAAGAAGGAAGAGACTGGGCTCCTCATGTATCTTCCTCCGTAGAAGATGCAAACTCCATTTTGCTGTTGTTTTGCTTTTGTTTTTTGGAGATATGGTCTCCCTATGTATCTCTGGTTGTCCTGGAACTCACTATGTAGACAAGGCTGGTCTCGAACTCATAGACATCCGTCTGCCTCTGCCTCCTGAGTGCTGGGATTAGAGGTGCGCACTACTACTCCTAGCTGCCAAACTCCATTTTGGAGTTTCCTACAGCTCTCTGCCACCGAGTTTCCATGACAAACCAAAAAAGACGCTGTGTGGAGGACAGGCTAATGCTGAGTCCACCCCCAAACGAGCTTCAGACTACATAGCCTGCCTTGTTAGGATCCCCATGATAGCCAAAACACGAAGGGGCGGGGTCACACGGGGCCCCAGCGTCTCTGGCTTTACTTCCACATGGAAGCAAGAAAGACCTGCTGAAGGCTATGTAGAAGAGCCAGCTGGGAATTTCTAGATCACCCAGTTTGGTAGACCAATGTGGTCTCTAATAAGCCAGACGAAGTGAGAAAGCATTGGATGCAGACATCTTTCTCTAGCTCCATAGGCCAGGAATGCAGAGAGCTAGGCCAGCGTCCCTGAGGGGCTCACAAGGTCCTGGGGGAGGCTCTCTCTCGCCTCCTGCATGCGGCGCCGGGCTCGTCGGAAGGCCTCTGTAAGGGAGGGAAATATTGCCACACAGTCAGATACCATGGTGTGGGGAAGAAAGTGGCCCTGGGTATCCAGGACCCTACCTAGCACACTGTGTGTGGAACTCTGTTGGCTGAACCCTTCCAGACGGTCCAACACACTCCGCATCTGTTTCCGGAAGGAGTTTGATTCCATGAAAGCCCTGCGGGGAAGCACAACACATAGTCCAGGCTGCTCTCCAGCCCTTGGGGACAAGGAGCTCAAGGCAGGGCCCAGGGTCACTTACCTGGACTGCTGTAGGCAGTGCAAGCGGAAGGTGACACTACCTGTCGTCTCAGTGCGGAATCCAAAGCGGCTCAGGCGCTCCCCCTGGGCAGATAGCAGAGACACAATGGGTCCGTGCAGACTCTGGACCAAGGGCGTTGCAGTCATTCGTGTTCCTATCCTTGGGAGTTGTAGGGTTGTTAAGGACACCTCACTCGTCACTCAGACCCCAGCACCACAGGAGTGACACCAGGCTCCCCTCATTTGAGAACGAGCAGGCTCATATGCTTTTTGCAAGTCCATCCTGCATCCGGTTACCAAGGCCTTCAGGGATGAGGAAATCTCCAATACACTACGTCCCTCGTATAGACTTGTACCTGTAATATGTGGGCGGGACTTGCAGTGTAAGCCATGGGAAGGAAGGGGCTGTGTAATCTGAGCGCTGTGAACAGTTAGGGGAGGGGCCTCAAACAGGACCATAAACACTCAGCCTGATGTCTCCCCAGAGGTGAAGTCACCTTGAAGGTCCCTGGTATCCTCACATAGGAGGGGTCCTCCAGCTCCAGGGAACCTCCAATGAAGAACCTCCTTAGCTCCGCCACGAGGCCTAGCTCCATGGGCCTCCACGTGGAGATGGTCAGGGTGTGTGACCCTGTGCAAGGAAGAGGAGAAAGGGACCAGGTTCCATCCCTGACTTCCTAGCGATGACCCGACCCCTGGCAAAGGCTAGCGTGATGGGTAACAGTGCCTGTCTGGAAGGCACTCTTTCTCTTTTGACCTAGGAAAATGTGGGAGTGAGCACCACGCTGCCTCACGGAGGGGCTGGGGAGTTAGATGAGGTTTGGTACATAGGAATGCAGCTCATTCAATACGCTCCCCCCACCCCCCGCCCTGGCCAAGAGCCCACTGACACTGCAGCTTCTCTGTCAAGGCTGCGGTCTAACAGGAGGATTGTGGCACATGATAGCCCGTCAGGCTGCTGCATTTCAGGAGGTCAATCCCAGAGTCACAGTGTCTCTCATGGGAGGGGAGAAGTTCCGCAAAGACGCAAGCTGTCTTTCGAGGCAGACCTACCCCCGCCACCCCCTCCTCCGTTCCCCCCACCCCCACCAGTTCCTAATCATCACCACTTCTCATCAGGAGCATTGGAATCTTCTGACTAATCTTGTTGCTAGGACCAGGGACACTGGGAAGGGCAGGGACAAGAGGTTACCTGGGGTGGCAGGCAGCACCACGGCCCCATAGCCTTCCACACGATACCTCTGCCAGAAGTCCAGTGAGAGAACCTTACAGTAGAGCACGGGCCACTCCGGGAGGGCGTCTGGGAAGTAAGTGAGGTGACATTCTGGTCACAGGGACCTTTGTTAAAAGAAGATGCCAGCTGAGGATTAGTAAGGCCGAGGACCACAGTTACTCACCGGCGGATTCGTCCTCATGGAGGAAGAAGGCTTCAAATGTGAACGGGTAGGAAAAATAGGCCACCTTGTCCTAAAAAGGAGTGCCATTTTTGGATCGGTGTCACAGAGTGGACAAAGCCTCACTTGGAATTGGTTCTCTTTGGGTCCAGTGACAAGGCCACCTTCACACAGCAGGAAGAAAAACTGTCTGCCCGGTAGGAAGCCAACAGGCAAAGGGACAGCTGGATGTAAGCTGCTGTCCTTCTTTAGGAGAATAGGAGCGACCCTGGCCCAGGCAGCCCTGACTATGACCGTCCCCACACACAGAGCACATGGGAGGGCGAGCGGCGGGGGGGGGGGGGGGGGGGAGCTCAAGAAGCTTCAAATGCCACCAGAGCTGTCAATCCCATCTTCCATACCATCCCCAGGGACTTGGTGGCACAGGTCTGGGTTACTCCCGAGAGCTGCTGGAATGACGGGCTTGACCAGTCTGAAAAAGCCAAAGACCAGACACAGTAAGCTGAGCAGAGAGGCCAGGAAGTCACGGAGAAAAGGACAAAATGCTCTTTCTTATACATTCAGTCGTTCATTCGTTCACTCACTCGTTCACCATTGGCTGGGTCTGCTGTGTGCTGCTGTGTTCTGAGGGTGTGTTAGCGACCCGGCTGCCTCTCCTGGAGCTAACATTCTAGTGTGCCTGTGGGCAGGACCACAGGCGCAGGTGAGATGTAAGCTACTGGGTGGATGCGACTGCCTGGGAAGACTAGAGGTAGAGAGTAACACGGGCCAGGCCAGGCTTCAGATGCGCTCAGTTTAAGACCAGCAGAAGAGAAACAGGGAAAAAGTCGCCAAAGGGACCGGAGAGCCCACAGTGAGGAGGGACTATGGCACCAGAGGTCAAGAGAAACGCTTCGTGAAGAGAGGTGAGCTGAGTCAGGTGCTTCAGAGAGGCCAATGTGGTGGGAGGAAGGAACCCACCGTTAGACTTGACAGCGTGGAGGTGACCTATGACCTTGAGCAGCTCTAGTGGGAGTGGACGGAATGCCTCTAGAACAGTCAGAGTCGATATAAAAGAAAGTTACTTACTCGTAGCCGGCAGTTCCACAAAGAAATGGATGTAGAGATTGCCATACTCATAGCCTTGGGCTGAAACTTAAGGGTGAAGGCAGAATCTAAGTTTGGCGTGTTCTCTCATTGCCCTTCCCCCTCAGCCTAAACTTGAAAGGCCTACAGTGCTCTACAGAATAAGCCTTCTGGGGGCCCAGGAGCCTCTGTTTCCAGAAAAGACTCACCACCCAGTTTCCCAAAGACCGTGGTCAGCCCAAACTGAGCCAAGGTGCATAGCGACTCACATCCCCGTCACACCCTCGCCTGGCTCCACAAGACACTTACCTACCTCTCCGTTTACAAAGAGCCGCAGGGCACCTGGGACAGTCTAAGGCAGAGAGGAAGGGGGGTGGTGTCAGTAAGAGGGAACCAACGTTGCCACCCCAGGCCTGTCCCCAAATCTGCAGAGGACCTTACGCTGGACAGGCAACCCTGGCCACACTACTGCCTGCTCTCTCTTCCCTGACATTTCTCTCCAGGGTCCTTTCCTGTTTCTAAGACTCAGAGGGCAACAGCACAACATTCAGGTGGCAGGGAGTGCAGCGAACACTAGAACTCCTCAGGCAGCTGAGTTTTCCTTTTTAGTTATTTGTGTTATTTGACTTGACTTGTCTGCATGAGAATCTGTTGCCTATGTAGCATAAAAACAATACAAGCTAATAATGTTCTAGAGACAGAGAGAAGCCAGGGAGCAGGTCTATGCCTAGTTTGCAGGTTTAGAACCTGAATCCCTGGTGGTGGAGAAAACACAGAAAAGACCCCGGAGTGACATTTTGCTTTCATTTTCTAAGACCCAAAGCATCCTATCAGTGGAAATGGTGTCTCCTTCCCTGTCTAAGGTGCTTTGGAACAACAGCTACATGAAAGATGAGGAAGACAGTTCTAATCTTTAGATTGTGTTTTAAATTAACTGTAAACTGATACACGAATGCATTCCTATTGATAACCCCCCCCAACCCACCTAAACTGAGAGAACAGAAGTCAAAATGTCTGACATAATTCTCACTGCCCGATATCCAATTACCATCCCCACCCAGCCTGTCCCGAGAGAGAGAGAGGCTCACAAAGCGTGTGTGCCTTTCACCCCATTTGATACATCAACATGCAACGTCATGAAGCATTTCTCTGACTTCCTTCCTACACCGTAGAGTGCGTCCTGGAGGCGTTGAAGAGAGGCAGACAGCTCATCTACAGTCAGCGCTCTGCCTACCAGCTCCCAGCACTGCAGGAAGCTGAGCTACCCACCATCTCAAAGTCTGTGCCCACGAGGCTGCTGAGGTACTCCTTGTGGCGGCCATAAAGCTGAGGAAATAAAGAAAACCAGTTCTCCAAATGCAGCTCAAGCCAGACCAGGGGTTAGTTCTGAATAGGGGAAAAAAATCAGAGCAGGAGCTGCATGGTGGTTTGTGCCTGCATTCCCAGCACTGATTACTAAGACAAGTGGATTGCTGTCAGCTCAAGGCCAGCCTGGGCTACATAGGGAGTTCCTGGCTCATCTGAGCTAGAGTGAGACAGACTCAACAGACGCACATGTATCCCTGTGAATAAATAACTAAAATAAAGTGATACACAGAGGCTGTGAAGTTGGCCGGTCTGGGAATGAGGCTGGCTCTCAAGTTTACAAGCTCAATTGCTTGGGTCCTTAGCGTAGGGTTCTTGTTGATGAAGTGATACTGACGCTCATCTCTGAGGGTTGTAAGGGCTGAGTGAAATGCCTGTCACGAGCCTGGTACAGAACGCAATCACTACTCAGCCAAGTGTCCACTGTCACTGTGCTCCCTATGATCAAAGCTGCCTGCTAACAGCTGGGTTTTCTGGGTGGCAGTGGGCCGCCTCTTTCTCAGTTCCCGCCACAGGGGCTCCTTGCCACGCCCCCCATCCCCCAGGATGTGGAACACATTGATGCTTACATCTTTGAACACGCGCTGTTCCCGCTCTTCCTCCTCTGGCTGTGCGAGGGAGGACACGTTGTGGATTGTGTACTTCCATGCAGAAGTGTGTTCCTGCTTCTCTCCCTCAGTCTCGATTCTGTGAGGTCAAAGCCACAAAAGGGATCGGCTCTGTGGCTAGGAGGCGTGGCCACCCTCCAGACCCAGCCCAGGGAGTCGGCAATGCTGGTGGCATAGCTCACTTGAGGGATATGATGGAGGAGATTCTCACAAAGATCATCAGTAGAGGGAAACAGTGGCAAAGCGGAAAGGGCGCTGTTGTTAAATTATCAGTATAACCTAACATTGTTCGTTTTCATTAGGCCTATAGTTATCATTAGGACAGTATTTTCTAACCCGCAATCAGTCAAGACACAGACACCTGTTACATTTTTAAAATAGCCTTAGTTAACCTGGGGCAGGGCAGATATTAATCCTCTAAACTACTTCCCATAATGGGGCAAGTATGGGATTCTTACCCCAATCCCATGCCATCTGCTTCTAATTATTTCTATCAAGCTATCTCCCATCCATAATCTCATATACTTGTTAATATTTTTCATCTGGGCCAAATCCTCCATCCATGCCAGCCACATGCTTTTCCTTTTCCTAACCCATGGGGGCCTTCTTCTCCTCTCTTCTCCTCAGGACTCTCTTCTTCCCAAGATTCTCTCTCTCCCCCAGCCTGGGAACCTTAGCTATGCCTATCTCATTTGCCCTGCTCAGCTGTGATAGCATTTTTATTGGTCAAACAGGTTAGGTTCTTAGGCAAGGTGGGTCACAGAGACAGCAAGCAGTAATTAGCGTCAAAATACATCAGACCAACAGGGCACCAGACTACACCCAAAGGATCTGGGGCCATTTCTACCTCCAAGGCAAGGAAACTCTACAGCCCTCAGTTCTTCCGCCTGAAAGGGGGATAGACTGAGGTGTTTGGTTGCTAACTCAGTGCTGTCCTCTCAGACAAAGATGAGGAAGGTTGGCTCTGGCCTGGATGAGTCCACCTCCCCGGCTCTAGCCAGTCCCTGTACTCTCTAATGCGGTTCCTTCTCACTTAGCCACACAGCCAGGAGATTCCTCCTGTTGCATGTTTTCTGGCTGTTTCCTTAAAGGCCTATAACTCAGAACCGAATATGAACCAGTGCCTGGGATTTAAACGCTTATGAGTAAATCCAGGGCTTTCTGGGAATCTGCCCAACTAGGGGCAAGCAGAGGAGGCCCCGGCCACCCTTTCCCCCCATTCCCACCTGTAGGGTCCCTTGATGCCCGTGAGGTCAGGCTTTACTGTAATCACGCCATTGCTGTCCACCTTCACAACGCAGAGGACGTGTTCATGCGTCTTATAGCCAAGCCTAGGAAGCAGGAAGTCAATATCAAAGGGCGGGGTCACCAGGGAAAGAGACAGAGGTTGTCAGCCCCTTCAGGGACAGGAAAGAGGGCACAGTAAGAACATGCATGGAACACACTTTTTTTTTCTGAGTAAAGGGAAAAAGACCCTCTATCCAACGCAGGAAGGTGCTGCTGAGTGACAGACAGAAGGACCAGAGCTGGCCCTGGGTGAGGTGCCACTCACTTTCCATAGGGCCCCAAGTCCGCCATGATGTACATCGTCTGAAGAGGCGTGTTAATAGCATGGTTGTTCCTGACGAAGTCTTCTGAGGGTTCCCACGTGATGATGCGAGACTTGAGTTTGCTGCCCTCCCTGGGAGCGAGCACAGGAAAGGGTCACTTCCCTGAAAGAGACCATAAGGGAACCCTCCTCCCCACTGGGTCTCTAACTGGATGGGAAATGTTAGTAGGAATTCCAGGAATGTTAGCACCACAGACCACACACACACACACACACATACACATCCCCGCTTGCACTCACATCCCTCGCCTGTCCTGCCGGCGCCGCCTGACGTTTGCCATCCGCTCAACCAAAAAGGAAGGTGCCTCGCTGGCTGCAGTGGTTATTTTCTGACAGTACTGGGGAAAGAGAGCGGCAGATTGTGAATGCCGTGTGGTCAGGGTTACATGGGGGGAAAACACCTGACAGAAGCCTTTCTTCCTTCTTTCCTTCCTTCCTTCCGACCAACCCCTCCTCCAGGATGTACACCCAACAGGTAGAATCTCACAGTTACCCAGTTACCCATGCTGGGAGAAAGGGAGCGATGGCACAGCCCGAGGGAGCTGCCTACCATGTCTTGGTTTTCCTCAGGAGTCTAGAAATGAGTTGGTTGTGCTAGTAGTGACATCAGCTTGCATTCTCTGAGCCAACCAAAATTTGTGTTTAAGTTTGCCTGGTAAATATGGATGGTAGGTGGTCAAGGATGCCAAATAGGACACCAGGTTTGTTTGTTTGCTTGTTTGTTTGTTTGTTTTGAGGAAGTTCTTGCTTGGGTAAGTTAGTGCCAAGTGTATTTTTAGTTGTTTTTTCCAAAACACTCTAAAATTTATATGCTGCCAGCTCACAGCTCTCTTGAAGAAAACAGTCAAATCTTTCAAGAGACCTGCTGCACTCCAAAGGGCCATGGTCATACAACAATCAGAAAATATGGTTCTACCTCTTTGTTGTTGTTGTCATTTTTGGGATTTATTGTCTTCCTGCAAAGGCATATATAACGATGGGGGAGAACGTAAAACAAGGTCACAAGGGCACACGGGTGCAGGCAAGGACACAGGCATCCCCATGGCCTAAACAAATTCCTCTTCTCACCTATAAACTCCGGGTGACTAGAGTTTAAATAGATTGTTCTAGACTCTGCTGACCTATCTAATCAGTCCATACACTCAGGTCCCACAGGCCCTCCAGCAAGCAGAAAAGTGTAACAGCCGCTCCACCCGCAGACTCTGCCCGCTGCAGCCCGGCTGTGCCAGTAGCTCACAGAAGCTTCTAGAGCCACCCGTCTGTCTCCCTTTACGGGACTTCAGACTTACCACATAGTGCCAGTGAGGTTAGAAAGCCAGGGGAGATGAGGAAGAAAGCGACGGTGTGGGAGTGGGGGGGGGGGGGGGGTGGGAGGAGGACGGGGACACCGCAATACCTCTTCCAAGTCGGTGTATCTATCCGAGTCGGTGTAGGTGAAGATGCGCCGGTTTTTCCTGCCTCCGGAACTCTCCAGCTTCAGTATCTCTTGGCGGTACTGTTGATCCAGTGGACTCTGACAGGCGGACTCGTTTTGGTACAGGTCGACTTCGAACTGAGGTCACCACAACAAAGAAACAGACCGGCTGGAGCGACCTGCAACCTTTGGTTCCTACAGCTGTTGAATCGCATCTCTTCCAGAGCTAGCTGACATGTTTTCATAACCAAACACCACTTTGTTTCAACAACGAAGGGGGGCGGGGCGGGGCAGGGCGGCAGCGGGGAATATCGGAAAATGTCAGCGTTTAGACCCATCCAAGCTGATGCTGCTAGAGATGCCAGAGTCCAGAGACGGAGAGTTGCCTCACCCAGAACGCTAAACTGAGGAGTGGCAGCCGCTGTATTACAAATACAGCAGGGGAAAGTATAAACCGCAGGCTTTTCTGGAAGCCGGCTTGACAGTGTAAGTCACCAGCTTGGGTGGGAGTTGGGTAGGCGATGGTAGGCGGAGGACAAGTAATGCTGGCTCACCTGGCTAAAGAGCTTCTCCTGCCACCCAATCACCACCTCTTCCTCCTCCTCTTCGTCAGGGCGGTGTCCACCTCCAAACACAACAGAGTGAGTCAGAACCAGCGATAAGTCTTCCTCTCTGGTTGACTTTGACCTGTGTTCCTATTCTAGTTTCGTTTTGGTTTTTAAAATTTCGTTGTTGTTGTTTGGGAAGGCGTCTCACTCTGTAACTCAGCCCAGCCTCAAATTCCAGATCCTCCTGCCTCAGCCAGAAAAACGCTGATATCACGTGTGCACACCACCAGGCCCTATTCACGTGGACCGCCAACCCCACGGGAGTTCAGTGTCTCCCTAGGTACTCAGCCTTGACAAAGACTGGAGGTGGCGACATACTTTGGTTAATTCTAGTAGCAAGATTGGGGCCTGAGGCATCTTAATCATTACTCTAATTTGAATAAAAGGTAGTGTGGCCTTTCAGGAAGTAATTTATCAAATCCAGTATTAGGAACTGAAATTTAGTTAGAGGCTGGAAGGCCAGCCCTTCCTTAACGCTGTCTGCTTTTGCTAGCTAAGGACCCTGGTGCTTTTCTTTCATATCCCTGAAGCCACTGACAGGATCACCCATAAACACTAACTCAGAAGATCAGAGAACAGGAAGGCAAAGAAATGTTTTTTTTTTTTTTCCTTAAGAACTATATTTAACCTGGCCCAGTGGGGCACGCCTATAAATCCCAGCACTTGGGAAGGCAGAGGCAGGCGGATCACTGTGAGTTCAAGGCCAGCCTGGTCTACAAATGGAGTCCAGGACAGCCAAGGCTACACAGAGAGACCCTGTCTGTCTCAAACAAACAAACAAAAATAGTTGTTTGTCTTTCTCCAGACACATACTTTGTGATCCACCAGACCACCATTTTTGCCTAAGACTATTTCTGACTAGAAAGAGAAATAACAAAAGCATGAAAAATTATTGGCCCAACATAAGCATCCTGTCCTTTCTTTTGGCTTAGATGGCAAGAAAAATCATATTTTTAGGCAAACTCCTGTTTTTAAAATGTTTTAAGTTGTATTTACACATAAATTTGGAGTTTGGGACATATTTCTCTTAGAAGCCTCCCCCCATAAGGTCACAGTTGGGGTGAGCCAAGATGTCTCAAGCCCAAGGGCTCATGGGGTGAAAAGCGGTAACTGAACTGACTCCCAAAGGCTGTCCTCTGAGCTTCACTCTTGCACTGTGGCATGGGAGTGCACACACACAAAAGTAAATGAAAATTAAAAAAAAAAAAAAAAAAAAAAAAAAAAAGATTGCTTAGGTTCAAATGCTCCCACATTCCCCTAGGCAACAAGCTCAACCTGTCTGCGCCTTCTGTTTCTCCTCTGTACCTCTACTGCCCCAGACCCTTTCCTCAGCTCGCTAGGGGATGGATCTTCACCACAAACACGCACTAGCCGCTTGAGGGGGCCTAAAAGTGGCCAAGTCTATGAGGTCCTTCCCCATCTGGGCAGCAGGCTGGTAATGAAGGAAGTTGCTTGATGTGATTCTTTGCAGATGAACTCTGTCAAGAAAAGAGAAGCCCCAAATAAGCGTGTCAAAGACACACAACAAGGAGATAAACACAGCAAGGATGGGGAAAGAAATCACAAAGGTGGAGACGCCAAGGAGATAAACACAGCAAGGATGGGGAAAGAAATCACAAAGGCGGAGACGCCAAGGAGGCTGCAAGCACAACACGGGGAGGAGGTGGGTAGTGAGAGAGCATGTTGGGGACACAAGAGCCTGAGGGGTTTGAAAGGACTTGAGCAGGGGTGAGTCTGGAAGGTGTGCTTGGGTAGCTTTCAGTGGGAAAAGATCCTGATAGCGAGATGCGCGGAGGAAGTAGTTTGGATTGCAAGCGGAAGTGGGGGCCTCCGAGCACCCAAAATCAAAGGGTGGAATAAAGTTAGGGGGCCCTGGAGCATAAAGTTAGGAGCCCCCAGAGCTGGGGTGGTGTGACTACCGGAGGCGCAGGTTGCGCACGGGGTCCCGGGAGCGATACACGGCTTCCCCGGTGTCTGTGCTCCAGATCGCTTCCGCCATGACAGCTGCTTCGCGCCACGACTGCGCCGGAAAGCGCGGGTGCCCCGTTCCCCTGGCAACGGAGACGCTGGCTTGATCGGCACCGGAGGCTCTGCGCACGCAGCTCTCCATGCCCGCGGAGCCAGCCGCTAGCCTGGCAGCGAGACCCTCAGGCACTATACGGTGCTGTCACTTGAGGTCTACAGCCTACCTCGCCCTATGTGAATAAAGCCCACCCACACCCAAGGCCGGAGTCGATGCACTGCACAAATGAGGAAACCACCATCAATTTCTTTATTTAGGTGTGAAAATGGTGAGGGCGGCCAGAACCAGGTGGCCTGAATCACAGCTTTCTAATCAAACGCGACCCTCCACTGAACATTTGAAAACTTTGGCCTGCGGGGCTGGAGAAATGGCTTAGTGGTTCAAAGGAACTGGTTTCGGTTCCCAGTGCCCACAAGGCCACTCACACCTGACTGTAACTCCAGTTCCAGAGGGTCAGGCGCCATGCCTTCTTCTTCCAGCACACGTGGTGCACAGACGTTATGTTCAGGTAAAACACCCATACACGTAAAAGTCTTTTTTTCTTTTTTTTTAAAGAAAGAAAACTCTGGCCTAAACAGTTGGTGGGTGTGACTGAATGGGCATACTCAAAAAGACAAGAAAGCATGTTGTTGGAAGAAACAAAACAAAACAAAACAAAAATCCATGGGGCAGATATAGTAGTTGTTTCGTTGGTATGCACTGAGCCGGGAAAAGAAACAACGAGGAAGCCAGCAGTAAAAACAAGGAAGCCGGCAGCAAGGAGGGAACGGGTGTTTTTATGAACTGGCTTTTCCTGTGGACATGTTGGTTCCGGATTATTGGCCAGATTAAGATTCCGCGCCAGCCCCTGAAAAACCACCTAAGTGACATTCAGAAGTCATGGATCGCTGGAGTAGCTAAGGAAAGATGATATAAATTTAATTCCTGCAGTTTGGCAACACCAACCTTAGTTCCTTGACAGCTGCTAATCCTTCAGCTGAATAAGCAATTGTTACCTGGACCAAGGAGTTTCACGGCTGTTTGGATGTAAGGGACAGAAGTCCTGGCCGCCTCAGCTGCTCACTGTGTGCACCGAGAGCTAACCCCAAGCGGGACCTCCTTATTAAGGAACTCATTGTAGTGTTTGTTTGTGTCTCAGTTTGTTTGTGCTGACTGTAACCTTCACAAAAAAACACCTCCACGAGGTGCTTTATTCTCATTTCAAAGATGAAGCTAGCGAGGGCCAGGAGTTAAGTGAGGGGCTTATTCATGAGTGAGAAAGTGGTGAAAAGCCAGGTCCCAACCTGGTCTGCCCTCTGAGGCCTCGAACTTTCCACCGGCCCCCTTAAGAACACACAATTTCCAATTAAGTGATGGTTTCCATAGATGAAACCACAGAGATGGACTTGTTAAAAAAGATAAGCCACTCTGACTTTTCCTTGTAAGGGTGAGAGCAGCTGGGAGTGGTGGCTTATGTTTGGATTTTCCCAGCGCTGGAGGCATAAACGGAAGGATTTCAAGTGTAAGGCCTTGTTTCAAACAAAACAAAAGAAAAATAAACACTAAGAAAACAGCAACTAAGGGCGCAGAAAGTGGCTGGCTGGGTGAAGGCCTTTGCCACTACAGCATTGATGACCTGAGATTGATGCTCAGAACGAGAAAACTGACTTCACAAAATTGTCCTTTGACCTCCACACTTCGGGGCACATGTGCCGACACGCGCCATGGCCATCACCAATAAACAGCAATAGAAGTAAGCTTTTATCATGGATTCTCCTAGGCCAGTGGCCATGTCAAGATGAAACTGAACATCTCCTTTCCAGCCACTAGCTGTGAGAAACACACAGAAATGGATGATGAATGCTAGGGTCACCTGTTGTATGAGAAGCACATGGCTACAGAAGTAACTGCCGATGCTCTGGGTGCAGACTAGAAGGGTCGTGTGGTCCCCATCAGAGGGAATGATAAACAGGACATTCCCACAAAGCAAGGTGTCTGGACTCCTGCAGAGTGTCCCTGCTGTTGAGGAGGGGGCATTCTTGTTACAGACCAAGGAGAGCTGGAGAGAGGACGTGCAAGTCTATTCACAGATGCATTGTGGGTGCCCATCTGAGTGCTCTCAACTTGGATATTGGGGTGAAAGGCTGGTCCTGGACTGACAGATACTACTACGTCTCTGTGCTTGGCTCCCCAATCAGCTTACAGGATCTGAAAACTTTTCAATCCCTCTAAGGAAGACGATGTCCACGAGTATGTTGTCAGAAAGCCCTTAAACAAAGAAGGTAAGAAGCCCAGGACCAAAGCAGCCACGAGTCAGCGTCCTGTTCCCCCACGTGGCCTGCCACACAAATGCCGACGTACGGCTCTGAGGAAGCTACAGGCTGAGAATTGCCAGGAGGAGGCTGTAAGATATGCTAAACCTTTTGCCAAGAGAATGAAAGAAGTCAAAGAAAAAAAAAAAAAAAAAAAAAGACAAGAACAAACAAAAGCCGAAAAACAAAACAAAAAACAACAAAAAAACCCCACCAAGAATAAACTGCCAAGAGACTGTCCTCACGGGGCTGTCCTTCCTGAGAGCTTCTGCTTCTAAGTCCAGTCAAAATTACAATCTTCAAGAGTAATAAATTATCAGACCTTAAAGAGAAAGATGGCATCTAAGACCTTTCTTTTCATAGACAGCTACTGTGTTACAGGAGCTGTAAATAATGCTGGAGCCATAATTTAGTTTGTCACAGCCACATCAAACTTACACCAAAACCAATTTGACAGAACTGTATGCAGAATTGTTATTATACACATGATGTGGAGGAGTAGGCTGTTTATATAAGTAAGCATAATTGACATTATTTTTGTACAAATAAACTATGTTTTAAAAAAAAAAAAGATTTATTTAACATTATGTGTACAGTGCCCTGCCTGCAGGTACACGTGCAGGCCAGAAGAGGGCATCAGATCACATTATAGATGGTTGTGAGCCACCATGTGGTTGCTGGGAATTGAACTCAGAACCTCTGGAAGAGCAGACAGTGCTCTTAACCTCTAAGCCATCTCTCCAGCCTATAAACTATGTTTTAAAATTTTTCTCCTTACCTACTTATTCCTATAAATCTAGCTTTTTATTTATTTATTTACCTATTTAGTCTTTGATTTTTCAAGACTGGGTTTCTCTCTGTACCCATGGCTGCCCTGGAACTTCCTCTATAGACTCAGAGATCAGCCTGCCTCTGCCTCCTGAGTGCTGGGGGTAAAGGTGTGTGCCACCCCTGCCTGGCTAAATCCAGCTTTTAAATCTGAGGTCCTGGAATAGGAGCCAAAGGCTCTTCTCTAGGGTTTTGATTGGGACATTTTCCAAAAAAGTGCTCATAGTTTTTAGCAGACTCTGGGAAGAATTTATACTCTGATATTAAGAATGGCCTGGATTTTCTGTATTCTGGTCATTAACTTTTAAAATGTTATTTATGTGTCAGGAAGACACTACAAACCGTCTGTGCCACCAGCCCTTTGTGTCTGTGGGTTTTCCATGCATGGATCTAACCAACTACAGATTGAAAAAATGTTCAGAAAAGAACCAGGTGTTACCTGTACTGAACATGGGTAAACTTCTTTTTTTTTTTTTTTTTTTTTTTTTTTTTTTTGTCGTAATTCCCTAAACAATAGAGTAAAGCCTTTTCCTTGGGCACCATCAGGTGTGCTTTACGAAGTGATTCAGCGACGCATGGCCCTTACCTTCTGACGTGGTTTTGTTGCTGTTTTGTTTTTGTGGAAGCCAAGACTAGAACTTCTTTTTGAAAACTTTATTGTTTTGGGGGATTCTGTTTGAGATGGCCGTACAGCCAAGATGGCCTTCTGCCTCCACTTCCCAAGTCCTGTGGTTACAGATTTGTGCTACCATACCTGGTTATACGGTGCTGGAGATCAAACCCTTGAAGTCATGAATGCTAGGGCTAGGTAAGCACTCTGTCTACATCCCTACAACCCTAGGTGCTTTAAATCATCTCTAGGTCTCTAATAATACCCAATGTGGTGTAAACGCTATGGAAATATTTGTTTTACTCTATTGTGGGTTATTTTTAAGAGGGAGTGGTTTAATTTGTTTGTTTGTTTGTTTGTTTTTGAGATAGGGTTTCTCTGTGTAATAGATCTGGCTTTCCTGGGACTCTCTTTGTAGACCAGGCTGGCCTCAAAATCACAGAGATCCACCTGCCTCTGCCTCCCAAGTGCTGGGATTACAGGTGTGCACCACCACTGCCTAGTGGTAAACTGTTTTTTTTTTTTTTAATTACTTTCAAGCCAGACATGGTGGCGCACACCTTTAATCCCAGAACTCAGGAAGCAGAAGCAGGTGGATCACTGTGAGATCGAAGCCAAGCTGGTCTACAAAGCAAGTCCAGGACAGCCAGGGCTAACACAGAGAAACCCTGTCCCAAAAAACAAAAATAAAACTCAAACAAACAACAACAAAAACCTTTAAAAAGTATGCTCCAGATCAAATCTATGAGTCCATTCTCCCCTGCACTGCTGCCTCCTTTAATCTGTGCCCACCTTAAAGCCAGCTAGGTGACATGAGCCACGTGAGAGCAGTGCACAGGACAGCCTTCCTTCTCCTCAGTTGGTACTCTATGGCTTACCTGACTCCGGAGGACATAACTCAGGAAAGTGGAAAAGGGGACGGACCGAGCTGCAGAATGCCGGCGCACTGGCTGTAATACAGCTTTCTGTATTCACCTCAGTACTCCAGGAGGGCAGCATTTGCAGCAAAGTTACAACAATCTTATGAGGAACAGTCTGCCTCGTCAAAGAAATGTACATGTGTGGATACATCATAATCAAAAAGTGAAAAGAGGAGCCAGGCATGGTGACACACGCCTCTAATCCCAGCACTTGGGAGGCAGAGGCGGGTGGATCTCTATGAGTTTGAGGCCAGTTGGATCTACAAAGCAAGTCCAGGACAGCCAGGGCTACATGGAGAAACCCTGTCTCAAAAAAAAAAAAAAGTCAAAAGACAGAGAATCCAGAAAGCAGGAGGAGAGGAGAGTGAGTCTTGTACCCAAGGGACCCTCAGTGAAATCTGAGCTAAATTCTCTTCAAAATCCGCTGGCCAGACAGCAGCAGAGCAACACACCCAACAAAGACAAGGACATTTCAACAAGCTCACAAAAAATGCTAAGAGGCACTAGTGACCAGGAAGTTAATCTGGACACGGCAGAAATGGAGGTACAGGGTGCTAGGGCCGAGGACAGCTTCACTTCGTCACTATAGGTTGAGCAACTGTGTGCAACTGGGAAGGACACAGAGGGAGGGTCACGTGGACTCAGAGGAGGCCTGGCCCTCCAAAGAGGCATGTTCTTCCCTTGCTCTCTGGGATCAGACTCCTGAGTAGGAAAGAAGAAACAAGGAAAATTCCAGTCCCAGCCAACAGATACACACCATAGAAAGAAAACTAGAGGGAGTACATGGGAGGGAGGAGCTTCAGTCACTTTAACTTGAAATTGTGGCCTGTAGAAAGCAGACCGCCAAGCCAGGTGGGCAGTGGTGGTGCACGCCTTTAATCCCAGCACTCAGGAGGCAGAGGCAGGCGGATCGCTGTGAATTCGAGGCCAGCCTGGTCTACAGAGAGAGTCCAGGACAGCCAAGGCTACGCAGAGAAACCCTGTCTCGAAAAACAAAACAACACAAAAAAGAAAGCCGAATGCCAAGGACATCAGTGCGCTAAGAAAAGCAGCTGACTTTGTGAAATGCTAAGGGAGGCAGTAGGCTCTGTGGAGCGTTAAAGGAGGCAGTAGATTCTGTGGAGCGTTAAAGGAGGCAGTAGACTGTGGAACGTTAAGAGAAGCAGTTGACTTTGTTGAGTGTTGAGGGAGGCAATGGGACATTGTGGAACCTTTTGTTCTTGGGTTTCAGGTGGAGGGTGCACTTGACCTTATGGAGAATCTGTGCCTGCGTCTCCTAAAATGACAGATGTTAAAGTCTCCCAAGGAGACCACCTGGCAAGGGCACTAGGAAGAATTGCTGGCAACTGGGGGAAAACCAGATATAGAGAATGTGACAGGGACATGGATTGTTTTGGCCCATGTGAAAGTTCACATCCTTGGCTCCTTCCCATATATACAAGGGCTGCCATTTGTGACATTATCCTAGGAAATCTTCTGTCAAAGGTTTACAACAATATTTGAGTTGTGGCAAGCAGATCAGCAGGCCGGTCTTGATTCTACCTTTGGACTCTAAAGACTTTCCATTTTCAGATATTCACATAAAAACAAGAAAAGAATTTCTCAGCCACTTTAAAACTCAGGCGCCATATCAGTTATAAATGGCAGGTTTTAACAGTAGTCACACCCAACAACCCATAGGATCATTAAATATAAAAATCTAATACCTTGCTGGGTGTGGTAACACACCTTTAATTCCAGCACTTGGGATACAGAGACAGGCGGATATCTGTGAGTTCCAAGGCCAGCCTGGTCTACAAAGTGAGTCCAGGACAGCTAAGGCTGTTACACAGAGAAATCCTGTCTTGACAAATAAAAACAAAACAAACAAATAAAATCTAATACCTTTAGTGCTTCCACATAAACATAATTTGCTTTTTTTTTCTTTCTTTTCTTCCTTTTTTTTTTTTTTTTTTAAGATAGTCACACTGTGTAGCACTGGCTGCCCTGGAACTCACCATGTAGACCAGACTAACCTCAAACCTAATGTGCCCACTTCAGCCTCCCAAGTGTTGAGATTAAATCTTACACTACCACATCCGGGAGCACTCATTTTCCACGCAAAACTATCTGTAGCCAATTTGCAGCTTAAAGTCCTGTCATGTAGAGGCAAGTTGCTTAAGTTTCTTAGGTTACAGAGCTATAACTAAATGTATAAGTAATTAGTCTGTAAATTTGGGTTAATATCTCAGAGAACCTGTGGGTCGTGACCAGTGATACGGAGTACTGTGTGAATATCTTAGAGTCGGGCAGTTTGTAAGTGTCTGCCTATATAAATCTGTTCCATTTTGCGTTGTTTGAAATGAATTCACTTAACTAAACAAGTTATTTAGGTACTTCAGGAAATAATAGGCCGCCACTGTATACCTATTACAATGGCTACAGTTTGGAAGGTGGACAGGAACAAATGCTGGTGGGATGGGCTCCCACAAGGGCTGGCCAGAATAATAAAGAATACAGCCTCTTTGGGAAAACTGAAAATTTGGGAGGAGGGGTGTCATAATTTTTTATTGATTCTTTGTGAATTCCACACCATGCACCCCATGTCCAAGTCTTTCCATACCCACCCTCCACCCTTGTAACCTCCTCCCCACAAAAGAAAATTTAAAAAAGGAACAAAATAAAAGAAATGAACAAAACCAAAAACAAAATAAAACCTTGCATGGAAGGTGCAGTGTGTCACACATTATACCTTTTTTTCAAGCAGCTTTACTTACAAATGTTCATTGCAATGAGTAACACTGATCTGGTTCAAGGCCCCTGGCTTCTGCTTAGCTTATCAATATTAGGCCTTTACTGGGACTTCTCTTGGATATCCTGCCTTGAGTTATGGAGCTCTTGCTGCTCTGGTTCTGCAGGACCTGCCCTTTAATGCATCCTAACAGCTCATAGCTGGGGCAGATGTTGGCGTGGGCCCGCTCAAAGCCCTGGATCTGGACCTGGGTGGTCGCTGAGTTGGTCTTCCCGCCAGTCCTCCTTCATGGGTGGGTCTAAATATTGTGATTCCAATTTTCTAAAAGTCGCCAAGGACTCCCTACTGTGTAAGGTCTTTTATATGACATTCTTGCAAAATAATATAAATATGGGAAGAAGTAGGTCAGTGGCTTCTAGAACCGAGTTTGGTCACAGGGACATAAAGGGACGGAGTGAGAACAGTCTGGAAACAATAGGACTGTTTTATATGGGTCTGTGGCAATGGGACACAAATTATCACATTTGTTACAATCTTAAAAAAAATTGTATCACAGTTGAATTTTAGACCCTAACCACCTCCTCAGGGTCCCAGCACAATGGGTGGGTTCTACTGCATCTATTTTTGGCTCTTCCCAGGCATTGAGAAGTACTTACAATAGAATGCAAACTATGACAGGTGGATGCATGTTCCAAATGAATCATAGCCACCCCAAAAGGAGCAAGGAAGATAGGAACTGAGAGAGAAATTTTGGAAACAGTATTTTGTCAGAAAGCTGCAGGCTAAACACAAAACAAATTGCCTGCCAACATTGAACTCTAGTTACTAATGCATTTTTTTCCCAGCAGAGTTAGGTTAGCAATTTTGAAATTACTTTATTGAAAAATAAACAAATATGTAGTAGCTAATGAGACTCATTTCTCTGTCAAAACAACAACAACACAACTGTTACAAGCAAGGTGAGGAGGAAAGACGAGAATGGGTCCAGGGATGGTAGATTAAAGCTGGAATTAGGAATATAAACTCGTGGCATTTTCTAAAGTATACCTGAGCACAATATGGTTAAATATAGCTATGTATATATGAGTGCATAGTTGGCATGTGTATGTGTACTTGCTAGTTCTGTCTACTGAGAAAACCTAAAAGATGCTTTTGTCGGTAGGCACCAGTACACTTTAGTGCCCAGACCTTGAGGTCTAGATCCATTCTCCATTATGTAGGAGTCAGGGCTCCCTGGAGAATTGCTTGATTTCATAGAAAAAGCAGAATGGAGCCTCTTGGACACCTTGGCCAGGTAGCTGCCATTAGGCAAGAACAATCCTGAATTGAATGCAGGTTTGTGTGGCTGGATGCAGGTTTGTGTGGTTAGCAATCAGCCAGCTCGGGATTAGGAAAGTAGATCTTCAGAGGCAGCAACAGCCCTGCTACAAATACATGTTAGGGGGAATGACTCCAGGGAACAGTGGGTGGGATAGGGTTTAAATCCATGTCTAAAGATTAATCTTGATTTGCTTTTTCAACTTGATTGGGTTGGGCAATGCCCACATTAGTAACTCACCTTCATCAGTCTGTCAATACGTTTCCAGAAACTCAAATGATTAAATCAAGAGGGCTCTGACCTAGTGAATCATGATTTGGGGGGTTTTCTTGGTGTTTTGTTTTTGGAGTGGGGGTTGTTCGTTGGTTGGTTTGGTTTGGTGTTTCAAGACAGGGTTTCTCTGTGTAGCCTTAGCTGTCCTGGAACTTACTCTGTAGACCAGGCTGGCCTCAAACTCACAGAAATCCACCTGCCTCTGCCTCCCTCAGTGCTGGGATTAAAAGCTTGCATCACCACCCTAACGAATGGTTTAATCAGCCAATGAATTCAAATGAATTGAATTTGACTATCTGAATCATTGAACAGGGTATTGGGAGGTAGGGCCTGGGTGGAGGGAGCAGATCACGGGGGAAGTGGCCTTGGGATCCACAGCACATCCTGGCTGCTTCCTGTTATTGCTGTAGATTACTTATTTGTCACCATTACGTGAGGTGTTCTGCCACACTCTACATACCACAACTGGTGGGAAACTCTGAAACCATGAGGAAAACATTTCTTTTGCAGATATTTTGGTCACAACTTCCCAAGAGTAACTAGTTAATCAGGTCAACTTACCCAGGATCCAAGAGAATGAGCACCTCACCTCTTCCAAAGTGAGTGCTGTCAGGGGGGCAACAGCGCAGTGACTATTACCACTATTACCAAAGACGCTAGAGTCGGTATGAAGACCGTAGGCTGGTAGGGCCCAGAATCTCAGGCTGAGCAGCAGTTTCCTTATATGGCCCAGGCAGGTTGTAAACATCATTTCCCAAGAGACACACTAAGAGACTTCCGGGGACTGACTGCTTTTTCTTGACCGGCTCCATTTACCCTGCAGTGTGCTGCAACAGCTCAGGTTTCCGGGGGGTTGGGGGGGGAGGCAACAGAGTGTTCTACATAATAGGTTTCTGATGATACTGATGTCTGTGTCTCCTCCCCTTCCAAAAGCTGTTATTTTTATGTTTTTGTAGACATACCCAGACTTTCATGACCTTTCTCCCCCCCTGCCCCGCCCCCACCTCTGTACTTCTATGAAAATTACAAAACTCAATCTCTTCATCAAAACTTACTGTTAACTTTCTCCTTCACTTGTTTCTTCCAACTCTAGAACCTTTCGTGTCCATGGAGTTTCATCAACCCACCAGTGAGCTTTTGAAAGTCTACATCTACATACAAGCAATATTTCATGTATGTGTCTGTGTTTGAACTATTGTCCCAAAGAGTCCTTTGAGGCCAGCTACTGGAGGTGAGTATAGGTGATGAAAGACATTCACTGTTTTGTGTGACTAGTCTCGGTACTCCTGTCTGCAATCATAAAATGCGGTAGTTCTGAGCTTGCCCCACAACTTGTTAATTGGTTTATTCAGTTCGTATTTATTGATTCCTGAACTTGGGCTAGGCAGTAATCTAAAGAGCCTCCATTTGCCTGATATCTACTCCAGTTGCTCTCACAAATGAAGAGAGAAAGCATTCTACAGTACGCGGTGGGCAGCTCCGTCAGGGTCACTGCAGGGGCTCTAGGCTTTAGCCAGCTCAAGCCTGGCAAGCAAGGTCTTGCCCTTCTCCCCCATGCCCTCTGCCTTGCTAAAAACCATTAGATCTCATTCCTAAAGCTAGGCACCAACGTCTATTCCCCTATTTGACTACTTCCTCCTCCTGAAGCTGACTACTAAGGTCCAGCTATCAAAGTATTAAAGTCCAGCAATCAAAAAAACCCCTTTGGCTCACCCCCATTAGCATGCCCAATTAAAATTAAACACCACACCCTAATACAGGGTTTCCTCTTTTACCTTTATAAACGGTCATTGGGTCTGGCACCAGTGTTGTCCCCTCTCACCCTTACCCACATTGAAGCCAAAATAGTCATCCTAAAGTCGTGATATGAGGACCCTTAACATCGCTTTGCCAACAAAAGAGCAGGCGCACATGATCCATTTCAGCCGGTGAGGCATGAGAAAAGGCTGGCCGGAGTTTTACAGACAGCTACTCCTTCCTGGGAGAGATTCTCAGACAGCTACTCCTTCCTGAGAGAGATTCTCTGCTCTTTCCTGAATTCCGTTGTCTTCTTTTTTGCTTCCAAAGGAAGTATGGGATTCCAGCTCAAGGCTTGGAGGAGGCAAAGCCAGAAGAACTGCAGGAGCCCAGAACCATTGGATGAAGTCAGCTCTGAAGTGTAATCCATGAACCTCTATGAATTTTGTTGTTTTTAAAATTTCAGATGTTCAAAACTGTGGAACAAATGTGGATTTGTATAGAAATCCAAACACACTGTGCAGTACCGAACTATGTCCTTAAAGCTGTTATGATGATATATTTTATATTGTGTGTATTTTATTACAACTAGAAAACTTTTATAATGGTAGCAATAAAACCCTGGAACAAACAATATGACTGTCAACCAATGTGTCCAGCATCAAACTTGAAAATCTCTATTAAGGCTGATTTGAGAAGGATTACTTTAGCTGGGCATAGTGGTGCACACATTTAATCCCAGCACTTAGAAGGCAGAGGCAGGAAGATCTGTGTGAGTTCAATACTAGCCTGGTCTGCATAGTAAGTTCCAGGACAGCCAGCATTACATAGTGAGGACCTGTCTCAGATGGGGGAAAAGGGGGGTTGATTTGGTAACTTGGACCCAGTGAATGCTTGTTAAGGAGCTAGGGATGTTTTTATAAAAATTTTTATAGTTGTGGCTTGAGTTAAGTGCATCCACATGGTGGCTCAACCACTTGTAGCTCCAGTTCCAGAGAACTCGATGCCCCTCCCCTCCTCTTCTAGCCTCCAAGGACACCAGGCATGTGTATGGTGCACATACATACATGCAGACAAATATTTGTATGTACGAAATAATTTTAAAAATCTTATATTTTATGGATTTGGCTGAAGTGAAGTAATAAGGCTTGCTCTTGGGTTAAAAGGCTGTAAATCGTATATAAGAGATTGTGAGTTAGGTAGTTGGTCACCTCTTGTAGTTAATGTCCAAAAATAAATAAATAAATAAATAAATAACCTGGGGAGCATGTTCAAATGTGGACTCTAATACAATATCTCTAAGATGGAAACTGATTCTCTCTCTTTTTTTTTTTTTTTTTTAATTTCTGAGATAAGGTCTCTTTAGGTTGCCCAGGCTAGTCTTGAACTCCTGGACTTAAGCGACCCTCCCACCTCTGCCTATGAAGTAACTGCCCACCACATCAGAAAGACGTCCTGCATTTTAAGAAGGTATCAGTGCTGCTGAAATATGGATCCACACTGGTAACAAGGCATTAAACCGAGGCGTCCTGGAGCTGGGACCATATGCCATGCAGGCTTTCCTTGGGAAGATGTTGAATATTCGATTGGGTTAGCAACCTCCAACGGCCTTCTCTAGGACTCCCCCAGAAAGAGACATTCATAGCCTATGCCTATGCAAGAACAAAGGACAAAGCACGTCTCTGTAAAGGTGGATCTGCATTTTAAAAGAATAGGTGGAGTGGGATGGCTTTTAAAGAGTCTTCTCTTTTTTTTTTTTTTTGGTCTAAGGATTGAGTTCTTGAGTGAATTCACTAATAAGAAATGAGCATGATGCTGCACTCTACAATCCTGACACTCGAGAGGTGGAGGCATGAAAATTGAAAATTCCAGGCCAGCCAGGGTTACATAGTGAGGCCCTGTCTAGAAGAAAAAAAAAAAAAAAGGAAGAGGAAGGGGTGGGAGACAGAAGAAAGAGGAAGGGACAGAAGGAGGAAGGTACCCTTAATTCTTGCTTTGATGACAACACGTTCCCACCTGACCTTTCTGGCTCCAGTACTGTCCCCTCCAACTCTTACCCAGGAAGGGTGAGTCTGATAATTAGAGAGCACTTCCCATCAATGAAGCAAGTTGCCAGTAAAGCAATGGGCTCTCCACCTCAGGAAGTGTTCAAGCAGTGCCTGGGTGTTTGGTCATAGATCACGTCCAACGTGGTCGTGATCGGATGCCATCTGAGAATCTTGCCAAGACACAGCTCCTGGCTCAGTAGGTCTGAGATTCTGATCTAAAGTAGCTCCCAGAAGAATCCAATGCTGCAGGTCCCAGGACCACACCCCAGGAGGAGCATGAATATAGTGGGGAATCCCACAGCGGCAGAAAGCTCAGCTGGGCTGGAAGCTTCTAAACGTGCCTGCCTGTTGACACCCTCACATAATTATGAGGAGTTTGAATTCATTTGATTAGAGTCAATTCAGTTGATTAGAAGCAGGTCCTGGACACCTTTGTTTAGAACAAACTTTCTCCTAACCCGGACATAGCTGTCGAGCGCCACCAAACCACAGGCTTAAATGGATTTTCACCTCCAGGTTTCATTTCTGAAGAACCAACACATATACCAGGGGACAAAGCTGGGACAAAACTGAACTCTTGCCTTCAGAGGAACAGCACCGGGACCAATGATCCAATATAATTTTCTTGAAAGGGACTTCTATGGAATGGGAAGATGGTTCCGCTGATAAAATGCTTGATATTTAAAGCACTAAAACCTGAGTTTGGTACCACCAAAGGCAGGTATGGCAGCACACACTTGTATCATGTACCCTAGCACTGGGTAGGGGTCAGAGATAGGCAGCTCCCTGGGGCTTGAGGGAAAAGTCAGTTGTGCAATGGAAGGTGATTTCATGTGAGGCTGGGAGAAGTTGCTGCGTTCTACTCTCAAGACCTCTGGGTTTCATATATACATGGAGAGAGAGAGAGAGAGAGAAAGAGAGAGAGAGAGAGAGTGCACTTTTATCTCCCCTCCCCTGTTGGTAGCATGCAACCCAGCAATGAGAGCACAGGGTTGAAGTCACTTCCGGTTCTAGCTTCAGCTGATTCAAGCTTTCATCAAGATGGCAGACAGAAATCTAAATGCAGTATCTCGAGGGCTAACTTACCCTGAAGTATCTGCTTGATTCCCACAACTCAGAAACCTGCCTTGATAAAATCTCTTACGTGTAATCACATCTGTGGAAGCGTGTCAGCTGATGGTCACGGCGCCGTGGGAGGCAGGCTGCAGTGACTAGTATCTATGATCAGAGGAGGAGGCCAAGGACCAGAGATGAAGTGAGTCTCATGGGCTTACCCTACAGGGGAGTACGGCCCTGGGAGACCTTTTTCTGGCCCAGGTCTGAGCTTACCCCAATGACTCATGCTGCCTAAGATGGCAGTATTTCCTCCCCCGGGGAGAATGCAAAGCCTGAACTAAATGTGGCTTGTGTTCCCCAAGCACCCTGTGTTCCCCAAACACCCGCTTTTAACTTGATAAGAAGAGAAATTTAAATGTTCATGTCAAAACAGATAAGTTCTCAAGTAGGTCAAAAGGTATAAAAATTCAAAGTTAAATTTTAGTTGCTAATACCAGAACAATATCGGTTTATAAACTGTGACAAACATAACACACGAAATGGAAGATGTTAATAATAGTGGAAACTCAATGCAAGGTGAAGGTACTGTCTTAAAAAAAAGAATATTGTGGACCTATGACAACACTAAGGCAAATTTTTTCTTTTTAAAAATATAAGGTATTGATGGACATAGGTCTATAGCCATAGTGCTGGGGAAACTGAGGCAGAAGGACCATGAGTTGAGAGACAGTCTAGGCCACCTAATGAAACCCCAACTCATAGAAAATCAGGGCTTCCTTGGAGTTGTACACAGCACTCCTTCCCACAGATGTTAAATCTTTGTTCTGCTGTGAACAGAGCGTGTGAGATGAGGAGAGACTGAGGAAGTTCGGGGTCTCAGCCTTCTCAGGGGAACCTGGCCGCTGTCCCATTTTGTCTGTGGTATGTGGGTGGGGAGGACTAGACGGAGAGTTAAACTTCTGTTCGCTTCGGTTAAAACCCTCTTCCCTTCATTTCACAAAACCAGATGCCGGGTCTCGAGAGACACTCAGTGACTAAGAGCCCTTGCTGAGGATCGGAGTTTAGTTCTCAGCACCTACATGTGGTGTCTCACAACTGTCTAGTAACTCCAGCTCCAGGGGACCCAATGCACATGCACTCACATGCACAAACCCCGCCCACACGATTAAATTAAAACAAAACAAAAGCCTGACATTGTAAAGTAGATGCTCTCACCACACCAGTTCACATCCTGCGGCAGGGGCTGGAGAGGCGGCTCAGCAGTTGAGAGCACTTGCTGCTCTGGCAGAGGACCTGGCCTTGGTTCCCGGTAACCACATGGTGGCTCACAGTCATCCTTAACTCCAGAGTCAAAAAGCTGATGCCCTCTTCTGGCCTCCATGGGCACCAGACATGAACATGTGTACATAAATACCTGCAGGCAAAGCACTCATACACATAACGTAAAAATATATAAAATGCTTGTCCCAGGCACATATTCAGGACAGCTAAATCCACTGGTGACAGAAGGACCAGAATGCCACTGCCGTTCCACCTATAAACGCTGCAAAAACTGTGGCTTGGGCTGTCTACTGGGAGATTTAGCTCAGTCTGGGTCTCCTGCCATATTAAACCTGAGTTTTTCAACTCTCCAAGTGGTGCTTGGTTTCTCGCTGATGCCTATAATAACATGAGAGGCCATGGGTGTGGGGGGAGGGGCATTTGGCCTGCGTGTATGCATATGCACCACTTGCATCCAGAGGCTAGAGAGGGTGTCGGATTCCCTGAGACTGGAGTTACAGTCGGTTGTGAGTTGTCATGTGGCTTCTCAGAACCTGGGTCCTCTGCAAGAGCAGTGCTTCCCCACCCCCACCCCCACTGACCCCCCCTCCCCGCCTTCAGCTTTTTATTCATTCTTTGTGAGTTTCACACCTTGTACCCCAGTCCCACTCAGCTCCCTGACCCCTCATATCCACCCTCCACACTTATAACCTCCCTCCAAAAGAAAACTAAAAATAAACAAAAATAAACAAAACAAAACAAAAGCATAAAAACCATCTTGTCATGGAAGCTGTACTATGTCACAGTGTGCCTGTCCCCGTCCCCCCCCCCCCCCCCCCCGGCGTATCCTTCTGTCCACACGTCTTCCCTTGCAAATGTTCATTGCAATGAAGTCTGATTTGAGGCCTCTGCCTTTTGTCACACCATCACCTCACCCGGACTCCTCCCGGTTATCCTGTTGCTGCCCGGTGTCGTGGAGACTCTGCATCTTTGGATCAGCAGAACTGGCTCTTTCACACCCTCCAGCAGTTCATAGACAGAGTAGATGTTGGGTTCGAAGACAGTAAAGATTTGGGGGTCGAATAAGTCAAAGCCCTGGACTTGGGTCTAGATGGTAGTTGAGCTGGTCAACCCACTAGCTCTCCTGAATCTGCACCACCAAGGTGAGCTCTCTCCGGCACTGCTCCGGCTAGCCCACCCTTGAACAAAGCAAGTCCAAAGCCAGTCTTGGGTGGTGAGGTCACAAGCACAGGCATGGAGTGTGACAGGGGGAAAGGCATGGAAACAGAAGCCCATGCTGTGACTTGGGGAAGAACGATCAAGTTAGTTCAGTTGGGAGAGTTTGGGCGAAGGAATGCCTCCACAGGCAGGAAACAATCAGTTCCCGGCTCTCTTGCCCTTGGGCCCAGGTCACCTGCACCCACACCTCCAGAGTCAGTTCCACTGTGCAGCTGGTTCCTTTAGTCACTGAGACAGAGGCATTTTGGGAAATCATCGCTCCTGCTGTATTACGTGCAGAGTAGAAAGGCGTCTGCCAGTGCATGCTTGGAGTGTTTGTTAATAGAACAAAAGAGCAAACCAGTACAGATGCCGTGCCTGGTGTGTCTGTCCTCTTAGCCCCAAAGAGAGGAAGTGGCAAAGGGCCACTTAGCGCTCTGTAGCTTCCCTCCCAGAATAAAAGGAATTCCAGTGCAGACCTCACCTCATTCTGGCTCCCACCACAGTCTTCAAAAGCATCTATCATCCTCACGTGTCCTACAACATCCAGGTGGAGCCCTGGCAGGGAAAAGAGAGAACTCAGCCATTTGCTAAGTCCCAGTGAGCACATCGGGTGATACCCAGAGGAGGCCACCATCATGTTTTAGTCATCACAGAAGTAGGAGGCCCTCTCGGGGATGCCCATCCCAGAACTCCAGCCTCCACCAGACACAGACACTGAAGCGTGCAAGACATAACACCAGGAGCTTATGACTTCCGGAAGAGCAAAGGCTTCTGGGAAGCAGGCATTGAAATGAGAGCGGGAAGTGGTGTGGGGTGGGGAAACTCCTAACTTTCTGGCCCCATTCTGAGCTCATGACTCAGTGACGATGTTAGCCATGACAGCTTGGCTTGCTCCGAATCTGTCTAACTCGTAATAAGCTATCGAGGTTTTAAGACAGAAATAGGAAGATCAAAGGAAAATGCAGTTATCATAGACTCTAGCTACACTCTAAATCACCACGCTATTTCAATCCAGCCAGAAAATGGATCCGTGAGACAGTGTTAAATCTGACAGTCAAGACCGGAGTAAGTAGGCTAAGCCAGCAAGATACTTTTTATATTACTGTCACCCTTATCATCAAAGCAAACATTATTGATTGCCCAACATAATTGAGAGAAGCTTCTGCAGAGTTTCTGATCTAGTTTGAGTGACAGGAAAGATGGATGCATAAGGAAACAGGAAGAGCTGGGGATGTAGCTCAGTTGGTTGGTACAGTACTTGCCTAGCATACATGAAGCCCTAGGGCCCCCCGCTCCAGCCCTGTGTAAACCAGATGTGATGGTGCATGCCTGTAATTCCAGCACCGGATAAACAAAGGCAGGAGGATTAAAAGTTCAAGGTCATCCTTTGGGACAAAGCAAGTTCAAGGCCCGTCTTGGGTGCTGGGGATGAGGCTGTGAGCACGGGGCAAGGAGCGTAGCTGAGGGAAAGGCGCGGAACAAGGCCATGCTGTGAGCTGGGGAAGAATGAACTAGCTGGTTCAGCTGGGAGGGTTCGGGTGAAGGAGCAATAAGATGGCAGGTCGGGCGTGGTGGCTCATGCCTTTAATCCCAGCACTTGGGAGGCAGAGGCAGGCGGATTGCTGTGAGTTTGAGGCCAGCCTGGTCTACAAAGCGAGTCCAGGATAGCCAAGGCTACACAGAGAAACCCTGTCTTGAAAAAAAAAAAAAAAAAAGATGGCAGGTCGGAGACATGAGAGCAGAAGTGGTATAGAATCTTACTACTGCGTGAGCTCTGTCCTATGGGGAGCAGTGGGCTGACCAAAATGTTAGGGGAGAGGTAGAGGTGGGTGTGGTAGGGAGCTTGGGATGGAGAGGGCTAGGCTTAGAGGTGATGCATGCAGGGCAGCAGCAGCTCAGTTTAGGGAAGGCAAGGACGGAAGGAACAGAAGCAAGAGACCTCTGATAAACTGACTTGGAACCTGGTGAGATGTGAGGAAGATAGGAGGAGAAAAGGAGAAAGATTGAGAGCCCAGATGACCCCCTGGCTTCCAACATGGCCGTCTGCAAAACGGCCATGTTCCTTATAAAACTGTTGCCTTGTCAACAAGGTTTGTTTGTTTGTTTGTTTGTTTGTTTGTTTTTCTCTCCATTGCCCTGTGTCTGGTTGTGCTCAGAATGAAGGGAAAACGGCTTTTTAGGAAAAATCATCCCTGCCATACACTCCAGGCAACCCTAGCGATGGTAACAGGAGAACAAGAGGGTATGAGGCGTGGACAGGCTTGTAGAATGGGCAGAGGCAAGCTGGAGATGGAGCCTCCTACGGTTGGCGGTTCGTGACAGAGTTCTAGCCTTTGGAACCCAAGGAAACCACCACAGTCATTTAGTAGATCCACTCCCCTCTACAGATAAGGAAACCCCTGGTGTCTCAACAGAGTGATTTCTCCAAGGTCACATGGCCAAAGTAGCAAGGTAGGGCTAGAAGTTGACTTTGCCGTCTTAATAATCTAGTCCTCCGGATTTTTCTACTGATTACTTAGTGGGTAGGTGGGTAGGGTATGCATACATACGTCTGCTTGAAACATGACCCTCCGCCCGCCACCCCCCCCCCGACTTTTAGACAAGATCTCATTTAGCTCAGGCTGACCTCAAACTCCCTAGGTGATGGTGAACTTGGACTCCCAATCTTGCTGCCTCTGTCTCCCAAGTGCTGGAATCACAGGCGTGCACCACCATGGCCTATGTGTGTGCTGCTGGGTATCAAGCCTAGAGCTTTGTGCACTCTAGGTAAGCATTCTCCCAACTGAGCTACACCCCCAGCCCCAAAATGAGACTTAAAAAAAAAATATCTTCTCTATGGAGTTACCATAAAATATATTTCATCAGATTTCCCCAGAGAACAGCTATACAGAGCAATAATACAATGGGTTTGTTCAGTTTGTTTAGTTCACTTTAAAGTCCCGTCTTTATCTGTGACTTAGGATAGCTGGCTCATGGCTTCATTTTTACCCTAACTATCTTAGGATTTATTCGGGATAAATCATCTTTGCTGTGTGCTGAGATTTGTCACTTTCCTCAGCCACTTCTCTGCATTGCCCTGACAAGGCATGGAACAGACCTGACACCTTTTTCATTTGAAGCGAAATTTATTAAAATTCATAATGTGTAAACTGGCCCGGGTGAGGGCGACACAGGGGAAAGAGAAAACAAAAAGCACATACTATTAAGAGCTCAATAGATATTTAAGCAGATGAGAGAGGCAGAATGTGGGTTTTAAAAAAGGGAAGAACAGTCTTGCCTGGAAGGGGCAGGTGTTCCATGAATAAAGAAAGGGAAGAAACAGCATTTTGCTTACCTACCAGGGTAGTTCTTAGGAATTCCCCCAGCCCTCCTCAATGGGCTGGTCCCAGGAAGGCCTTGAACTGGCTCTTCCGTCTCAACAGGCTGTGACTAACTGGAAAAACTCATTTGTCCTGGGTTTTCTGGTCAAAACCCTTCTGCTGTGTTATGTCAGCCTCAGAAGCCATGATACAGTTTATCAACGTCCTGCTCCAAGTAACCACATGATGAAAAGCCACAGAGAAGACAATAGTCTCTTGTCTCCAGGGAAACGCACAACCCATTTCGGACATTTCTTTTCCTTGCTTACAAGTTCCTCCTCTGAAGGGAGCCATCTGGCAATGTTTCTATTTGTCCCCAGGGTCCATATTGCTCAGGGAGACCATTCAGAGTTCGTCTTTTTTTTTTTTTTTTTTTTTTTCCTTTTAAATAGTCACACTGCCCCAGAGGCCAGGATAAGCATAAGCCAGAGCACAAAGGCCCTCCATTCTCTGAGGACAAGCGACTGCATCCCCAAGAGGGGACACTGGCATATGGAGCCCTCCACAGGTCAAGAGATCTAATCATTTGTTGTTCTAGGAAACCAGCAAGAGGAAATGTATTTTAGCATGAGCAGAAAACAAAACAAAACAAAAACAAAAACAAAAACATAGCCTGCCTCAAAATGAATGACTGCCAGGCCAGTGAGAGAAGTCTGAAACAGACAGTGAGGGAAACGGCAGGGGATCTGGGCTGCTCCAAAGATGGCAGGGCTGCTTGGCAGTCACTGTCCCACTTACCTGCCAAGGGCTGTGCATGCAGCATGCGGAGTTCTCATCTTGGAAGGAAGTGGAGGTAAGCAAAGTAGGTGGAAGGTCCCTGAATGATGCCTAGAGAGAGGTGGGGAAGGAGGGAGGGAGGGAGGGAGAGACAGACACATGGAAACAGAGACAGAGAGAGACAGACAGACACACACACACACACACACACACAGAGAGAGAGAGAGAGAGAGAGAGAGAGAGAGAGAGAGAGAGAGAGAGAGAGATGTGCAATTGATGCAGGGGCCCACTATTTTCACCCTGATCTCGAGTGACATGCTCTGTTTCTGCTGTTGTGATTACTGAACTACCTGAAACCCCTGTGCTGACTTATGAGAAGTTTCTGGCAATTTTCATCTTTCATCTGAACTTTCGGTCTCCTAACCTCCATTTCTTAGACGTATTTGTCAATTTTCCACTAGGGAGACAGATACTTATGCTAAGAAGATTTGGAAAAAAAATGAGAAGCCCACATAAGCATCAGTATCATATCTGCAAAGCTATGAGAATACAGTCAGCTACAGGACAATGGCACGGCGGCGTGCCAAGTGATGCTTCATACCAACATTGAGGGATGGGCCACGCTGGTTTGGTGCTGATGCTGCTTCGTCCTTGACCAAAGCATTAGATGCAGAGATGTAAGACCTCTGTTTTGATGTTACCTTTACTGCAGCAGTTCACCACACATTATTCACAGGATGCAGTATTATATCCCCTGAACATTCTAGAAGGTTCCATTTTGAAATGGCTTGGTGGTAGAGAACTTGCCTAGCACTGTGCAGGCTCAAGGTTGATGCCAAGAGCAACCGCCCTGAAATATAATCTATCTACAGACAGAGCTTCCTGAACCCATAAGTGCAAAACAAAAAACAGGTTCCAACATTCAGGGAATAGATGCAAAGAAACAATGCTTGACTGAGGAGCTGAACTGCTTCAAAGAAAACAAGAAGAGCCAGATGTCTGTGTCTTTTACTGGGCAGCAGCCTTATCTGGGCTGTCTAGCCCGTTTGTTGTTGTTGTTGTTTTGTTTGTTTGTTTTGTTTTTTGTGCCTTCTTCAGAAGGGAAATGCTCTTTAGGCTTCCAGTTCATACCTGTGATCCCAGCACTGTGGAACCTGAGTTAGGAAGAGTGTGTGACTCTGAAGCTAACCGGAGCTACACAATAAGGTCTGAGAAGGTTGTCTCAAAAACAAAAAGAGGAAGAAAAGGAGAAATAGTCTTTATATACATGTCTGTGACTGGAGAGAGGCTACTGGTCACTCTCCTCAAGGTGAGACTCGTGCTCTGGGTTCTGATGGATGGACGTCCTCCTTAGGTGTTTCCAGGTCAAAGTGGGAGTTCATAGAGCCTAGCCCTTAAGTTTCCTATCTTGTGAAACATGTTAATGAAGTTCTGCCTCCTCTGTTCCTTTTCGATTTTTGTTTGGTCCTAACACACTTGTCACTTTCCAAGGCACTGAGATAAAAGTTATATATTAATCTCTGGGCTTGTCGATCGATACCTTCTGGGGCCACAGTTGTTCTGAAGGAGGCACCCTCCGCGAGGCATGAAGTCAGAGAGCCACACAGCAATCATCTAAACTAACCTTTGATTTTTACCACTGGACATTCAAAACACTGGGAGGTGAAGTGACTTGAGGGGTCCTCAGGCCACCATCCTGATGGTAGGGTGATGCCTCTTCTCAACTCTTTGGGAACTTCTTTCAAAAAAGTAAATCTTTTGAGATTTTTTTTTTATCCCCCATCCCCCAATTAATGTTTAATCACAATAAGCAGAAAAGATGAGTCCGTTAATCTTACAGTGGATTGGGTAGAAGGTAAGGACAGAATCAAAATATGAGAAGTAAGACGGGCGTGAGGCAGAGGCCGGTGGATCTCTGAGTTCGAGGCCAGCCTGGGCCACAGAGCGAGAGTTCCGGGACAGCCAAGGTTGTTACACCGAGAAACCCTGTCTCGAAACAAACAAACAAAACAACTGAGTAAATGAATAAGGGTAACACTTATGTAATTGGACCTAGTTATAAGAGCTATTCAGACCCACTGGGCTTGGAGTTGTACCTTCCCTGGCTAGACCAAGCTGACAGACATAAGCTGCAAGGCGGGAAGAGGAGCAGCTTTGCCAAGTCAGTCATATTGCAGCAAGGGATCTGTCACATTCTATAGTTTCCTTGTTGCATCTGCCTGGAGTCACAGGGTGTTCCCTGCTGTGCCTCTGTGTGTGTGTGTGTGTGTGTCCGTGTCCATCCTTTAAGCAATCAACCTCTCAAAATCCTTCCTTCTGGGCCTTTCCCCTAAGTAAATTCTTACAGAAGGCTATAAAAGAACAACTCATCTAGACAGAACAATTCTTTAGCTGCCACGGGAGGCCAAGGTGCATGGTAGGTAAGTCGAAATAACCTTTCCTGGTTCCTGCAAAGAGGATGATGAAATTTCCTCATGACTGGGGAACATTTAGTCCTAGATTTAGACTTGTCTTCCCTGGGCATTTTTCTGGTGCCAGATTTGGCTATGGATTGGCAACTTTTTCCTGTGTGTCGTAGGGAGTGACTAAATCTGCCGCAGGGAGAAACGTCTTTTCCGGGCCTGAAACCAGGCAGAAACAGCCATAAACTGTCAGGGCTGGAAAGATCCACAGACCTTTCTCATCTGTGCTGTTTAGAAACTGAGGCCCAAGACGGATACCCAGGGCCACTCAGATTGTTGGGGAGACAGTTATTGAATGTGGGGTTCTCTAGACAGCAATGGGAGGATAGCTGCCTTCTGTAGTAAGATGGTGCAGTGTTTCCAAGGCAGTCTAAGCCAGGGCTCTCGGCTCTTCACCTCCTTCATGTCTGCTGCCTGTGGCAGATCTGAACAGCTAGCCAGCCCTGATAATCTGGTCCCTGGTGTTTTAAGTATTCTGAAGTCTTCTTGGTCTCAAGCAGGTGCCTGAATTGTAACAGTACTGGGCAGATGGCCTTTGAGGAGTGCTGAGGGTTTGAATTGCAGTGCATTTTATGTACCTGGCTATATTTAACACATACCCAGTGCCTCGCCTTCAGCTGGGACAAAGGATTCTTACTCCTATGGAGGGGCTTGGTAAGAGTCCCTGAGAATACAGAAGGAAAAGAAACTCAATCTCAAAGTCAGTTTCTTTTACTGGCATGTCACGGCCTGCTACTGACCCCACCTACCAGCAAGGTAGCTGGATGCCAAGTGGGCGTTGCTAATCCCGTTCAGTACTGACAGTCTTTCCCTGGCGATATCAGCTCTCCCAGGTGGAGGCTCAGTCCCTAAGACTGAATCCTGATTTCAGAGCCAGTCACAAGCTCCAGGTTGCTCCACCTGCGCTCTCACAGCATTCCCACAGCCCCTGCTCAAATGTGATCACCTTACAAGAGATGCTCACGAACCCCAGGGGAACACTTACTTTGGCTGTTTCAAAGGCCACAGGGCAAGTAAGTATGTGGGAAGGTGTGTGGAGTATCTTTGCTCTCTCTGGGCACTCCACCTTCCAGCAACTTCCATGTACTCGGTCATCTGGAGTTTTGTGGAGATTTTATGGCCTAATACAATCAAAGCTCAGGCAGCCATATAGACCTAATGCTAATAGGCTGAGCAGGGAATCCCAGCAAGGCTTGTTGGTTGAGATTCCTCTTAGCTTCTCCGAGCATCATTCCTCCCTCCCTTCCAGACACAGGGCAGAATCTATTCTGAAATGGGAGGGTTGTGGTCCATTATCAGATGATGTAGTTCTAAGAATTTGACGGTCATCACCAATAAAGAAAACTGTGTGAGTGTGTGTGTGTGTGTTGGGGGGCGGGGGTGATTAGAGAGTTTCCTCTGGAAGAAGAAATTATGGTTTCTATGTCCTAATTTAAGGAGAAAGTTGTGAACCAGTAACTAGTGTGGATGAAAAGTGTGTGTGTGTGTGTGTGTGTGTGTGTGTGTGTGTGTGTGTGTGCAGCTGTTGTGTGTATGATCATATAGCAAATGACATATGTAATATATGAGACATAGAGATACCTATCATCTATTGTGGTATTGCAGCTATCGCCTTGGCATTTTCCTCTATTCTGGAGCTTCTTGAAAGGTCAGTTATACGGCTCTTGCTTGAGACAGGGTGTTTGTTGGCTCATTCCACCATCAACCCCAACAAGGTTCTTGTCATTGGTGGAAATGAATTCCAACAACTCTTTCCCACTCGGTCTCCCAATCTCCTTGGTGCCTTGCAAATCTGAGAGCCAAACTCCGAAGGTTCCAGTACTCTGTGGGGTCTTCAGAGCAGACCTATTGCCTGTGAGCTTGCTGGAGGTGTAGGCTCCGGGCCTCCTTCCATCACCTCCTGAGGCAGGGTCTACATTTTTCCAAGGTCACTAGATGGTTCTCACTTACACAACAGGGTGAGAAACTGGCTAGCAGACTATCAGCACTCTAACCCTGTGCAACCTCCAGATGTTAACCTTCTCCACGCTGTCACTTATTCGGTATGTGCTCAGTGCTATCCTGTCTCAATACTATGCTTACACATGCACACACACAAACACACACACACACACACACACACACACATACACAAACACACACAGGCACACACACATGCACACACACAAACACACACAAGCACACACACACACATGAGAAATAAATAAGGCATTGGCTTCCAGGAATTGGTGATCTCGTATGAAAACAGACATGAAAAGATGAGAGTAAAACACTGAGGTGGGACAGGAGGGGAATGACCTAACTCTGCCCAGAGAAATCCAATAAATGTCACAAGGAAGGGGGCTCTGGCTGGAGTTTTGGAAACATACAGGAGTTCATGTGGCAGAGAGGACATTGCTTGTTAGAGGTATGGGGTTATGTCCTGTGCTCTATTTCCCCCTTCTGCCACCCCCCGCCCCCGACACACAGACACAGGAGAAGAGGCTGTGTCTCTCTCTTCAGAGCATGTTCTGAGTCTCAGGGAAGGATGAAGACTGAACAAGAGGCTTAGGATGCAGACAAATGCCTTAAGCATCACGGAAACCCTGTATGCGTTACTCAGGCCCCTTCTGCAGGCAATGCCTTTCCCAGACATGGTTTCCAGGGCCACAACCCCACATTTGCCCGGTTCTGTTCTCAGCCCCACACCATTCTTTCATACCAGCCAGGAGTCTTGGCTAGGACACAGAACACAGTTCAGCTTTGACTTTGAATTCTTTCTTCTACTTCCTAGTGAAGAGCGTATGTGCATGACTCAAAGAAAAGAAGAGACATGAGGGACTAAATTTCCTGATCAGATGTGGTGGCTGCGTGGGCTGCAAGGAGGAGAAATGAGAGGGTGGGTGATCGCTGGGTCCAGAACTTCAGTTTTACAAGATGCAAACATTCTAGAGTTCTGTCACCAGCTCAGCGTTTCTGCATTGTGTGGTTTGTGTGGATAGGGTGGAGATATTTATGCTGTGTTTGTAAACACCGTTAAAGCAAAACTGCCCCAGTGATACTGCAAAAGCACATTTGACTCAGTGAATACTGAGAGAGTTCTCTGCTCACAAAGAAACAGTAGCAGAAAGGTGTGGAGCTCACACTTGTGTTCCCAGTACTCAAGTTTGAGACAGGAGGGTCATGAGTTCAAGGCTATCCTGGCTACATAGTGAGACAGGAAAGAATAGCGGAGGGCTAGAAAAGTCACAGAACCTTTTCATACTTGGGCCACACAAAGTAAAGACAGGAGCTCACTGAGGAATTGAGTTATTAGAGAATTTATCTTGGGGCAGGGCCTAGAGTTCAGAGATTGAACATTTGACTAGCGTGGTTAAAGCTTGTAGTTCAAATCCCAGCAATGCACACACACACACACACACACACACACACACACACACACACACACACACACACACACAGAGAGAGAGAGGGGGGGGGAGAGAGAGAAAGAGAGAAAGAATTACCCTTGGATTAAAAAAAATTCTTGGCCAGAAATATATTTATTCATATCTTACCTTTTTTTTTTTCTAAAGTTGGCTTATGAAAGACACATTCAGCAATATTGGGAGAGACCTTGGAGGGCTAGCAGTGCAGCTAAGTGGCACAACACGTGTCAATTGTGCACAAGTCCCGAATCCCCAGCAGAAAGGGAGTGGGGGAAGTGGGGAGAGAAGAAATCAAGAAGGGAATGGAGAGAGAAGAGAGGGAAAGAGAAAGGAAGAGGAGACAAAACTGCTCACATCTGAGCCTGGTGATTTAGGCTTAGAGCGAAAAGTCATGAAGGAGGCGTTTCTGCCTGCAGCCTCAGCCACAGTGTGGGCCCAGGGAAACTTGGGTTTGTCACGACCACAAATTGGTTTATTGAGGGAGGGGGAAGCCCTGTGGAATTTCTGAGAAAAGGTGTGGTGTCCCCTCCCAGCCCGTGCCCCGTGCCACCCCAGCAGAGCCTGACTGGCAGGGAGCAAGCTATCTGGAGAAAGAGGGAAGAGAAATTCTAAGGCTTGGAAACATTTCTCATATCTGTGATATAATAAGCTCCGGCTCCCCAAGCAGAATGGGACATCCTGGGTCATTAGACCCTGCCCCCTTGCTGGCAGGCCAGTGGCCCAGTGTGAAGTAATTTGCCCAGGATCACTGGGTGGGGCGAATGCAGAGCTATAACTCAGGCCCTCAGACTCTGAAGCCTCTTTCCCTCCCGGATCTTTCTGGGCTCTCTCAGCTTGTGCACACCGCAAGCTTGTGTTTTTCCTGGGCTTTTCCTGTTTCCCGAGACACCCCCCCCTCCCCTCGAGACCCCGTCTCTCTCTCTCAGTGTGGCTCCGTTGAGGCTCCTAGTATGATCCAGGTCTCATTTCAGTGATGAAAGTCTTTCTGCACCTCTCAACCCTCCTGGCTTCCATGACCTTGCTCCAGATTGCAGCATCGGCCAGAAACAGTAAGTGCTATATACTGTTTTTGATTCTTGGAATCAGACTGGGACAAAGAACCAGGCGCGGTGGCGCATGCCTGTAATCCCAGCACTCTGGGAGGCAGAGGCAGAGGCAGGTGGATTGCTGTGAGTCCGAGGACAGCCTGGTCTACAAAGTGAGTCCAGGACAGCCAAGGCTACACAGAGAAACAAACAAACAAACTAACAAAAAGACTGGGACAAACAACCAAAACCTGGGTGGCTGAAATTGATGCTAATTTATTTTTTACATATCCCAGAAGGCTAGAAATCCAAGTTGAAGGCAATGGTAGGACAATGTTCTCCCTGAAGGCCCTAAAAAAAGGGAGGCTCCTTTGCCTCTCCCAGCTTCTGATGGTGCTAGGCATCCTTAGTAACCTTGGCTCATAGCGACCCCGGTCTTTACATGCTTTCTCTGTGGGTCCTTTCCTAACCCTGGACTTTGGGTCCACCTTAATCCTCATGACCACACCTGAATTAATAACATCTGCAAAGACCATTTGGAAATAAGGTCACATGCTGAAGTTCCAAATGGATACCGTTCAATCCACTGCAGTCTCCTTGAAGGGGATAGAGGCGAACTGTCACATTCCATACCCCATTACAAGGGAGAACATGCTCTGGCTATTGGGCAAACAGGCTTCTTCAAGGGTCCATATGACCGTCTCACCAGAAACCAGGTAGCCCAAGCTGAGTGGTCACACTGAACGTCTTTTATTGTCCTCTTCCTGGGCACTCTGCCGAAATCCCATAGGGCACTCTTGGCATCTTGCTGGAGAGCAGACTCTTCCCAATCTGTGTCACCTTCCTTTAAGGCATCGGTTCTTAACCCCTGAGTCCCGACCCCCTTTGGGGAGGTCAAATGATCTTTTCACAGGGCTTGCAGTATCAACTATTCACATTACAATTCAAAATAGTAGCAAAATTAAAGTTATGAAGTAGCTACAAGACTACTTTTATGGTTGGGGGCGGGGTCAGCACAACATGAGGATTGGTATTAAAGAGTCATGGCACCGTGAGAACCACTGCTTTAGAGTCTTGTAAAATATCCTCATCTTGATCTTCTACCTGCTCGGGTCTGAGGTATGAAGTAATGGCAGAGAGAGAGAGAGAGAGAGAGAGAGAGAGAGAGAGAGAGAGAGAGAGAGAGAGAGCGCCAAAGGACATCATCCCAAGGAGTGGCGACCCATACTCTACTTCCTGTTCTTTCCTTGCCAAGCTCCAGCTGCCAGAACTGCCACCATCCGTGTCGCAGTGGATGAAGTCAAGTTCTGGGTCAACAAGGCCTTCCTGGAATCCCGGGCCAGGTAAATGCAGCACGTGTGTGTGTGTGTGTGTGTGTGTGTGTGTGTGTGTGTGTGTGTGAGAGAGAGAGAGAGAGAGAGAGAGAGAGAGAGAGAGAGAGAGAGAGAGAGAGAGAGAGAGAGAGGTTTCCCTTCACGGGCTTCCTGTTAGTGACAAGTGCATGTAGACCAGGCCCAACAAGCCAGCGAGTGAGCCAAAGCAGTTATAAAACTCACCTTTCCACACTCTCCACCCCACCAAGTATTGTAGCAAACAGAAACAATATAACTTCTGAGCCCTCAAATCCAGCTTCTAAGGCACCTTGAGGAGACACGTAATACAATCCTGCAAGAACTTCCTCCCACGTGGCCCAGGGGCTCATTTGGTTATGCCTGCCGGACTCAGAAAGTTTTTCACTTCAGGCTCTCCAGAAACAGAACCATAGACACTGGGTCCATGCAGGTAATTTCGGGGAGGAGTGCTCTCAAGCGAGTTGCCACATGTTGCAAAATTGAGTGTGGCTTCAAGCCCATCCTCAGCCTGATCACCCCACCACGGCCACCCGCAGAGGCCTAGAGTGTAAGGTGCACCTCAGAGCCTGTCCCACTTTGGAGCGAGGGAGCAGAGCTTTCACATACCCACATTAGGCTGACGTGGCCCCAGGCTTGGGACTCCTGTGGCAAAAGTTAAAGCACGGTAGTGTTATTACTGGGAGCCTCTGATCAGGCAACCACAGGGCCTCGGAAGCAAGTGTCAAATAAGGCTACAGGGGTGAGCCTAGGGGCCGCACAAACAGCAGCTGGGCAAGGAGCACAGGGACCCTCTTGATGGATTTGAGGAGGCCTGGATCAACAGACTTAGCCACTGTCCACCCTGTGAAGAGGGTTGGGACTCATGAAACAAGCAATTCCGTGATCCTTTTGGTGACTTTTAGGTTGCTTCTTGTTGCTGTTGCTGTTGTTGCTGCTGCTGCTGCTGTTTTTCAAGGCAGGGTTTCTCTATGTAGTGTTGGCTGTCCTGGACTGCCTTTGTAGACCAGGTTGGCTTTGAATTCACAGTGATCCACCCGCTTCTGCCTCCCTGAGTGCTGAGATTAAAGGCCTGTGCCTCCATGCCCAGCTGAGCTTTGCTGAGGTGTTCAGCATAGGCTGGGTGCTTTTGGCCACAGACTCCACACCAGTTTTTGGGACAGATGCATAGGCAGAACTGGGGGCCCATTTGTGTCCTGGCACTACAATTCTTAGATTGTAAGGCTCGGCGGTAGTATACCAGGAGTTCTCAAGTTTGGATTCATCCATTGTAGGACCTGTGTGGTCTTATGACACCAGTTGGTTCTGACACAGCCAGCCCACACACAAGCCTTTCAGCTGAAAGTCAGCAATCTTTGGTCCATCCATCAGCTTTACTTAAGGACAGACAACAATGCTTTACAGCATTGGTTTGTTTGTTTGTTTGTTTGTTTGTCTGTCTGTTTTTCTTCAGCACCATCAGAAGAGACAAAAGGGAAGATGCCGAGGGCCCACGTTTCCTCCTCAGCTTCCCCCTGTTCACACACTACCTTGCGCCTCTCCAGTGAGCCACAGACACACTTCTACAAAGCCAGCTCACGGTCCCCATTGGTTCCTATTGTAGGCTGAAGACCGCCTTGATCACCGGGGCGCTTAAGACTCGGCAGCTCTCGGCCTATTTCAAGCATGCCAAAGGCTGGACTCGCGCAGCCATCCGCAGCGGGCAGGTGTGGGAGGAGTCTCTAAGGAAACTGAAGCAAGAGGTGTCCCTGACCAATGTCACAGGTACAGAAAACTTGCTAGCCCTCTGAGGACAGGAAGAGGTAGTCAGTGCAGAACAGAGGCTCTTAGGGAGTTGTCTCCCTTCTCAGTTAAATCCGAAAGTCCACACGGGCCAGAGCTCAGAAGCTCTTTTGGGACAGCTAGGCCAGTGTCCCCTTTTACAGATGGAAGAACTCCTAGTGACAAATTTATATTGCCAACTGATAGACAAGGTGCGCCCGTGTTCAGTGTGTTATGTGGTTCTGAAGGCCCCTTCCCCGGAGGAAATGCCAATGTCAATATACAGTGTTTCCTGCCCCCAAACCAGTGTCCTCCCTCCAGTGTTGGATGGGTTTGCTGGGAGTATGTCTCAAGAGGTGAAACTTCTACCCTGTTCTGGAGAACACTGAGCTGTCTCTTTTCTAGTGTGATTCCCTGCCTGTTGGCAGTGTCTCAGAATTCGGCCCTGTTTTGGGGGCTCTCCTCTGTTTCAGGCCAAGGCCTGAACTTGACTTTGCTCTCTTCGGAGGTGGGCTGTGATTTCCCGGCCCCGCTAGCGAACTGCAACCCAAGCAGCCCTTACCGGACCATCACCGGAGACTGTAACAACAGGTGACCTTACCACCCTACCCCACCTCTTGGACGTGGCATCACCACTGAGGCCACTGCGCGGCCCCTCTAAGGAGCTAGACAATCTCAGGCCTGGGGGCTGGGGAAATTCAGAACCTCACAATGCAGAGGATTCCCTCCTCCCAGTCTGCTTTCCCTCCCGCTAAAAGCTCAGGTTAAAGGCTGCGGGGTGAAGGCAGCAAGGCAGGAGGCCACCTGCCGAGCCTGAGCGCTGCCTTGCTGGATTTCAGGAGGAATCCAGCGCTGGGATCCGCCAACAGGGCGCTAGCTCGATGGCTTCCCGCTGAGTACGAGGATGGGATCTCCCTCCCCTTCGGGTGGACGCCGGGGACCAAGCGGAAAGGCTTCTCTCTGCCCCAGGTGAAGGAGGGCGGGGTACAGGACGGGAGGGAAATGAGCCACACAGATGTACACCAGCACCCTGAAAAGAGAAAAAGGGAGGCGCTACAGAGATTAGAATTTGCTCCCTAGCGATATGTTCCCCGAACTACCACGAGAGGGCAGCAGAGCCCGGGGACCCAGGCAGGCTGCGATGGTACTGTCCCAACTGTCACACGCTTGATACCCTGGGGTCTCCCAGGCAGATGGTTTCCTTACACTATTTTATTTGCGCCTATCCTGTCCCAAACCCCTGGAGTGCACCAGCTGCCGCTTTCCTGCAGGTCTGATCTGTTGGCCTCATCTGAGTTGGCAGCCCCTCCCCAGGGTCCCTCTTGCCATGCCTATAAACCTGGCACTTCCATCGCAGGCATGTCGGCGCAGTTTGCTTTGTTCTCCCTCGCCAAAGTAAGGTTACTTGACCGCTGTCGAGTCATACAGACCGGGATTTAATCTCATCCATATCCCTTAGCTGAGGGACCAAGAGCATTGACTTACCCTCTCTAAGGTTCTCTGTGTCTTCACCTACAAAGTATTGTCATGCACCCGCTACCTCACAAGCTCCCTCTGGGATTGGACCACGGGCCTCCAGCTGACTGCGGTTGAATGTGAATCCTCAAAGCATGCTTTCTTCCACCCTGACCACCACCCCTCTCTTCCACGTGCAGCCCCGTGAAGTCTCCAACCAGATCGCCGGCTATCTGAATGAGGATGCTCTGGACCAAAACAGATCCCTGTTCTTCATGCAGTGGGGTCAAGTCGTGGACCACGACTTGGACTTCGCCCCTGAAACTGAGATGGGGAGTGATAACTACTCCAAAGCCTTGTGTGACGAACACTGCATCCAGGGAGGCAACTGCTTCCCCATCATGGTAGGTGTCTGATGCCAGAAAAATCCCTGACAGCTATCCATGCAGCGCATGCCCCTTGCAACTTCCATGTAGCACACATCCCCCTCCCCCAAAGATCAGGATCTCTTGGTCGCTTTGAATACTGACTTCATAGCTTTGGATCCATTCATGTGCTCATCCATCAACCACTCAGCAATTAGACAGTAACAGCCTGCTCTACGCCAGGGAATGCGACAAGCACTAAGGATTCAAGGGTCAGATACTGTTCTTGACCTCAAGGACAAAGGCTGGCATGGAAAGGGATCGGTGATCTATTCCCAGACCTGGGAAGTTTGCGGAGGGTTGTCTATTCCCCCACCCACCAAAATCTGAGTCACCTGGGGGCTGATTAGAATCACAGAATCTCAAGCCTCACCCCCCTCCCCCCATCCCTCCCAGACATCGCCTGCATTTTTAAAAAAAGATTTTTTTTTATTGTGTATATGAATACGCCACCTGCACTCCAGAATAGGGCTTTAGATCTCATTATAGATGGTTGTGAGCCACCATGTGGTTGCTGGGAATTGAACTCAGGACCTCTGGAAGAGCAGACAATGCTCTTAACCGCTGAGCCATCTCTCCACCTTTTTTTTTTTTTTTTAATCGCCTGCTTTTTTATCAAGACAGGATCTGTCCCACCCATCCCCCCCTTCCCACTAAGGGGGACTCGGTGAGCTGCAAAGACAAGCAGCGCCCAGCAGCAGGAGAGAACGCCTTGCGACAGTCTCTTCCTCTTAATCATAGATTTTGCACTTAAAGTCATTTGCTCACTCAGATTGTTGAATCGAGTCCCCTTTTGCGGCATTTTCCCTCAGCCTCTGCTCCTCTGAGCTCTGGGGAAGCTGACTGGGGTCACACAGAGGGCTGAGACTCGACCAGGGGTGAATATGGGCGCCAGTGCATTCTCAGGTGGAGGAGAGCCAGGTTCTTAATGCTCTCCTCTGCGGAATTACGGGGGTCCTTCCTAGCAGGCATGGGAAAAGAGAGCCCCAGGCTTGAGGAAGTACAGGGTAGCCAAGCACGTTTAGCTGAAATAAGGCAGCCAGGAGACAAAGAACTAGGTTTTAATTCACCCACTAAGTCTCACATATTTAGTCTAGCGGTGAGCGCCTGAGCTAAGCTGACCAAAGGAGAAAAAAAGGAAAAGCCTAGGAGAATGAAAAAAGGGACAAAAGGCTTGAGGTCGGGAGGACAGAAAAAAGGGGACAAAAAGCTCTTCCCACTCAGAGTCTCCAGCTTTTTAAAGCCCTGGGTTGTAAATTGCTGGAGATGTACCCAGGATATCTCCCAGGGCCTGCCTCCTGAATCCATTCAGGGTGGCTTTGAAGTGTCTTATCAAAGGGAAGCAAGTTCACACCTTTTCACCAAATGGGATTTCGTGGTTTCTTTCTGGAGACAGGAGGGAGTGCTTCCTCTTATCCCTGTGCAGGTAAAGCTGGCTTCTCCCGGAGAGGAGCCGACTTAGACCTCTGCCTAGAAAAATCCCACATCAAGTGACAACCAAGAATCCATGCTGTGGTGGGGAAAAAAAAAATCCTGAGCCATGGGCTGAGGCTGAGCTGGACCCGAGTCTTACATCTCTCCTTCTAGTTTGTAGGTGTGGAGGCAAGTTAATCTATTGAGACTGTTACTGAGCAGTCTGACTCACCGGAGGCTCTCCAAGGCGGCTGGCACAAGGCAGTTCCAGGATTGATACTTCAATCTTAGTTACTAAATATCATGCCCTGTGCTGCTTGCCTGTCTAGGACTCTCTGGAAATCCTCTCTACCGTTTCTGAGCTCTTGTTGTGAAGGAACAAATCGTTACTTTCAACTCTTGCACACCTGGATATAATAAACTTTGGTGTGTCTTAGGCCGAGGAAATATAATGTTGCTAGGAGATATCTAGGGCGCTTGTCTGTCAAGAGTCCCAGGAGAGCCTCCTAAGCGTCCTTTCATCCAGGCTGACCCTCTGTGAAGGCCTGGCAGGGGACAGATGTTTCCTCTCTCTACAGTTCCCAACCGGTGACCCTAAACTGAAGACTCAGGGGAGGTGCATGCCTTTCTTCAGAGCTGGGTTTGTCTGCCCTACATCACCCTACCAATCCCTGGCCCGAGACCAAATCAATGCTCTAACCTCGTTCATGGATGCTAGCTTGATATACAGCGCCGAGCCAAGCCTGGCAAATCGACTTCGGAACCTCAGCAGCCCCTTGGGCCTCATGGCTGTCAATGAGGAGGTCTCAGACCATGGGCTGCCCTTCCTGCCTTTTGTCAAAGTGAAACCCAGCCCCTGTGAGATCATCAACACCACTGCTGGTGTGCCCTGCTTCTTAGCAGGTGGGTATAGCCTGGGAGGAACACGAGGAACTCAGGGACAAGGGGGATCATCAAAGGAGGCTGCTCCCTCTCAGTATTTGTCCAGAAAAATATCCCAAGCCACCCCTGTTTGTAGCCCTGAACTGAGCATAGAGAAAGGGCCCAGAGGAAGAAAGAATCTGAGAACAAGTGTTCACTGTAGAACAAAATAAGGAAGTCCAGAAAAAAAAGAAAAAGAAAAAAGAAAATCCACACGATCCCATCATCCACTGATATTTTGATTTATTATTTATTGTTTATTTATTATTATTTATTTATATTTATTACTATTTTAATATAAACCTCTCTAGCATTCTCTATTACAGTTCTTTAATCCTACCCTATCTCTCCCTGGTCATCTGTCCCTCTCCACCTAACTTTCCTTGGTTTACCTTGAAGGAAGGGCTTAGGAGAGAGAGGGTACCATTTTTCTCTGTGCAGGTCCCTGGTCCTGCTCAGGGGGAACCCATCTTCCTGTCTCCTGGGCCTTTAGGAGACTCCCGAGCCTCGGAGCAGATCTTGCTGGCCACGACCCACACGCTGTTTGTCCGGGAGCACAACCGGTTAGCCACAGAACTACACAGGCTCAACCCACATTGGGATGGGGAGACGCTCTATCAGGAAGCCAGGAGAATCATGGGAGCCTTCATACAGGTATGGACACAGACCAGCGCCCACCTCTGCTCTCTGCTTACTTCCCACTGTACACTGTTTCCCACATCCTTACTTCCTCTCTTGTGCTTCTCTCCCAGTGTCTGATAGGCTCCTCCTTGTTTTAAAATCCATCCCCACATTCCAAATGCGGGGAGTCATCCAAGTGTGGAACCTCCATGAGCCTGCCCTGCCGCCATCACTGAGACCACAGCTTCTCTCACTCTTGGGGCTGCTCCTTTGCGATGACTTGAGCTATTTTGATTTCTCTTCCTTTTGAATTTTCTCTATATAGGATACATGCCATGGGTATACTTGATTTTGGATTGCTTTATCAACTCACTGAAAGTTAAGAGAGAGAGAAGGAGAGAGAGAGAGAGAGAGAGAGAGAGAGAGAGAGAGAGAGAGAGAGAGAGAGAGAGAGAGAGAGAGAGAGAGAGAGTTGATTTAGCCCAATCCTCCAGCTTCTGCCTTCCAAGCCCTGACACATAGGCATCCAACACCACATCTTGATGGTTGGAAGTCAGATCTTTTATTATTGTCCTATAGAATCCATAGGGTCTAGTTTGCTGAAGCTTTTTGTTGTTGTTGTTTCATCTCGCTTTTTGTTTTGTATTTTGGGTTTTTGGAGATGGGGTCTCTCTATGTAGCCTTGGCTGTCCCATACTCACTCTGTAGACCAGGCTGGCCTCGAACTCACAGAGATCTCCCTGCTTCTGCCTCCCAAGTGCTAGGATTAAAGGCGTTGCGCCACCACCGGCTGGCTTGCTGGAGGTTCTTTATTGGCTTATTTTTCTCTCTGTTGTACAGATTAGTAAATTCCACTGATCTTTCCCACGTGTAACCTCTGTCACCTCCACTCTACTACTGAGTGTATTCAAGCTTATTATTGCTGCTAATATCGCTATTATTTCAAGTACTGTATTTTCAATTTTATTTCTTTTTATTTGTTTAATTTCTATTTCTTTGCTGAGATGTTTCTGTTTACACACACACACACACACACACACACACACACACACTTCAGAAAAATCTGTAATTGATTGAAAAATTTCTAAGACAGTGACTTTAAAATCTTCATCAACTGTATGGTTGGGGTGCAGCTCAGTGGTAGAGCTCTGGCCTAGCACAATCAAGGCTCCAGGTTCAATCTGAAACACCGCAGCAAATAAGTAAAGTGTCTATGTGTTTATGTGGGGGAGGGGTTGTTTGCACACGGGTCTGGAGGTATGCATGTACATATATGTCTATGGAGGCCAGGAGGCAGCCTTCCTCATGTGTCATTCCTCTAGAGTGCCAAACGCGTACTTAAGCTTTGAACTTACAAAGTAGGCTAGGCTGGTGGGCAGCGAGCTCCAGGAATCTGCTTATCTCTGCCTTCTGGTTCTGAGATTACAAGTCCATGCCATCATGCCCATCTTTTCTAATGGGTCATGGGGATTATAGACAAGTCTTTGTGCTTGCAAAGCGAGCACTCTACTGACTGAGCCCTGAATAAAATCCTTAAGATTTTATTTGATCTGATCCACATTGGTGTTGGCATCAGTTGATTGCCTTTTGTCACTCAAAATGTGGCTTTCCTGGTTCTTGGTATTACTGAACATTTTAGTCATTTTGGTTATTTTTTTTTTTTAAGATTTATTTATTTATTGTGTATATAGTGTTCTGCCTGCATGCCAGAAGAGGGCACCAGATCTCATTATAGATGCTTGTGAGCCACCATGTGGTTGCTGGGAATTGAACTCAGGACCTCTGGAAGAGCAAACAGTGCTCCTAACCTCTGAGCCATCTCTCCAGCCCATTTTAGCAGTTTCAATCCTATCTGAATCTTTTTTTTTTTTTTCTAGCTGGTGGTTAGCATGTAGGTTCTGTTCTGCCTTTGTTCCTGTCCCAATGATATCTTGGTTCCAGTCTTTCCGGTGTCTTCCGACCCACCCCATCCTTCCAGGATATTTGAACTTCCTACTCCTCTCCTGATGGTGCTGTCTTTAGGGCACCAAAGACCTTTTTTCTGGCTGCCTGTTGTTGCTAAGCAACATTATATAAAAGCAGAAGCCACTGTGCCTGTGTCTCCTTGGTGAAGAACCAAGGGGGAGAAGAAACAGGCACAGTGCCCCCACTGCCCTCCAAAGAAGGCTGAGACCATCTACAGCCTGCACTGAGGAACAGGGCAGGGTTGTCTAGGACTTGGGGGACATGGGGTGTGAAGCAGGGATTGGGGCTCCATGCTGATAGTCTGTGTTGGGTTTTCCTTGCTCGCTAGAAAGAGAAAGCAGGTTTTGTTTGTTTTTGTTTTGTTTTGTTTTGTTTCTTCTTCTTGCATCTCACTGCTGGAGGTTTCTGGCTCCCAGCCAGCCTCCTGTGCGCCCAGTTCAATCTGAGGGTGTGTAGAACTCACTGCATTGCCAGTACTCAAGTTCTGGGTTCTCCAGACAGTTCAGTCTTTTTCCCAGCTTTCAGAGTGTCTTTTTGAATCTCTAACTTATGTGTCTCCATGTGTAGGCCAAAGGGAATGTCCTGGAGCTGGAGTGAACCCTAATCCATCCTGCTATGGGGGCTGGGAACTGAACTCAAGCCCTCCAGGAGAATAACAAGTAGTCTTAACCATTAAGCCATTGCTCCAAGCTCAGGAAAAAACAATTTTTTTTATTAGGTCTTATGTTGCTCAGGTTGGTCTCAAACTCACTATGTAGACAGAGCTGACCTTGAACTCCTGGTTCTCCTGCAGTCACTGCATTCACATCACCAGTACTGGGATTAGAGGTGTGTGTCACCACAGCCACTTGTTATTGGTGCTGCTATTTTAGGGCTTGTTTGTTTGTCTGTTTGTTTGTTTGTTTTTGAGTTGGAAATGGCAGTCTCACCATGTAGCCCAGGCTGGCCCTCAAATTTGCAAACCTCATGCCTCGGAATCTGGAGTTATAGGCACATGTCACCACACCGGCTCCAAGTCCTTTTATCATTTCATTTTATGTTGAATAATTTCCAGGATTTTTAGTTACAGTGAACGGAGAGGAGAAAGGAAAATAAGTGCGCACTACCTTGTTCTAAAACCAGAAGACACACGCACACGCGCGCATGTGCACCCATCCATTTTTAATTATTAAGATGACCTATTTCCATATAAAATATTAGAGGCAGAAATTTTGCTGCTAGAGCAGAGAGCATCAGTTTGAGATGGCCAATTAGTATAACCTATATGGAGACGTCATGAGAAACAGCTGAAAGGGTGCCATTATTGATTAGCAATGTCTATCATGGTCATAGGAATGAAAATTGGGTGCCCATGCTATCGGCTCGCCATCCTCTTGGCCTCCCATTGCAGAGGCTACTTCTTTTCCTCACGGCTTTGTTTCTCCCTCCAGATTATCACCTTTAGGGACTACCTACCCATCCTACTGGGCGATGAGCTGCAGAAGTGGCTACCCCCATACCAAGGCTACAATGAATCTGTAGACCCCAGGATTTCCAATGTCTTCACCTTTGCTTTCCGCTTCGGCCACTTGGAGATCCCCTCTACTGTGTCCCGTCTAGATGAGAATTACCAGCCGTGGGGTTCAGAACCCGAGCTCCCCCTGCACACTCTCTTCTTCAACACCTGGAGGCTGGTCAAAGATGGTGAGTGTTTCCAGGGAGATATTCTTTGCCTGAGCCCTCCCATTCTTCAACCAGCATGCAGGGACTCCTGGCATGGGAATTAATTACCTTCCACACACAGCAAAGGAATTCATCTTACTCTTAGTTTCCCTGTTTGTAAAGTAAGGGAAATAACAGTGCCCACCTCACAGGGACAGCAAATGAAAATGAGCTAGTTGGGCAGAGCACCCTACCGTGGTTCCTAGGACACAAAGGACGGTCAGTGAATAATACTTACTTCCTCCTTCTGGCTTCCCAGGTCTGAGATTCTTCTGCCTTTTCCCACCCTAGGCTTCTCTGAACTCCAGAAAAGAGAACCTGTGGGCTTGGTAAATTGTTCTGTTCTAGAACCTCCTACCTCCTCCACAAGGCGTCACAGGTTGGATGCAGCTTCCTCATTCCTCCTCTGAGATTGCCTTCCCTTCAAGCTTTAACCAGTCAGGGCTGTTTCCTGGAGATGAATGGTCCCTCTTCCTCTGGGGGTGGGGTGTGTGTGCAAGACAAAGGAGCTGACTCCATGAACCAGAACATGGAAAACCTCCTGGTACCCAGTCATCTGCCAGCGCACGAGTGCCGTGTTCTGTCACCTCAGAAAGGCTAGCCTGGCACAAAGCACAGGCTGCATCTTCCCTCCCTGCCTCCAGCCAGAGACATTTCCTATTGAGAGGAGGTGTCTGGGGCAGGGAGGGCCCAGATGGCAGATGTCCTTGCCCTATTCCTATCCTAAGGATGGCCTCTTGGTGTCCCTCTGCAGGTGGAATTGATCCCCTGGTCCGAGGCCTGCTGGCCAAGAAGGCCAAGTTGATGCATCAGAATAAAATGATGACGGGGGAACTTCGCAACAAGCTGTTCCAGCCGACTCACACCATCCATGGCTTCGACCTGGCTGCCATTAACATACAGCGGTGCCGAGACCATGGACAGCCTGGTGAGTGGGCCTGAGGGTCTCACCTTGTTTGGAGAACTTTTTGGCTACCTTCTGGGGCTCCTGGACACTCTCCTCTGGAACCCCAAGGGGCCAATCGATCCTGAACTAGAGGCAAGCCCATTTTTTAAAAAATTATTTATTTTACATCCTAACCAGTTTCCCCTCCCTCCTCTCCTCACAGCCCCTCCCCCAAGCCTCCTTCCCATCCACTCCTTCTCTGATTCTCTTTGGGAAAAGGGCCAGCCTCCATGGCTTTCAACCAGCCATGGCATATCAAGTTGTAGCAAGACTAGGCACCTCCTCGCCTATTAAGGCTAGACAAGGCCACCCAGTGCAGGAAAGGGTCTTAAAGAAACAGCTCCTGCTCCCACTGTTAGGAGTCCCACGAGAAGACCAAGCTACACAACTATAACATGTAACACATGTGCAAATGGCCTAGGTCAGAGCCATGCAGGCTCCCTCCTTGGCAGTTCAATCTCTACGAGCCCCCACAGGGTCAGGTTAGAGGAAAGCTCATTAAAACCCACATAAGACATCCAGGAAATGGACTCTTGTATTTTCCTACTGCAGGGATGTGAATACACACCTGGTGTTATCTTAGTGCCTCAAAAGAGACCAACAACGACTGATTGTTAAATCAGTTTAAAAGCCCAGGAAAGGCCCAGAAAGGATAGAGGCTCCTGATGCGGCAGAGAGAGGCGGAGGCAAGAAGGTCATCAGTGTAAAGCTAGCATGAGTGACTCAGAGAAATCTTTTTTTTTTTTCCAAGACAAGGTTTCTCTGGGTAGCCTTGGCTGTCCTGGACTCACTTCGTAGACCAGGCTGGCCTCAAACTCACAATGATCTGCCTGCCTCTGCCTCCCGAGTGCTAGGATTAAAGATGTGCGTCACCACGCCCGGCTTGACTCAGAGAAATCTTAAGAGAAAGAAAGGGGAAGTAAGTGGGAAAGAGTGGCGATCCTGTGGGTGTCGGAGCTTTTCTTTGTACTTATGAAAAGCAGTTTTGCCGTTACCCAGAGCCAGGCTACCCGAGTCCAAATCCCAGCAGTGCCATTTTCTTTGTTGCTTTTCTCACCAAGTCACATCAGGGCTGAGCATGTCCTCTTCCCCTGTGGCCTGGCAAGGCAGCCCCACCAGAGGGAAGTGATCAAAAATCAGAGAACAGAGTCCATGGCAGAGACAGCCCACACTCCCCTTACTAGAGGACCCACATGAAGCCTGAGCTGCCCATCAGCTACATCTGCGTAGGAGGTCAAAGTCCTGTCCATGCATGGACCTTGGCCTGGGCCCTGGTTAGTTGGCTCTGTTGGTCTTCTTGTGGTGTTCCTGTCCCTTCCAGGTCCTTCCCACCTCTGTTCCTCCCCCCCCCCCCACCCGACACTTTTCCACAAGACTCCCTACCCTTTGCCCAGTGTTTGTCTGTGAAGCCCCCTTCCCCTTCATGTTCAGACCACAAGCCGCTGCTGGTGGTTTTCGAGGTGGGGCTTTTCATCATAAGCAACCCTGTCTAGAAACTCCTTCCTGAGCACACCCGGAGATTTCCCTAGGCTATCCTAGGTCTTCTCACACTGACCATCAGCGTCAACGACCACTCGTGTTCCAGGACTGGAGGCACACGTTGTCAACAGCTTTTCCTCTCGTTTGTTTGTATGGTGCTTGGAATAGTGCCCCGACCCATCGTCGTAGGCTGTCGATCCCCGGCGGCCCCTCCCCAAGACTGGAGTGCCACAGATGAAAAGCAATGCATTATTATTTCCATCGTCTTCAAAGCTCTGATCCCAGACTTTCCCAGCTGCTGGAAGTGGAGTACTCCCCAAGGCAGGGCCCAACTGAGAAATTCCTGGGATGAGCTAGCCTTATCTTCCCTCCCCTAGGGTACAACTCCTGGAGAGAATTCTGTGGTCTGTCCCAGCCCAGGACGCTCGAGGAGTTGAGTGCTGTGCTGGGAAACAAGCTGCTGGCCAAGAAACTGCTGGACCTCTATGGAACCCCCGACAACATTGATATCTGGCTAGGGGCCATCGCTGAACCCCTAGTCCGTAGGGGTCGGGTGGGGCCTCTCTTGGCCTGTCTCCTGGGCCGACAGTTTCAGCGGATCCGAGATGGAGACAGGCAAGTGAAACCATTATGAGGCAGGAGGAACCTTTCCCTTAGCCGGGTCCCCAATGTTCTTCATGAGGCCTGACTCTATACCTCACCATAGGAGGGGTTTTTCCTTTTTCCCAAGGACGCCCTTATAGGGGAGGTGCTAGCCACTGGGCTGTGGGATACGACTCTGCTCTGTCTTTGTAGGTTCTGGTGGGAGAACCCAGGGGTCTTCACAAAGATGCAACGGGACTCCCTACAGAAGATGTCCTTGTCGCGCCTGATCTGTGACAACACAGGCATCACCAAGGTCCCGCTGAACCCATTCCAGGCCAACACCTACCCCGATGGCTTTGTGGATTGCTCTTCAATTGATAAGCTTGACCTCTCACCCTGGGCCTCAGTGAAGTAGAAACCTGTTGCCCATGACTTCCTACATGGCACATGTCCATGGTCCAAGATGTCATTTCAAACAAATCCAATGACCTGGTCCTTTCTAGTTGGACATCCAAGTCCCAAGTCTTCATTTCCTGGCTCCTCCAGATGATGGTCCACTCAAGGACAAAGGCTGCCTCAGCCTTTCCAGCTCTTCCCTTCAGCTCTCACTACCCTTAGCATCCTCTCAGTCTGTGGAAAGCATCCTCTCTGATGAGACTTAGGCCCCCTAAGATGACCCTCCAGCCTTGTCAGATATCAACTACCTCTCCCTGAATGGGCGTTGGCTGAGGTGGTGACCTTTGACCCTAGGTTTTCTCCTGTCCTCCCAGACTTGATGATCCATAAGCATTCTGAGCCAGAGACTTCTGCCTGCTTCTAAGTGTGGATTGTGGCACTTAGCGTGGTGTTCAGCACACAGAGTGCTCAATAAATGTCCAGCTATTCCTTCCTAGAGGCAGACCTCACAACCACTGCATATAAGTAACTAATGGGTTTTTTTGTTGTTGTTGTTTTGTGGTTTTTTTTTTTTTTTTTTTTTTGGTTTTTCGAGACAGGGTTTCTCTGTGTAGCCTTGACCATCCTGGACTCACTTTGTAGACCAGGCTGGCCTCGAACTCACAGTGATCCGCCTGCCTCTGCCTCCCGAGTGCTGGGATTAAAGGCGTGCGCCACCACGCCCAGCTTGTGGTTTTTTTTTTGTTTTTTGGTGTGGGTGTTTTTTTTTTTTTTTGGTTTGAGTTTTTGTTTTGGTTTGTTTTGGTTTGGTTTTTTGAGACAGGGTTTCTCTGTGTAGCCTTGACTGTCCTGGACCCACTTTGTAGACCATGCTGGCCTTGAACTCACAAAGATCCACCTGCCTCTGCCTCCTGAGTGCTGGGATTAAAGGCGTGTGCCACCACTGCATTTATAGTCCAGCTGTGTCTTATTGCTGAGAGGTCCTGAGCATTGATCAGTCTGCTGGGGGAGAACAGTAACTGAGAGGGAGGTTCAAGAGTTCTCAAAGCAGAGAGGAGGTAAGGGACACAGAGAAATGAGAGTATGACACTACTATGGGGTACCATGGATAAGCAAGCATGGATTTCCTGGGAACTAAAATCGATCTCTTCAGGCCTCTGAGAAACACTCTGTTCTTCCTGGGCAGTCCTTGGCACCTGTCAAGCTTCTGAAGTAGCAGCTCCAGAACATTCCTTGGGCTGTGGCCTGATGCGTATTCATACATTCTTTAATTTCTTTTCATAGGGCCTCACTTTATATCTTAGGAAGGCCTTGAACAGACGATGTAGCCCCGAGTAGCTCCCAAATTCTCTATCTGCCTAAATTTATAAGACTTCTGCTTCCTTAGTGCTGGAATGTACTACCATGGCCTGGTCGACATTCTTTAAAAATAAATAAATAAATAAAAAAGACCCTCCAGCAAGTGGAGAGATGGGTTGGTGGTTTAAGAGCACTGGCTGCTCTTCCAGAGAACTTCTTCCTGGCCCCCACAAGGTCGATCTGAACTGTCCCAGAGGATCCTATGTCCTCTTCTGGCCTCTGAGAGTACTGCATGCATGTGGCACATCAGGACACTGCAGGCAAAATAGCCGTATACATAAACAAAATAATCAAAAAATAAACTGAAAAAATAATAAGTTGAAAAGACAACCCCCCCCCACCGCCAATGCACAAGTCCCAAACCCAATTCTAGCACCACAGAAATTAACTAGTTAGTGAAATTTGGTTGGTTAAATAGACTTACCCTTGCCAGGCCTGATTGTGCAGGAGAATCATAAGTTCAAGACTTACACATGCTACAGAGCAAGTTCAAGGTCAGCCTGGCCAACTTGGCAAGACATTGCCTCAAAATTAAAAAGAGCTGGAGACCTAGCACACACAAGGCCCTAGGTTCAATACCAACCTCATGGGAAAAATTACCCCACAAATAAAGATCAGTCAGGAAATCACTTCCCCACCCCTCACCATTCTCTCATCATCAGCTTCCAGGGGTTCCCTTTGCTCCCCATATGTGAGAAGACAGGAGAGAAAAAAAGGAGTCTGTGGGTATTACGGACTACTGACCAGACACACTCCTCCTCTTCCCTGGGCACTGAGGTCTGATCACTGGGAGCCTGCAGTAAAGAGGAGCCCCTGGGCCACTCACTATGCTGTCTGCAGGGACACTGAGGCCTCCACTCTCTCAGCAAAGCCTTTCCACCAGACCTCAGCCTTCTGTCCCACTGCACAGCATGTTGTCCCCTCCTCTTCCCAGAGTCTGACACAGAATAAGGAAGTAGCAACATGAACAAATGTCAGGGCTTGGTGGCCACAATCCCGTCCCACAGAGTGACAGAGGAGGGGCATGAGGGTCAAGGGTCTGCTCAGTGTGGCCTGGCCACATGGCTTCTAAGGAGCTAATGGCCCTCCACATATGGGGTGCTCAAAGCGGGAGGGGCAGGGGCTCCCTGGCACCATCATCACTCTAGAAACACCCTGAGGTACATACAGACCACACTGACTCAAGTTCACAGGGCGGAGGGTGCCTCCCACCCGAGCTGCAGCCCCTTGACAAACACAGAACAGATTCCCCATCCACAGTGTTTTATTAGTGTAAGATTCATGTACAAACAAAGGGTGCAGAGAGGCCAATGGCCTCAACTCCTCTCCAGACCAGACTCCTGTGAATGCGAAGAGAATAGAGTAAGGGAAAGGCAGAAACCACACCGCAAGCCGGGCTGGCCTAGGACTGTAGCGCAACCGCACAGCCCAGCTGCTAACCGCAACCCCTCCCCCCCACCACCACCACCCCAGAGGCTGCCGCCACCATGTTTCTGCCAACCAGAACGTGATTGAGGACTTGGCTTGGTATGCACCCCTTTCTGCCTCCATTTCCTATGCCTAGCACTGTGCCTGACACACAGTGGGTGCTCGGTGAGTGGAGAGCCGGAGGGTGCAATAGACCCTCTAACAAGCCGAGACTCCTTTTCTAATTTATAAGGAAGAGGATTCATACGTAAGAGTAACTTGCCCGAAGCCACACACAGTACTGCGTTACGGAGTGATGACTTGAGCTCAGGCAGTCTGCTCACCACCTCCCATGTTCTTAGTATTGTCATTATGTGTGCTGTATATATAGACATGCACAAGTACATGTGCAAACATACATGTGCACACACAAGTGAATGTCCAGTCATTTACCCCCACCCACTGGCATTCACAACATCCGCAAGGATGGATTCACTCGGGGAGAAGGGTTCTCTGTGGTACCAACTGGTCGACCAGCTACACCCTTCAGCGCGGCACGCCCTTACCCAGCCTCTAGGCCTCCCTCCAGGAAGCCAGGTTCAGCCTAGAGAGGGAGTTGCAGCTGACAAAGTCTCGGGGGTATGAGTTGGACATGAAGATGTTGTTCTTGGACACCGTGGTGATGCCTGTGTTGTCACAGATGATGCGGGGCAAGGAGATACTGGCCAGGGCCTGTCTCTGCTGTATGCTGAACACACCTGGGTTCTCCCACCAAAACCTGCATGGGAGCATCAGAGACACTGTGTCTGAGGAGGTCCCAAGTGAGGCTATCCTGGGCTCAACGAGCCACAGAAGGTTCTTTCCTACAGCGCAGGAGAACTCCAGATCCTGGGCACTGCTCACTCAGCCAGCCCAGAGGACAGGAGCACAGCTTGGGTGTGTTATCCTGCTCCTACCTAGCAGTCTCTGGGCGCTGGTCTCATGCATATGTCCACAAGGGTAGAAGAACCTGGGTGGCATTTGTGATTTGTTCTCCTTGGCTGGGACACCTTTGTTACAATATTCTCAAAGGAGTAATGCAAGCTAGGTAAGAAGTGGGGACGGACATGTCAGGGTCATGATGAAATGACATGAAAGGGGGACAGTGGGAGAACTAAATTGGGACTTTTCCATGGTGACTGACATCTCCCTAGTAGCCCTGAGAAATCCAGGGTAAGTATTAAGAGTGGCATTTTGGGACCAGCAAGATGGTTTAGTGGGCAAAGGTACTTACCACCAAGGCTGACAACTTTAGTACAAGCCCTGGACCCTACATGATAGAGCCAACTCCCATAAGTTGTCCTCTGAGCTCTGGCACGGGTGCTGCAGCCTGCCTGTGCCCCCTCCCAGCTCCACATGTGTGTGCCACCCTTCCTTCCCCACAGCTTCCTTACCGATCGCCATCACGTAGCTTCTTAAACTGAGTGCCGATGAGGCAGGCAAGCAGCTGACCTACGCGGCCCCCGGGCTCCAAGGGCTCGGACACACCACCCATCCAGATGTCAATGTTGTTGGGTGTGCCATACTGAGTCATCAGCTTCTGTGCCAATCCCAGGTTCTTTAGCACCGTGCCGAGCTCGCCCACCGTACTCGGCTGTGGAAGCCCACAGAAGCGTCTCCAGGCATTGTATCCTGTATTGGGTCAGAGAACGGGCAGCGATAAAAGGACCCTTCTCCTGCCGGGTGGAAGTAATGCTGGCAACAGCAGGGAAAGTCAACATAGATGTTCAAAAGCCCACCTCAGTACACAAGTCTGTAAAGCAGAACAGACACCCTACATAACAGGCTCGGGCCCAAGTGAACAGCTGGGCCTCTCCAGGCCTCTCGCTGTCTTTTCCTTTCTCTCCCACGCTGAGACAAGCCCTATATTGCCACAACTCGAGCATGCAAGCAGCATATTGTCCCTTAGAGCAGCAGCCCAGTGCATCTGTCTCTGACCCGGGGAGTGAAAATGGGTTTCAGAGGCATGCCACTTGTGCTGCTCCACAACAAAGGCAAGCATGCGCTTTTGGGCTCGGCTGATCCGCCTGGGTCCGTGCTTAAGATTCCTCATTGACTTGGCTACAGCACCAAACCAAGCTCCAAACCCCTCTAAGCTCTATTTCCTAGTCAGTAGAAATGACAGTGGTACAATCCCACTGACGATGGAGACAGACTTCCAGATTGTCGGGGTGACACAATTTTCAGCTGTTAGGCACATTGTAAGAGTCTGGCTTCTGAAGAAGGCCAGAGAGGCTGGAATTGGGCCACAGAGCCCTGGGAAAGGCACGGGCCTCGCCTCAGGTGCTTCCTGGGCCCTGAGCTGGAAAGGGAGCTGTGGGCTCCCTGGGAGCTTGCATGGGCTCCGGGCTGGCTCCTCACCTGGGAGGCCATGGTCTCTGCTCCTCTGCATGTTCAGAGCAGGCAGGTCCAGCCCAATCCTCATGACTTGCACAAACAGTCGCTCCCGGATCTCATCCACGACAATTTGGTTCTGACGATTCAGTTTGGCAGGGGTAGCCATGAGACCTCGGAGGATGGGGTCAATGCCACCTGAGGACAAGAGAGCGAAGAGAAAGGAGGGGTTAGCTCGCTTCCGGAGCACAGAGTGGAGTCAGGGCTGGACCAAGCAGAGTCTAAGGGGTCTGAGAAAAGCTGTAGGCACATGCAATACCCGGGGCCGAGGCAGTCACAGAGACTAATGATCACCAGACAACCTCTGACCTGAGGGTCCACAAAGTGTGGATGCTCCCAGCACTATCCTCCTGGGTCCATGAAACTGGAAAGGCAGGCCAGAACCCCAACAAAGAAATCCAGAAACATCTCTCCGCAGCCTGGTTCTTTGCAGCTGAGCCTACGCCATCCCACCATCAGCGGCTGGCCTTTTTCAGGTTCCACTCACCTTCCAGCACGACCCTCCAGCTGGCAAAAAAGACCTTGCTGAGTGGGACCTTAGGGTTGGGTCCCATGGGCTGGTACTGATTGTTCAGGCGGAACATGAAGGGTTGGATGAGGGTGTGGCCGTAGCGGAAAGCATTGGTGAAGACGTTTTGCGATTCGAGGGTCTACCGAGTCATTGTAGCTTCGGTACTTGGGTAGGTACTTCCGCATGGCTGCTGGCCCCAACACCAAGGGCAGATAGTCCCGGTATGTGATGATCTAAAACAACGTCACGTCACGTGGAAGAGATGGTTATTCATCCCTCCCTGCCATTTCAGCTTTGGGAGATCACCCCCACCTGGCTAGGATCGGGCTTGCTTCCCACAGTCTTAGGTCTGAACTTAACAGAGTGGCTCTAAAGAACATAAACAGAGCTCTGCTGTCCCCGGCTATGTGACTTTAGGTCATTTATTAAGCTCTCTGAACCACAAAGGTAAATGAAGAATAATTGTATTCCTTTCTCTCTCACGGGATTAAACAAAATGCCCTGCTAGCCATTGTAATCTCTCCCCCCCCCCCCTCTTGCCTTTATGTTATTAGTGTCTCATTTCTCCTTGAGAGCCAGGGAAGGTGAAATTACTGAGATTGTTCACAGTGCCCAGCAGTAGCCTGGCACACAGTAGGGCTCATTACAGGCTTATAGAAGGAGGACAGGGATCTGTTCCGGTGTGATGACCCCCTAGTGAAAGGGACAGTCTCACTCTGGACCCAAGGCTAGAACTGCCTCCGAGGCTGAAATGGATCTCATTTATGGCTGAGTGTAAATTAAAACTCTATCCTCAGCACCGTCACGTCTTCCTAAAATCTAGCAAAGGCACATGGGTGTGTGTGTGTGTGTGTGTGTGTGTGTGTGTGTGAGAGAGAGAGAGAGAGAGAGAGAGAGAGAGAGAGAGAGAGAGAGAGAGAGAGAGAGAGAGAGAAAGCAGATGGAAGAACACTGCCCCAAGGAGAAAAATGTTCAAGATAATGACTCGTGGGTTAAAAAAAAAAAAAAAAAAAAAGCCAATAGTGACAGTGATGCTCTTGCTTAAGACACTCTCACCACCACCCTGAGGCCTCAGGAGAGAAGAAGGCCTAAGAAGACAGAAGGGGAAAAAAAGACAGAAGACAGGGACACGCACCTGTCAAGCACATCACATCTGCCAGGTGTTTTCATTTGGCTTCTTCGAGCCTTACAATATTATGGGTCAAGAAGCCAGTGTTCAGGAGATAGGAACCTGCCCGAGAACATATGGCCAGGATGCCATAGGACAGCCTACCTGGACCATGGCCCCCACGATCTTCCGGGCCTCCTGGTAGAGCCTCTCCCCGGTCCAGCGAGGATTCAGGCGCTTGAGTTCTGTGGCCAACCGGTTATGCTCTCGCACGAAAAGGGTGTGCATGGAGGTGAGCTCCGGCATCTCACTGGCGCGCATGTCCCCTTAGAGAAACAAAGCCTTTGTCATCTCTGTGGTCTCCATCCCATCCAGCAAAGACCTTCAGCGGCTCCCATGTGCCTGATGTCCACCCGCCTTCATGCACCAGACTCACATATCTGCCCCAGGCTGGCATAAGAGCTTGGGAACACTGTAGTCCTTCCTGCAGCCTTATCCAATGGCCATCAGGTTTGACTTGTTACCTTCCTGTAGCTCAGACCAGGAGCGCCTTAGGCACAGGGTCCAAGGCTTGTGCCTTTCTGTATTTTGCCCTTTACCACACACACACACACACGTGCACGCGCGCACACACACACACACACACACACACACACACACACACACACACACACACACGTACCTGTGCAGCACAATACATGAACTCTGCTGAGAACAAGTACTCATCTTATTGTCTTGATTTGGCATAAGCCAAAAAGTAGCATGTGCGTTTTCTGCTCAAACTGGATGCAACCTCAGAATCCTTCTCCAAACAGAACCACAGAAAGCCTCCACTGTTTGAACATACTTGTCACTAGCATGCTTACTATAAGGCGGCTGCCCAGCCTGTTGTGGTGGGGGAAGGACATGGGATGCTGTGTGGAGTCCACACCTAAGACTATTCAAGGAAACAAAGTCCCTGGTCCCTCAAGGCCTCCCTAACCCTTCAACAGGAAGGCCAGAAGGAGAGGACCAGGGTCTTTGCTGCAAGACACTGACTGGGTCCAGCCCTTGCTAACTCAGAAAGACAATTCTAAGAGGAAGAGATATCCCGGAGATCAGCCTCTCCACCCCATGAAAAGGTGGCGGTCATCATTAGCCTAGAAGAGAGCAGGCTCTCACCTAGAAAATGCACACTCACACTGATCTTGGCTCTCCTTCCAGAGGCCCCAGGAGAGACCCCTCCCCCCAGAACTCCTAGAAGGGAGGGGAGGTACTGGAAGAAAGACTTCTGCCACTGTTGTGTTTACATCAAAACATATTGGTCTGGACTTGATGGCACGTGTGTATCAACGCAGCCCTTGGAAGTATAAGACAGGAAGATTGAGGACTGTTTCAAGCTAGCCTAGGCTACAAGACAAGCACCAGACCAGCTAAGGCTAGCTATACAACCCAGTCTAAAATCGCAGGGGTCGGGTGGGTGTGCTGATTTCGGAGTGTGACCACGATCCCTCCCCCACTCCTATCCCCAATCTGCCAGGTATAGTCCGCTCTGTCATTTCAGTTCTCCCTTGGGGACAGAGTCTCAGCTCTCTCCTTTTCCACAGCAGGGAAATGACAGGAAAAAGATGGATAGCAGCCCTGTGTCTTCGTCTTCACTTGATGGGTGGTTTTGTGTGTGTGTGTGTGTGTGTGTGTGTGTGTTTGTTTTGTTTTTGCTGTTGTTATTTTCCTTTCTTGTCTCTAACCAACTTGTTACCAAGGCAACTAGACTAATAAGTTATTGAGATCAATGTCTCTCATCCCAAACCCGCATGCTGCTTGCAGACAGGCTCATTGTGGCTCCCACTCTAGCCCAGGCCCCAGGCTGACCTGCCAGGAAACAAGGAATGCGTGCAGAGCGGTTGGTGAGGAGGCAGGGGTCATCGTGCAAGTTGTCAAAGGGCATCAGGGCCCTGCCGTTGTCCCGGAAGCGGGTATTGACAGCCAGCAGCCCGAGCTGGTTAGTGAGGTTGCGCAGTCTCCTGGCCAGAGGATCCTCGCTGCCGTACACTGCGCTGGCGTCCACAAAGGAAGTGAGCGCGTTGATCTGGTTGCGAATGGTGATGTTGCTCCCCGTGCACGCTGGGCAGGAGCGGAAGAAGGGGATGCAGTCTGATCGGTTCTGGATTCGGGGGTCATTAGGTGGGATCTGCAGCACAGAGGGAAGCTGGTCTGGCTTTTGTGGGTAGGGACAGTGGGCACTTGTGGCTTTAAACCCTGCAGAAGAGAACTCTGGCCTCTTTGACCTGCAGGGAAGCCTCTCAAAGCCTTGTAGAATAAGAGGGATCAGCCAGCAGAGAGAGACCGAGGTTTAGGGGTGACAAGGAACACACTGAACCAGAATGCAGAGAGCACTTTGGGGTTGGGCAAGGCCAGTCCTCTGACTCCTCTTCACTATGCGTCTTAATCCTCTTTCCTGTGTCTGCCCTTTCCTCTGTTCCCTGTTACCCTGGTGCTGTCATCTCCTTCCTGTCCCTTTATCTCCCTTTCTATCTTTGCCTTCTTTCTGCCCACTTCCCTCCCTACAAGAAGGTGCCTCAACCCTGACCCTGACTACCGGGCAACCCAAACACACACACACACACACACACACACACACACACACACACACACACACACACACACCACGCATACACGCAAGCACATATATACATCCATTGTGAACAGGCCAGTGCTCCTACACTGGGCATGTGAAGGACTCTTATTCCAGAATTCTCCCAGCCTCACAAAGAGCCAGTCACCCCACCCCACAGGGCAATGCTAGGTTAAAGGACTCAGAGAGTGATTTCCTGGTTGACAGCTGGCTCTGCTGAGGGAGCCAAGTATTGACTCTAGGAGTCAGGACTAGCCTTGCTCAGGGGTTAGGAAGGGACTGGGGCACAGGAGGGTCATGGTCACTAATGTGAACCAGGCACAGGCTATGGTGCGTGGAAGGAGGCAGCACCTTGAGGGGAAAGCAGGGTGGCTGCTGCAGGCAGCTGGTCTCGCAGTTGAGACCAGTGAAGAAGGAGGACTGGGTAGCTGGATCGGGCGACAAGGTGATGTCGTGGTCTAGAAACTGGCCCCATTGCATCAACATGAGCGAGCGCTCCTGGTCCTTGGTCAGCTGGTCATTGGGGAAGCGCACGATGGCGTTGGAGACCTCGCGAGCCTGTGAAAACAGCTTGAGTCAGCGGACGCCTGCATCCTGCACTTCGGGCCTGGGCTCTTCTCCTTCCACGGTGGCGCGCACTCACCAGGGGCACATTGAAGCCATTGCGCTTGACCCTGGGCGTCCAGCCGAAGGGCACAGAGACCCCATCTTCATACTCCGCAGGCAGCCAGCGCACAAAGGCGCGGTTGGAGGCTCCCAGCGTCGGGCTGCGTCTGGAAAGAAGCACAGAGGGCTGGCCCAAGGGGTCGCCACAGGCAGGACCTAAGTCCCCCCCACGCCCCTTCCCCCGACACCGCACATCCTCAGACTGTCCTGGGCCCACACCTGTTGTTGCAGTGTCCGGTGATGGTGCGATACTTGTCCTTCTCTGGACATGTCACCCCCACGTCCTGATAGGCGCAGCCACTAGTCTTGGACAACAGATTCAGTTGAGCAGGTGTCAACACATCTGAGAGAGTGAACCATGATCTTAGAGCTGAGCCTTCCTCATCTCATTTTCTATACTAGGCAACCTGGGGCTGAGGAGCTCAGTGAGGGTGAGGAGTGAGCAAGCCAGCTACGAAGTGAAAGGAGAGAGCTAAGTTGCCTCTGAGACTCCTTAGGTCAGCGGCTCTCAACCTTCCTAACGCTGTGACCCCTTAATACAGTTCTTCATGATGTGGTGAACACAGCCAGGAAATTGTTTTTGTTGCCGCCTCATAACTGTAATGTTGCTAGTGTTATGAATCGTGGGGGAGAGATCTGCGTTTTTCCGATGGCCCTAGGGGACCCCTGTGAAGAGATCGTTCGGTCCACCCAAGGGGAATCGCCACCCAGAGGTTGAGAACCGCTGCGTCAGCGCGAGGCTCCTGGCAGAAATTGCTGAGGGAAGGGGGAGTGGCGACGAAAGGGGGAGGAGTCACAGTACCCGTGATATTGAAAGGTGCGGGCCACAGGGGCTGCAGCTTTCTCTTCAGCAGGTCTAGGGCCACGTGAAGATAGTCAGCAGCCCTCACTGCTGTTCTGGTGGCCGCCACCGGCTGCTTGAAGTAAGACAGGAGTTCCATGGGGCTGGCGGAACCACTTCGAAGACTCTGCTTGATGCTGAGTAGACAAGGAGGACCAGAGAAAGGGTGCAGAGACACTCAGCTGAGCCCAATCTGTGATGGGCAGGCAGAGCTATATACAGAACCACAGAGGAGAGAGGAGTTTCTTTTGTCAAAAGGATGCGGACCTGGATGTGCAGGCAAAGAAGCAAGGCCCTGAAGATGCTCTGGCAGCTAGAAACTTCAGTACAGACAGACCGGGTCCAGCTCCCCCCCCCCCCCAACCCTCCGTGGCTTTCACCCTTTCTACAAACTTTGCCCCAGGCCAGCTGGTGCCTGGCACTCCCACCTCTCTCTGCGCTCCTTGTAGGCTTTGTCCACTAGCTGCTTGGCCTCCTCCATACAGCTCAGCACCACTGAATTCGCCACTTCCCCGGGGATAGCTGGCCAGAGCATAAATCGCAAGGTCAGGGCTGGCCCCAAAACCCTTCATCAGTCCTCCTCCCCTCCCCCCCCCCCAACAAAGGAGGCCTGCGCAGGGAAAAGGGAGCTGCCCCAGCTGCCCCTACCCCCAGCACACTCACTCTCCCCTATTTTTGGCGCTGTTACCTGGAGTGGCTCCACTGGAGGTCTGAAGCGTGGCCAGAGGGGCCAGGAGGCCCACCAAGGCCAAGAGTAGCTTCATCTCTAAAAACAAACAAAAAGACCCACCTCAGCCCAGGATGTGTCCTGAGCATTTGAGAAAAGAGAGGTTTACCATCCCCCCCCTCCCTTCTCTCACCTTCATACCCAGCCCTACTTTATGGGCCTGGTCTATGAGGAAGGCTTCTGTGAGGGAATGGGGGGAGGTCTACAACCCAACCCCCACCCCTCCAGCTATAGTCTCCAGTCCCCAAGAGCTCACCGCCACAGCTCACCTGACACTGCCAAAAACCTCTCCCTGGCAGTGGGCTTTTATGTCCTCTAAGCTGGGGGGCGGGGTGAAGTGAAAAGAGATCAACTGTCCCAAGACTAGACTTTCCTCCCCCATTGGGGTTAGGGGTACACAGAGAGGGGGCCTCCCCGAAATGGAGGGAACGGCCAAGAGCGTGGCTCAGAGCTACTCCCTACAAGCACAGACAAAATGTAGTTAGACTGAGAATCCCTGCTTCCTTTGAAAGAAACAAAAAAATCCAGGGACCAGAGGCTAAGGAGTCACGGGGAATAATATACCCCCATGGGGGGAAGGGAGGGTGACAGGGAAAATGCAGCAATGCTGACCTCTTAGAGGGCCTCAGAGTGGCCCCCACTCCAACCCTTGTGGGCAGCCCCCAGTTCTCAGTGGGGCTGGAGGGGACAGGAAATCTGGCTGGAGACAGTTAGGCTTCTCAGGAAGGAGGGCCCTGGGGGCTACAGTCTCAGAGCAAATGCAGCTTCCTGCCTCTCCATGGTGGGAGGGGGGGTGGTCTTCTTAACTTCTGGCGGGAAGGGACCCGTATCTGATTTTGGAGGGGGCAGAGCTGGTTGTGGTTAATGGTTAATGGTCAGTTGGTGCTACAGCCCAGGGCCTCTGTGACCAAGACCAGTCAGTTAGGAAGGTTCAGGTTAATGACTCAGGATCATGTGATGAAATAGAAAAAGGGGGAGTTTCTCCCCTGAGAAAGGCAAGCCATAGAACTGCTGTTCTCAGTCAGAAACAGTACTGCACCTGTCCACCTCAGTCAGAGACCATCCTCAGGCCCGGGGCACCACTGCTTTGGTCACCTTCCTGTCACCCACACTTACCTAAGCTCAGATGCCATCTTGGCTAAGGAGCAAGGGGCAAGGCCACAGCCAGATATCTTCCCTCTGTGCTAAGGGATGCTATCCCCTGGGAAATTGATGCCAGGCTCAGGAGAGAGAAAGTTGGTCTCTGGTCTTTCCACTTGTGAGCTCAGGCAAGTGGCTTTGAGAGAGTTGGATTCTAGAATTTTATGAGCTTTTGGAAATACCTTTTTTCGGTCTATGGGTAACATATTTTCATTGATTAGAATCTACAGGACAAGAATAATCAAGAGATAAGGATAAACTGAGCCTGAAGTGCTGGCACTTGGGAAGCAGAGGCAGGAGGATCAGAAGTCAGGGGCCAGCCTCAGCAGGATAGCTAACTTGAAGCCAGCCTGACTTACATGAGACCTTGTCTTGAAAATACTACAAAATAAACAGAAATGACTTATAATCAATTACTATTGTAGGTGATTTTTTTCAGCATTGTCACTATTTTTCAAATAAATAAGCAATAAGAAAGAATAAAAATTTCCATGCTCCTAGTGCTTGCCAATACTTCAATAATTCACTGTTTTGTGTAGAAATAATATTTGGTTTGAAAGAATATTAGCAGGGCAGTGGTGGCGCACGCCTTTAGTCCCAGCACTCAGGAGGCAGAGGCAGGTGGATCTCTGTGAGTTCAAGGCCGACTTGGTCTACAAAGCAAGGTCCAGGACAGCCAAGGCTACACAGAGAAGCCCTGTCTCGGAAAAACATGAGAGAGGGGGGGGGGGGGAAATAATTTTTTATTAGTTTATAACTTTTTGACACAGGGTCTTACAATACTGCCCAGGCTGATGGCAGACCTGAGCTCCTCCTGACTCAGCCTCTGGGTGACCAGGATCACAAACAAGTACCACCACCCAGACTGCCCCTTTCTATAGGACTCAGCACTTTAGTCTGCACACCTCCTTGTCAATACATAAACATCTGATTCATTTTTAAAATCTGTCTCATTGTGTTTATTCATTGACTGGTGTGTGTGTGTGTGTGTGTGTGTGTGTGTGTGTGTGTGTGTGTGTGTGTGTGTGTGACGTGCCCACACAGTTGTCAGAGGACAACCTACAGGAGTCAGTTCTCTCTTTCCACCATATAGACCCCAAAGATGGAACTCGCAGTAGTGAGCTCAGGGCAGGGACCTTTGCCCACTGAGTCATCTCGGGGCCCCATTCATCTCATTCCTTTTTGTCTGATCGTTAGTTTTGAGACAGGGTCTCTCTATGTAGCCCCGCTGTCTGGAACTCACTATGTAGATCAGGCTAGCTTCCAAATTACAGAGATTGATCTGCTTCTGCCTCCCGAGGGCTGAGATTAAAAGTGTGTGCCACCGTGCTGGGCACCATATGCTTTATTTTGGTACCTGTAGATCTTTTATGAATGATTAATATGATTTATTAACAAACCCTTTCTTGTTAGATACTTGGGTTGTTTTCAGTTTTCATTGTTATGGGCAATATTTGGAGGAGCATCCTTGGAGTTAAGTCTCTAGTCATATCTTCAGTTATTTCCTTAGGCAAGAAGAGGCCCACGCCGGGGGCAGCCTAGCTTGCCCCTAATCCCAGTACTGGGGATTTGAGGCAGGTGGATGCTATTCTTGAAGCCAGCCTGTCTGAGACAGAGCAAGACTCAGTCTCGATATATATTTTCAAAATATCTTATCAGTAAAATTTGGGCTTGCATAATTTTAGGGCTTTAGAATTTATTGCCAAATGCCCCTCGTGAGGATTGCATGCCATCCTTCCAGCCGCCAAGCAGGACGGCACCTGTTCCCAGTTGCCTTCATCTGCCCTATTTAAGTGATTAGAAGGAAGAGACATTTAATGGCTTAAAAAAGAAAGAAAAAAAAAGATAAGAAAAATGTCCAACAAGGAAATGCTGTTGCCAAGGATACCAGTGTGGCACAGTTCAAAATAATCTGTCAGGTTGCCTGACTTCCCAGCCAAGCTTATTTGTATAAAAGGTCTCCGCAGTGACTTCTGACCTTTCACTGGTGACTTGTGGCTTACTTAATAGGTATTAATAAGCCCTTGCATATGCTGGGTGTTGGGCTGCACTGGGCAGGGAACACACCCGATGGAGCAAAGTGTGGGCCTTGTCTTCAAGGAGCTCCCAAGGGCCAACCAAAAGGCCCAACAAATGGTGTCTTACGAACCTGCACAAAGCTTCCCCATCAAGCACTTGGTTCAACTGGGGGTCAGGGAAACCAAAAAAGACTTTCTTGAGCAATCTATGCTTTAAGCTCTGTCTTGAACCATGTTTGGGGTGACCATATAAATACAAATTGGGGTTGGTATTCTGGGTATCCCAAACACCAGAACAGCAGAGGTCATTCAGGTTGAGAGGACAGGGCCCAACAAAAAATTCTTCTGAAGTTTTGTCCTTAAGAGCCCAGGCAGCTATGAAAGCAATGAAGCAGAAAAGCGTGGGTCACCCAGGCAATGCAGGCAGTCACACAGAGATTGCAGACCCAGAAGCTAACAGCACAGTGGAAGCCAGATGTGGTGGCACATGCCTTTAATCCCAGCACTTGGGAGTCAGAGGCAGGTGGATCACTGTGAGTTCAAGGCTAGCCTGGTCTACAGTGAGTCCAGGAAAGCCAAGGCTACACAGAGAAACCCTGTCTCAAAAAACAACAACAAAAAGAGCACAGTGGACTCCCACCAGTTGGGAGGCTAGCCCTGCCTTTCCATGGGCAGCAAGAAGCAAGGAATGCTGGGAAAAAGAAATCAAATGTCTATAGCTCTCTACCCAAGGGAGGGGAGAATTCCCAAGCAGAAGCCTCTCTAAACCCTGGGCCTCAGGGTTAGGGTTGTGGGCCTAAGTGTGCACAGGACCTGAAGATACTCCGTGACTTCCCAATGACTGCCCATTCAACCGCGCTGTATTTGGGAGCAGTGCAAGGCCAGCAGCCTTCCTTATCTGTACTGTCCTTTTTCCCTCACATAGTGAGGCCCTCATATCTGTTTAAGGCTCAAGGGCTTCTGAGAACTAGAGACAATAAGAAGGAGAAGAACGCCCTAGAAAGAGGCTTCTAAAGAGCATGGCCTCACCAGTCATGCCTCAACTTCCTGTTCCAGGGAAGGTCTCTGGGGGGCACCTCTGGCGCGGCTGCATGCATGGTGGGACCACGCCCACCCAGTGCACTTGCTTCTCTGCTCTCCCTTCTTCCCACAGAACTTTCCCCAACACCCCAGGCCCTAGGGTTTAGCCCATTTTCCTGTGTAATAAGTGGGCAGCTACTGCTTGCAAAACTGATCGTCCTTTCTCAACACTGTTTACGAAACAGTTCAGTTGGAATTGAAGGCAGGTGTGTGTGTGTGAGAGATAGAGATAGAGAGAGAGAGAGAGAGAGAGAGAGAGAGAGAGAGAGAGAGAGAGAGAGAGAGAGAGAGAGACTCCAGCTATGGAAGCTGGAGATCAGGCATGGACACTGAGGATGCGAACACACCCATCACACCCAGCCTAGAGATAGATCTTGCCTCAATTTTTCTTCAAAATCTTCTTTCAGTGAAGGTATAAAATTACACAAGGAGGCTGGAGAGATGGCTCAGAGGTTAAGAGCACTGACTGCCCTTCCAGCGGTCCTGAGTTCTATTTCCAGCACCCACGTGGTGGTTCACAACCACCTATAAAGTGATATGATGCCCTCTTCTGGCCTTCACATGTACAGGCACACAGAGCACCGTATGCATAATAATAAATAAATCTTTAAAATAAAATAAAATTACACGAGGGGCTGAGGACACGGCTCACTTGGTAGAGTGCTTTCCTAGAATGCAAGAAGCAATGGGTTCAGTCACCAACACAGCATAAATTGGGCATAGTATAAGCACCAAGAATGCCAGCGCTCAGAAGACTTGAAACAGGAACTCCAGATCATCCTTTGACCACACAGCAGGGTTGGGGTTGAGGCCAGCCTGAGATCCATGAAACCCCAGATCAAAAGTGATTACAGCAGTGTGTTTCTTTCACTCAATAATACATCTTGGTTGGGATGTAGCTCCGTGGTGGAGTACTTGCCTGAACACAAGCCTGGTCATCACCGTAGGGGAGGGAGGGAGGAAGGGAGGGAGGGAGGGAGGAAAGGGAGGGAGGGAGGGACGGAGGAGGGATATTTCTTGCAGATCTGTTACTTAAAAAAAAAATGTCATTTAGCACGCACAGGATCTGCACAAGCTCAAGCCAGGTAAAATCCCAGCATGCATGAGGAGGTGGGGATGTGAGCACAAGTCCCACCCCTAGTTGCTCCTGTTCTTCGTTTGTTTATTTGTTTTGATTTTTGAGACAGGGTTTCTCTGTGTATCCTTGGCTGTCCTGGACTCACTGCATAGGTCAGGCTAGCCTTAAAGTCACAGAGACTCGAAATTGCTATGTCAAGGGGGCTGAGGCATGGCTCAGTGGTAGAGCACCTGCCTTGCATATATGAATCTACAGTTTTGCTTAAAGTCCTTTGACTTATTACATACATATTTGAATTGTTAGATATCTCTTCATTGGGCTCTAAGGTTTTATGTGATTAATTTTCTCTTAATGCAAGCTGACGTTTTCCCATTTTTCCATTATTGAAAACCATGAAGTGGGAAGCCTCTTTGTGTGCACACACACCTGTTTTCTGGTGTAAAACAGCCATGGATGTGTTTTCCATCGTGGACACTGAGCAGGACACTAGCATGTCCTCACACACGCTAGGCAAGCATTCTACCACTGCGTCTTGGTTTTGTGCATTTAAAAATATTTTAACGGGAGGAGGCAGAGCAGGTATTCCCCTGTATATCCCTTGCTTCTAAGGTGTTATTTTGATTTCTTTTCTTTTCTTTTAGTTTTTCTAGACAGGGTTTCTCTGTGTAGCCTTGGCTGTCTTGGACTCACTTTGTAGACCAGGCTGGCCTCGAACTCACAGAGATCTGCCTGCCTCTGCATCCCAATGCTGGGACCAAAGGCGTGTGTCACCACATCTGGCAAGACCTCTTAATATTAATCTGTCATTTCTCGGCTGACCTGTGATACTACTTTCATCACTCATCTGTAAATTGTGCCAATCTACTGGTCCACTGGTTCCCTTATGCATCCTATGTTATACATCACCATTGCAATTACTATAGTTGCCTAAGTCTTTAAGGATGGAGGTTCTGGGTAGCTGTTCTCGATGCTGCTGTTATTTGTGTAATCCAGCTCTCTGGACTAGAGCAGTGGGCTGAACGCTCCCATCTACACCCTGCTCCGAGGTTTCTGAACATGATCCCCACTTGTTTGTCTTCTTACAATTCTGTTGTTTCCAGCCTAAAAGTCCCATTGCTTGCTTTCAAATAGGACCTTGTAAGGTGTCTGTTCCTTGGTTCTGTTTTTCTTTGTGTCTGTTATTTCTGTGGGTTTCATCCAGGGCGTGGGGGGGGAGGTTAGGGTGGGGAAGGACACTATCTTGAAATGGATGCTTTCTCTCTTCTGTTTCCTCTGCTCACTTTCCAGGGCGTTTCTCCTCCACCAGCCCACCCTGCCTCATAGACACAGACACACACTTACCTAGTGCAGGGACTCAGGGAGGAGTCAAGAGACATTTGATGCTAACTAGCTTTAGCCTCAGCTGCCTATCAGGGAGAACTCCCAGGCATCCCAGGAATCGAAAGTCGCCAACGTGACCCATCCCTCTAAGGAGTCTTTTGCCCAGGCAGAGCCCAGCATCAATTTTGTGAAAATAGACTTTATTATAGTAAAATGTCTTTTTTAAAACAAATGTCCCCACCATCCCACACCCTGAAGACCAGGGTAGGGAGGTGAAGGTTCAGTCAAACATCTCCCACCACAGCGAAGGAAACATGCAAAGAGACTCGCCCAGACAAGGGGAATGGAGGATGAAATGGTTAGGGTAAGGGTGGAGAAGCCCCTACCGACTCTGAACAGGGGATGTATGAAAATAGCTGCATAAATCTGTCCTTCCCCTCAGCCCCTGGACCCCAACAGGGACTGGAAGAAAACAATGCAAGAGAGAAGTTGAATCCGATGAGCAAAATAAGGCAAACCCAACTCCTGCTTTCCGGGGCCCCTGGTCCCCCCGGGTTTGGGGAATGGGATGACACAGAGGCCAAGTGGCCTGGGCAGGGAGGGGTGGAGCACTATGGGGCGGGGTCAGGCCTACTTTGGCTTGGCCTCTCTCCTCCCCTGACCTGTGTGGTAAAGCTGATGGAAGAGCTGGGTTGAGGCACTGGGTATATACATTATGTACATGGCTCTGTCCCCTGCCCCAGGGGACACTCCAATGCAAATGTTCCTTCAGGGAAGACAGAGGGAGGACAGCCAGAGCCATTAGTCAAGTGGCCTGTGTCTCCGCCCAGGGGCCCATCCTGGGAGCAGGGAAGGCCAAGCAGGGACCAGCACAGTGTGGCAGGAAACCAGGAATAGGTTAGCAGGGCAGACTGGGAGTCCAGAGGCATGGGTCCATCCTGGGCTGACAGTGCTCGGTACTTGATTACTTTCTCTGGGGCTCAGTTCCCTCATGGAAGAGTTCATCTTGAGGACTCCTCACTAAGGATGCACGTTGCCCCACCCCCACCAGGTCCCCTGGATCTCTCCGAGTGCCAGAGTGCCAGTGTTTCGGGGCTGGTTGGGTTTCCCAGTCCAGCCACTGAGTTGATCTGGAGCTTCTAGGGGCCACTTCCGCCTGTAGGACTGATGACGTCACTCTTTTCTGAAGCTCAGCTTTCTGAGGAGTTCCTTTCCTTTGGAGAGGAGACGCTGCTTCTTCTCAGCTATGCCCTGTGGCTCCCCCATTTTGGTCCTGGAGGAACTCCCAGAGCTGAGGGCATAGTGCCCGCCTGGGGGCACTGGAGGCCCTTGTATGGTGTTTCCAGGGCCCTGAAATGTGAGAAAGAATTGTAAGGCCAAGGCTGGCTCCCTCTCACCAATGCCTTTGCTCCTTTGTTCTTCTGTCACAGACCTTGCTGCTGCCTGAGACACAGGTACCCACATACACACATACAGACACACACAGACATGCACATACACAAAGATACACACAGACAGACAGACATACACATAAAGATACACACAGAGACATTTAGATACATAAAGATCTATATACACACACAAGGACACAGAGACACACGCAGATGAAGAGAGACACACACACCATGGAGTTGAAGGAGAGGATGATGAAAGCCCTGCTTACAGAAGGAAGTCCCGTGGGCCAGAATCTGAGCTCTACTTTGTCACTGGTAGCCCTGGGTGCTCCCCTTTCCTTCTTGGGGCCTCATTGTAGGTGCCAAGCTGACCACATGTTATCCCAGGAAGGAAGAGCAAGGACAAAGACACTTTGAGGTAGCAGTGCCCTCGGCACCTCATGGACACAAGGCTGGGGCACCCCCACCAAGGCAGTGGACATAGTGCTCCAGGGGTCCCCAGAGAACCAAGCCAGGGCCTACTCCACACAGAGAAGGGGAGACTCCACCCTGAATGACCCCTGAGGGGACTCTCAGGCAGGCCCTTCCCTGAGCATCTTCTTGCCAGGCCTCCTCCCTGCCCCATTCACCACGCTGAGCCCCTCCTCCTGCCTCAACTCCACCAGGCAGCACTCTTTGATGACCTAAGGACAGGAACTCAGGCGAACAGGGTAATCACCAGGAGGTTACTCCCAGCTGAATCTCACCTGGGCCTGGGCACAGCCTTGCCAACGCCTGCCAAACTGTATTTCGTCTCTTCTCTCCCTCAAGCCCTGACTGCTGCCAAGAGCCTGGCAAGCTCCTGGCCAAAACCAAGCACAGAGGCCAGACCAGAGCTGAGGGACCTGGTAAGTAACCGAACTTAGCGCTGCTGCTGCCATCGCCGTGGGTGAGTTGGCAGAGGAAACAGAAGGACAGCCACAGAGTGTGTCTGTCCAATCCTAGAGGTTGATAAATTTATATCTGAGGCTTATGGGCACTGGGAAGTCCTAGCCTTGACAAGGAGGGAGAGGTATCTGGGGAAGAAGGGTTCACTGAGCCCCAAAGAAAAATAGCCATAGATTTCAACTATTCAAGCTCTCCTTTTTATCCTCTAAGCAGAGAAGCTCAAGAGACAGGAATAAAAACATATGTCTGATAGTCTAACAGTTCAAATCACGGAGGACCAGGCTAGGAAGACTATTATTACTGGTGACATTACTGTGTCACCTCCCTGTCACCAATAATAATCGCAGTATTATAATACCACAGCCATATGGTATCATAATACCACCGAGTCATAACATGAGTATCGCATAACGTTCTATAAGCTGCGTGACAGAATATGAGGAGCCGGGTGAGGCACAGTGTCACATGCTAAGGTGACATGTCATCCTATGACAGCTAGCTGGCACTGCCCAGGGTGAAGGCAAGGCAGGGAGAGTAAAGATCCCATACCCACACCTGGATCCTGGCAAGATCTCCCTCCCCCATGCCTTGAAGAAAGTAGAAAGCCGGGTCAGCTGCATTTGAAACAAAGTCTGATTATGGTAAGGTGGTGGGGTGGGGGGTGACATGAGACACAGGAGCCAGTCCCCCACTTACATGTCGCTCTCTCTACAAATATCTATCTCCATCTAGCACTGGACTCTTCTCCTCCTCGTTCTCTGAGAACCGGGAACAAAGAGAGGAGATGGGTTACCACCAGGTCTGCATGCTCTTCGTCAGGCACCAAGTGGCCCAGGCACCTGGCGTCTCCTCCTTAACACCGCCTTTGCATGTGTGGCCACCGTGTGGGGTTTCAGTTTGAAGCTTGACCTCGTCACACCCTACCTGCCCTCGGAGTCCTGACATTTCAGTGTATCTCACCCATCCCAAGGAGACATATAAAGAGAAGCTAGGTAGCTGGACGTTGCAGGGCAACTGGCTTCAAAAGGTACCTTGGAGGCAGGAGGTCCTAGCAGAGTGGGAGCACCCTGAATGATTGGTTGGTGGCCAGGGACCTTTTCCAACGGGCTCCTCACTTGCATTGGCCCCTGGGTATCATGGGTTGGGTCAGATGGCCTGGGAATCAGGGTCCCTGCCATCACTGGTCTTCAGACAGGGGCATATACTAGGTAGGGGTGACCTAGTGGAACCCTCCTCTGCTGGGGCACACAGCGCTCCTCTGTACCAGCCTCCGAGACTCTCCTGCCGCCATCCCAGCCCCAGTACACCAGCAGTCAGGCAGAGATGAAATGCGGACTTCGTAGCCCAGCTCCTCACTGACCTGAGTCTCAGCTTGTGACGGTCCAGACTCTAGGCCACCTGCTTCAGGTCCAGGGCCCTCCAGGAAGTTGGATGGAACCAGGCCCCTTTGTCCATTCAGTTCTCCCTGAGGAGGAGATGCTGATGAGGCTAAGAGGGCTCTAGCTCTGTCCCCTTGATCCCGAGACTCTGGGGTACAGCCTGTGGCTGGCATCACCCCGGAGGAAAGTAGCCCAACACATGCCTCCAGACTTCTGGCAGGATCCCTTGCCCATGGCCTGCCCCGCTGGTGAGCTGGGGTGGGGGGTGGAGGGGTACAGGGGTACAGTACACCTTCCTTCCCCACAAGGGTCTTACATAGTAGAAACCATCATTGTCCATATCCCCAAACACAGTAATGACATCCCCTGCCCTGAAGGGCAGCTCCGCCTGTGGGAGAGAATAAGAGGCAGACATCAGACCTGGGAAAGCCTTGGGACCCTGTTTCCCATCACTGGGTATCATAGGAGGGCTCTGACCTCCACGTCCATATTGGGGGAGTTCTCCCGGGGATCATAGTCAAATGCTGCCACCATAGGTCGGGAGGTTTTCAGGATGACAGAAGGGATCAGCTTGGGAGGACCTGTAGGCGAAGGGAAGATGCTCCTGAGCTCCTCCATGTGCTGTCCTCTGCACTAAAGCCCTGTGCCAATCACCCCAAATCCCCCACCATGCCACTGTCATCACTCCTGAAGAGTGGGGCCACCCCATCCCACCTCTTTTCCCAGACGCCCTTGCCCAGAGATGGCTCCTCACCTGGACAGGGCTGTGCAGGGCCTTCCAGCTCCACTGTGGAGAGAATGTGTCTCTGAGTCCTGCCTGCCTTTCCCTCTTTGCCCCAGGCTGGGATGACTCACAGCAGACAGAATGCTCACCACCCCCATACCCCCACATCCCCAAACCCTCCTCCCCCATGAAGGACACAGGAGGAGAGGTTCCCAGAACATGAGTACAGGCCTTTGGTTCAGTTCTGTACTGAGACCCAGAGGCAGTAAGCAACACACTGCAGGGTGCACAGAGCGGGAGCAAAGCCCCCCGACTGGAGGCTGTAGTTATGGATAGGAGCCTACTTTAATCCCTTTATCTACTCAGAATCTTACAGGTGTCTCTTCAGAGAGCCACACAGTGCTGCCACACCCCCTCCCTACGCAAGTGGTCACAAGTACCACATGATGTCGGGGTCTTACCTTTCTTGGACCGGCGAGGCTTGGGGGGAGGGCCAGTCGTGTGTGCTGAGGAGTATACAGAGGGACCATTCCCTGGTTGAGGAAGGCAGATAGATCTAAGAGAGAAACTGAAGCAAGAGTGGGGAAATAGACCAGACTAGAGGCTACTACCATAGTTCCCACATCTTTGTTTTTCTGTAATCCAGGGCCTTGCTCACTAGGCAAGGGCTCTAGGCCCTGAGCTTCCTGAACTAATTTCTTTCTCCCTTTTTATTTTATTATTTTATTTAATTATTTATTTATTTCGCATTTCATACCTGAGCTCATTATAAGGGCCTGCACCTAATACGATCAGTAAACGCCAAGCTGACTCTTGGGACCTAATTTGTAATCTCTTCAATAGGCCACACCCTGGGGCCAGCCAGCTGCAGAAGGGGTGAGCAGCAGGGGCACGCATGCCAACCTTAAAGTGGTTCGACTGAACTCAGGACAAATGAGGCACCCCAGACATATGGCTCTCTTAGGATAGGATTGGGTTAAAGCTAAGGGAGGGTGGTGACAGGGGAGACACAGTGGCAGGTCATACCCAAGACCTCAGTGAGAACATTTGGGGGCACGAAACCCCTCTGGAGCAGCTGTTGTCTCCCTACTGGACTGTCCACAGCCACCTCAGTCACCATGTTGCAGGGGATGTAGCCTGTGCGGCCCCCACTTTCACCTCGGTAGAAACCATCAGCATCTTTGTCTCCAAAAACCTGGAAGCAGAGACCGGTTGTCTCAATACTAGTTCTGCTCACCCCTTAACACCCCAGCCCTGAAGCCCGTCAGCACCCCCACTTGGAGCAGGAGGAAAATACTCTCTTCTGGAAACTGGGGCAGAGGACTGCAAAAAGCCTTCCATCGGGGCTGGAGAGATGGCTCAGCGGTTAAGAGCATTGACTGCACTTCCAGAGGTCCTGAGTTCAATTCCCAGCAACCACATGGTGGCTCACAACCATCTATAATGAGATCTGATGCATACTGTATACATTATAAATACATCTTTAAAAAAAAAAAAAAAAGCCTTCCATCAATACGTGGGGGTGGGGGGGGATAATAAAAATGCCATATTGACAGGCAAGTCAATGCTGTGCTGACCCCTGTGCTGACCGTGTGGCAGGCAGAGGAGAGGGGCCATGTGTACTTGAATTATTCTCTCTGACAAGCAACTCTGTGAGGTCACGAGAACTGGCCCATTCTCCGAGAGGTTCTAACAACTTGCTCAGAGCTACACATGGAGAAGTGGGAGAGGCAGAGTCCAAAACCTGGCTCCAGAAGCCACGCCCTCTGACCCTCCCCCAACTCTACTGCAAGAGGAAGTTAGAAGAAGACCAGATGCTGGCTTGAGACTGGGAGCCCTGGCCCCAGAGGGTGAGCCGCTCACCTTGAGGATCTGGCCTTCTCTGAAGGGAAGTTCCTCTTCTCCAGCGTCAGGGTTGGGTGACATTGATACAGGGTCATAGTCAAACAGAGCCACAAAAACCCTCACGGGTGGGTCCCGATGAACCGGTACTTCTTGGAGGCTCCTTGGAGGGGCTGCAGAGAGTGGCAGGGACAGCAGTGACTCACTGAACTCCATGCAAGGTAGGGGAAAACTCCCTAGAATCTGGCCTAGCCACAAGTAGGCGCTCACCCAGCTCAGTGGTACTGTGCTTAGGCACCCGGGCCCCTCTCCTCTGGGGTCCTCTCCGCCCAGAGTTGTCCTGCCCTCTGGACTCCCCAGTTTCTGTTGCCTGCAAAGAGAGGACAACAAATGGCAGAAGTGACTGACGTTCCATCTCTCTGATGGCCCACGCTCCCTGGCTCTGGCCCCCAGCAGCAGCGTAAGCAACACAGCAGAACAGGAGCACAGCATTCCTCTCCAGGGGCCTGGCTCAGCCTCACTGAGGCACCAGACAGGCCCACGATGGGAGGACAGGCGGGAGACCCCGGCGCCCCAGTGTGCAGTAGAGGGGCCTGAGGTGGCCAAGGAGAATGTGAGAGGACAGTCTCCCGTCAGCATCAGACATGGCATCACAGTCAAGTGCTCTGAAGACACAACTAGCTACTCAGAGGAAAGGACCACACTGCCCACGGTGCCAGGTGGCGGCCGGTGATAACAGAATATTGTGCATCCCAGTTCCAGTCAGCAGAAGCAGAAAGCAGTGGAATGCAGGTGGGAGGAGACGGGTGAGGGAGCCCGGAGGCCCCGCCCCACCTCTGCTGATGAAGGTGACAGCGTGGAATGGGATTGGCTGGTGGGCAGCAAGCAGAGCCACCAGACAGCAGCAGGCAGGGGGCCGCCCAAAGCGGGGGGAGTGGGCACAGACCCGGGAGGGTGGCTCCTTGGTTCTGCCAGTTGCACTTTGGCCTCTTCGCTCGGGTTCCCCTTTCTCCCAGGCTGGGAGGCGCAGGTAGGGGTTGGGGCCTGAATTGGCCTTCAGAGGACCCCTGGGCCTTCCTATAGCTGTTGCGCTCCAGGCTTCCCCATCTGTGGGGTAGCAGGAGCTGTTGATGCTAACACCCCCACTGCCCGCCTCCTGCTCATCCTCAGAATCATATTCAATGCTGATCTCCAAACACTTTGGAGAGAGGCAGCTGACCAAGCTGGCTTCTGGAGCTGGGCCACGGGGACACCTCCGGGAAAGACCTGGCCGCCCTCTCCCACCAGCCTCCTGTCCAACCCTGGGGCCCTCAATCAGAGGGAGGCTACCCCTCTCCCGTGGAGGGCTTGGCCGTGCAGAGGTCTGGGGCCCGCCATTGCCAAGAAGCCGGCTGCAATGTTCTCGGGAATCCTGAGGTCGCTTGCGGTTTGGGGGCTTTTCAGGGGAGCCACCTCCTCTCCGCCGGTTGTTTCCACCAACCACCCCCAGCACATCCTCCGGGTGTTCCCTGGCCCCGGAGAGCTCAGGAGACGAGGGACACAGGCCAGGTGCCCTGGACTGACTGCTATTACAGTCTCGCCCTAGCAATGCAAGTTCAGGGTGGCTAGGGTCTTGGGAAGAGCTGCTGGGCCCTGGTTTCTCCTGCCCTTCCTCCTCCTCTTCCTCTTCTTCTTCTTCCTCCTCGGGGATGCTGAACAGCTTCTTGCTGCAGAGCTGCTGGAGAGGCAGCTCCAGGATCTGCTCCAAGATCTCCTCGTCGCTGTCAGTCTCACAAAAGGGGTCAGGCTGGGGCTGGGAGTGGGGAGAAGAAAGCAGCAAGGAAGAGAGGTCCAGAAGAAAGATGAGAAGGCTGGGACCTTTGCCCTCAGATGAGGACATGGGGTTGGGGCCACAGACCCAGGCCTCCCTTAGCTTCCTGCCAAGTGGAAAGAATCAAAGGGACAGTGGCTGGACCAGAGTCTCACACGCGTCCAGGCTGAACCCGAGGGTGACATCAGTCCCTGCAAGCTGGGGCAGCCGGATCGAGAATTCTCCATCCTTTCCCTTGAGCCTCCTAGCACAAGGCTTCCCAGGACTAGGGTACCACATCTGGGAGACCGGGGCTAAAGTATACAAAGTGCCCCCACACCCCTCTCCCGGAAGCCCTGAGACCCAGGCCACACACCTAGACTTGCTGGAACAGCTGCCAGGGGGCAGAGGCCCTTGGAGCCTGAGGTCTGGGGCCCAACGGCTCCTGTGCACCCCATTACCTTGGCTCCCTGCTCCCTGATGCTGTTGCCAGCAACCTGCTTCTGGGAGAAACAAGGCCTGGAACCCAGTTCCTCTTCCTCCTCTTCCTCTTCCTCTTCCTCCTGGATGTCTGATAAGTCTGAGTTGCGGCCATGATCTCCCAGGGAATTCACCATGCGAACTCCAAGCTCTGACATATCTTCTTTCTATAAAAGGCAAGACAGGTGCCGATGGCTGGAATCACAGCACTCAGAAGATTAAGGCAAGAGGGTGACAGCCCATCTAAGCTACATAGTGAGTTCAGGCCAGGCTGGACTACAGAATGAGCCCCTGTCTCCAAAACAGGAAGAGCAAATTAAATAAAAAAAAAGGGGGGGGCGGACCAAGGAAGGTCTCTAGGCAGGATCAACCCCAGCCAGAATTAGAAACGGTCTCTTGACAGAGGAAGAGAGAGCTATGGCCAGAAAGCGCAAAATGGTAGGGGTAGAGCGAGCAAACCAGGTGACAAAAATCAGGAAAAATGCAACCAAGATGCAGACACGCAACGCGGACAAAGGTGTCTGAGCCAGAGCAGAGGACAGGCAGTAGGGGCTGAGGAAGAAGAGACGCAAGTCCTGATTCTACACAGCATGCCTCCAACCTCTACCTCCGCTCTGAGTTTCAGCCCCGAGCCCAGGTCTTCTCCGTGGCAGTCCTCAGCACTTGACTCCCTCTGGGCCGGCTCTCCTTGGGTAGAGGAAGGTGTGGGGCCAACCTCTCCTAAAGCACACTCCACTTCCTTCTTAGCCCAGGAGGGAGCCACAGTGCCAGGGCCATCCCAGCCTGGGGTTGGCTCCATAGGCCTCTTCTCTTCTGAGGTGCTCCGCACGGCTGCCCCAGCTGCCTCCTGGAAGGGATGACATGGAGGATGAGCCCAAACTCCAACCCTTCCTTCCGCTTGCAAGTCAAGCTTCCCATGAAACAGACAAGCACCTGACAGCAAGCGACTGGAGGTTCTCCCTGGGATCCTCTGGACAGCTCCATGGAAAGGCTTGCAGCGGGGACAGGGTGCCGGAGGGGAAAGCTGGCATCCCCAAGCCCTGGGGAGACTGAAGCAAGGGGTGTTCTGACCTCTGGGCTTGGTCGGGGTGAGACAGAGGATATCCTGGCTGGCTGGCAGGCAGATGCCAGGGCTGGGGCAACAGGAGCCGGGATGGAGTCAGTGGACTCGCCTCCGTGGGGTGACATAGTGCGCACAGTCACCTCATGGCAGGCCTGCAGCAGCTGCAGCTGGGACACCTCCACCAGCACACTGCCTGCTGTGGGAGAAGCCACTTCCATAATCTATAGGGAAGATGGAAAACAGGAAGGAAGGCTAAGATAGCCAAGGGTGAGGTCTGGCTGGCTGGCTGCTGGCATTTCATTTCCGTCTTTCATAGGCTGCCAACACCCATGCTCTTAACCAGGTTACTACGCAGTGCCGGAAGGCTGCACACTTCTGCCAGGTCAGGAAGATAGGCTCCTAACTAAACCTGGGTTTAAAGAGGTGGAGTCTGCAAGCCTTACCTTCTGCCCGTCAGCATAGATGGCATAGCCTGTCACCCGGACACCATTGGAGGTACCAGCAGCATCAATGGTAACGGGGAGCCAACTGATCGTCAGGATTCCAGGAGAGGGCCCTGGTTCAACCTGTACATCCAGTGGGGCGTCAGGCAGGCCTGGGAGATGTGGGGTACAAGAAAAAGCAATGTAGGATTGTCCCTGACAGAGATGGTAGCCACATCCCTGAGAGTGCATACAAAGCAGTCTCCCCTGCCATGTGCACTCCTCAGTTTTAGGGACATCACTGTCCACAGGTGCATACCTGCCGGAAGTGTGGTGAACTGCAAGGTGGCAGTTCGCTGCTCTGGCCTCTCCCAGCCTGGTTCCCAAGGCCCCTGAGATGGGATCTGAGCCTCCACTCGGGCCTGATATAGTGTGCCAGGCCGCAGGTGACAAAAGGTTGCCCAGTAGGTGCTGGGGCGAGCAGGAGGACACTCTTCTCCATTGAGGTAGATGGCATGAGCCAAGTTGCTATTCCCTGGCACCCAGGTGATCTCAGCAGACGTGGCTGTCAACCGATGGATCCGTAGCTGGCTGGGTACCACCCCAGCCCCGGCACCCACAGCCAGGCAACAGCGCAGAGGATCTGAGCTGCCCCTGCTGGTCAGGGCCTGGACAGAGATATGGAGGGGCCCGGCCTGCAGGTCCATATTTTCAAGCACAGCCTTGGGGGGCACCCCGGGCCCCAAGGCCTGACGAAGTTCCCCGTTGACAAAGATATGGAAGCCACGTAGATCTACTCTCTCAGGAGGCAATTCCCAAGCCAGTACCACGCTGTGGGCCAGCTGCTTGAGGACCATGACACGGCGGGGATAAGGCACAACCAGAGGCTCGCCCAGTCCCTCTGGTGGGGGGCTCATACTGAGCTCATCTCCTGCAGCCTCCTCCTCTGGTCTGGGCTGGCTATGTCCCCCGCTGCTCTGGCCCCCACTGCTGCAGCCACCCCCACCTCCACTCAGGAAACTGAGCTCAGGGCCAGAGCTGTGCGACAAATCAGCCAGCTCCCGAGGGAGGGAGGTCAGGAGGTCGTCATCAGACACACGCTCTACAAAATTGGAGGGGACCAGACCCCTTCGGCCGTCCATGAGCTCCCCTGGCAGACGGAGGGCAGGAGAAGGCAGAGAAAGGGAAGACAGACAAGGAAGAAACAAAGAAAAGCTGGTCTGGCAACGCATTTTCTCAACGGCTACATCGTAAGTACCTGATCCCAGTCAACCTTTACCTGTCGGTGATTTTAAGACACAGGGGCAGTCAAGATTTTAACTAGAGAGACACTATCGATTTCTGTGGGTGTGATGACAGGGCTTTCATCATACATAGCATTGCCTTGTATGTGCATATGGATCGCCAACACATTTTTTTTTTTTAAATTCAGACTCTAAGTAAGTCCAGTCTGGGAAGTATTTTCAGCATTTCTAACCAACTCTCAGGTGTATGCAAGGGCATACAAGAACATCTGCATCTAAAGCAGTGAATACTGAAGTATTTCTAGGGGAAAATGTCATGACATCCATAATCCACTTTAAGATAGTGGTTTTTTTTTTTCCACCTACATACAGATCAAGCAAATGCAGGAAGGTACAGAAGACTGTAAACTCTAGGCGGTAGGCACATAGACACGCATAGCACTGGCCTTTGATGTTTTGTTTTGCTTTGTTCTGTTGTGATTTCATGTTGTCCAGGTTGGCCTTGGATTCACTGTGTAGCCCAGGATGACTCTGAGATTCTGATACCCCCCCCCCCACACACACACACCTCACAGACGCTAGGACAGCAAAGGTGCATCACACATGGTTTTATGCAATGCTGGGGACCGAACCCAGAACACTGTACATGGTAGGCAGGCGCTCGACCAAGTGAGCCACACCTCTAACCCCTCTTCATGTATCTTACATATTTAGAAATGTTCCTATTAAAATGCTGAAGTATCTGGGAGTGGTGGTATATGCGCCTATAAGCTCAGCTTTCCGCAGGTCAGAGGCAGGTGGATGAGAAGTTGAGGCTAGCCTAGATTATATAGTGAGAATCTATCTCAAAAATGAGGGTGGTTTGTGAGGGGCTGGAGGGATGGCCCAGTGGGTAAGAGCACTGGCTGCTTTCCCAAAGGTCTGAGGTTCAGTTCCCAGCACCCACATTGGCAGCTCACAATTGTCTGTAACTCCAGTCCCAGGGGATCCAACACCCTCACACAGATATAACAACAAGCCACAGAAAAAAATAAAATAAATCATGTCCCCATCCCTGGTGGTAGTGGCACACGCTTATAATCCCAGCACCCAGGAGGCAGAGGCAAGTGGATCTCTGTGAGTTTGAGGCCAGCCTAGTCTACAGAGAGAGAGAGAGTTCCAGGACAGCCAAGACCACACAGGAAAACCCTGTCTTGAAAAAATCAAACCAAACCAAACAACAACAAAATGAGGGTGGCTCATCAGTCAAGAGCATTTGCTTGCTTTTGCAGAGGACACCAGTTCAGTTCTCAGAACCCCCAACAGCGCCAGAGGGTCTGATGTCATCTTTTAGCCTCTGCAGGCACGCACACACACACACACACACACACACTGGACCCAGACAATCTAGGATCAAGATATTTAACTTAGTTTTATCTACATAGATACTTTCTCTAGATTAGGCAATGTTGTCAAGTTCCAGGGATTGTGGGAAATGGCTGTATTTTATTGGGGTGGCACCAGTCAATTTACTGTGGTTCTTATGATATTATTTAACTTACTGAGAATGCCTGCTGTTTCTTCAAATGTCCTTTGTTTTTCTTCATGAGCAGAAAAGAGGGGGAAAGTCATAAAGTACTGCTGGGGGTTATCCCCAAGCACCCTAAAGCTCAGCCTACTCTGTACTTCAAATTTGTCACATAGAGATCCTACAGGCATCCACTGTCTGTTCCCTTATAAAAGGCATGCAGGAGAGACAGAAGCAGGAGAAAAGGTGACTGCAGATGCAGAAATTGAATGATGTGGCCACAGAAAGTGAGTCAGAGGCCAGCCTGGTCCACATAGTGAGTTCTAGGCTAGCCTTGGCTACACTGTAAGACTCTGTCTCAAAACACACACACACACACACACACACACACACACACACACACACATACACACACACACACACTTTCAACCTCCTGGAGACTATGTAGTTTAAAGTCTAGTAAACTGGAGTATAAGACTCATTTGAGCTTTTTCTATACCTTTTAAAAACTGGTAGTGTGGACCTAGGGAGATGGCTCCAAAGCTAAAAGCACTTGCTACATTCTGCCCCTCTTGGAGAGGACCCAGGTTTGCTTCCCAGCACCCACATGGTGGCTCACAACCCCCCTGAGACTCCAGCCCCAGGGGATCTGGTGTCTCCTTCAGTTCTTCTCAGTGGCACATACAGGCATGAGGGCAGGCACATGCGCATAAAGAAAATGACAGCCATGTCTCGGGGCACAGGGCTGCAATCTCAGCTACTTGGAAGGCTGAGATGGGAGGAGTGAGAGTTCAAGGGAAACCAAGGTCAATGTCAGTCTGGAAAACCTAGAGAGACCCTGTGCTAAAAAACAAAAAGAAGACTGGGTATGCAGCTCACTGCTGCAGTCCTTGGATGCACAAGGTCCTAGGTACCAACCCTAGTAACAACAGATGTCAAAACAAACAAACAAATGAAGAGAAGGATTAAGTATCATTCTCCTGAAAGCCATTAACCTAGCTCTTCAGCATCTACCCTTATGGAGAGGCTAGTCTGTTTAGAATACAAAGACAGTCATAGGTAGCAACACTCCCAGAAGCTGCTCCTGGGGCCCAGGAAAGGAACTAGGCAGGCTCCAACACTCTTGGTGTTCACTCAGATCTGACCCATTTCCCACATCTCTACACACGGCTGCGGTCTTTGCTATGCTGCAAGCACACTTCATCCTATTATCACACACACACACACACACACACACACACACACACACACACACACACACACACACACTTTGAGGATGCAGAGTGTGGAGCCAGCCAGGAGCACTCTGGAGGAGGCTCCCGTGGCCACTCACTCCTTCTGCAGGTTCTACCAGTTGACCTAGTCCCAGCGAGACACGTGTCTGAGCTGCATGCGGAGCCCAGTGGCTCCCTTCGGGATCTGGACAACCTCCCTGAAACTCAGTCCTGCCCTGGCACTGACACTTACCTTCTACCTGTGCAGACTATGTGGGTCCCCAAAGCTGACCGGAGGCCAGCACCCAGCACAGACAGATGCCTGACTGCAACTGTCACCGGTGCTAAGTGCTGCCATCCAATTAATCTAGCCAAAGCACCCGCGGCATTCGTAGCATCTAGACTGTCAGACCTTGGCCTCCTACGGGCCAGTCACTTTCTCTTTCCCTGCCGGCCATCCCAAATCTCAGAGCATCCCTTAGCTGAGTCTGAAAAGCTGGGATGGACCGAGTGTGTGGTGAAACACACTGGAAGGGCAAAGGTCTTCGTGGACAGGAGATTCGCGGCAGCTGATTGGACAGGGTGATCTCTCCTACTGTCCTACCTTCAAAAAAGCCGTCCTCATCCATGTTACCATAGACGTAGATATACTCGCCGGCTGTCAGTGGAAGCTCAGCCTCTGGGTTCTCATTGGGACCCTCAAAGGGGTTGTAGCTGTTGGGGTGGGAGCAGAGGAGGAAGAACACACTTGGCTGACACCCCACCTCCATACCCAGCTTCTTGAAGTCATGCACGAAGTCTTTCTGGACATGTAGTTTCTACTGTAGCCAAATAGAGCACTCATGATACCCACCATGGCTCAACTGTGCTCTAAGCACGCTGTGCAGCCGGGACCCTGTCTCACCCGCCACTATGTCCAGGGGGCTCGATCTTTATCCATACCGGTCCTCCACGTATCCCAATGCTGAGGGTGGCAGAGCGAGCAGGAAAGACTCACCTATAGCGTGCTAGGAAGACCTGGATTCTGGCTCCACCTGAGTTACCCTCCGGAGCTGCTGGGAGCAAGGAGACACTGTCTACCTCCAGCTCTTCTACCTCACTGGCTGTGTCCACCTGGAGCAGGAAGGAAGAGTTGGTTCCTCTCAAGGGCCCAAGGTCCAAGGCCCAAGGCCTAAGACACTGCAGGCAGAGTAGCCGGTGCTTTGACAAGGGAACATAAAACGAACGCTGCAAAGCCAGCGGCCACAAGGCCTGGCGTTTTTCCCAACCAGACTTGAGACAGAAGGTCTGTGAAGCACGAAGCTGTCCTGGTCTGTGGGTGTGAGGACATCTTGGACCCTTCCCTGATCCTGGCTCCAACCCAGGAAATAAAACAACATCCTCTCCACCTGACTGGCGCCCAGGTCAGAGGACAGCAGGCATCCGTGATGCTTTGACTCCCTAAGGCAAAAGCTCAGCAAATCATCTCAATTGTAAAGAACTGAAGGCAAGAAAGAAGAGGGCCTAGAGACACCCCCTGTTTTATCCTTGTGACTGTACCTCCTGCTTCAACCCCACTGGAACCCCACTGGTACCCCACTAGACCTTCCGGCTCCACTGAGGCTAGCTCAAAGCCAGCGCCATCACTCTATCCCACCAGGGGGCAGCAGAGGCCCAGGTCTGGGTCCTACCACTTTCTGAAACCCCAGCTAGAGGCATTGCTGCTGACCTGCCCCCTCCGCTTTGCAGGGTTCATAGGTAGAAAGAGGACAAGGCCATCAGGCAGGCGAGTTGTGTGTGAAGTTAGTAGTGACCACAGCTGCCACAGGTTGGCCACCTCCTGGTGCCCCCTGGGGAGACGTTATCCTCACGACAACCTTACAAGGCAGGTTTGATGCTCCCACATTATACAGATAGGGAAACCAAAGCCCAGAGATGGTGTGTGTGACTTTCTCAAGACAAAGATGGGACCTGAGTCCAGGGACCTGTACTTTTGTCACACAAGCAACTGCTTCCACCTCAGGCGTGCATATGAACAGACTCATTATGGGAAGCAGGCGCCAAACTGTCTCCTCCACCCAGCTCAAGACTCTAGGGCCTCCCTGGACCCCAGAGAGGTGCGGCTCATAGGCGTCCCCGGAGAGCAGACTGCACTTGATTTCCTCCCCACAAGAGGAACCCACAGAACTTCTATGCCCCAGCTCAGGATCAGTACCCCACCTAACTCCTTCCACAAGAGGCCAGGATTCCCACCCCTAAGTTGACAACCAAGCCCAAAGTCCCTGGCCCAGCACTAACCTCTGGTGTGGGACATGACTTAGGGCTATTGTGGATGGACTCGGAGCGAGAAGAGTTAGAAAGAGATTCCGCCTTCTTAGCTGTCCTTCGAGGGGCTCCAGGTAGGGTAGCAAGAGCAGGCTCAGAAGCTTTGGGAGTACAGCGTCCTGGGGAGCCCGGCGGGAGGTCAAGGTCTAAAGAGAAGATGCCAAGTGGGCTTGGGATCTGTGGTCTGAGGGGGGACTAGGGAGATAAGGTGACACTTCTTGGACATGGGGCATCTGGCCTTTATACCCAGATTTCCTAACAATAAAGGAAATATTTGAGGAGAAGCTCTCTGTGACTCATATATGTCAGGATGCTTAGAGCACTTGATGAAACGCATTGAGTTCTTCCTGCCCTATGGCTCAGGAAACTATGGCTTAGAGACTTTAGGCAACATGCTAACTCCAATTGGCTGGTAAGAGAATGGGCCACTAAATCTGAATGGCCTTTAGGTCTCAACTCTTCCTAAGACCCCCGATACTGGCTTGTAGGGCCCAACTCCCAGTTAGAGGCAGAATGGTGGCCTGAGATCTAGACTTTAATGAGGTGTGTCTTTGCTGTGTGACTTTGGACAACAGGCTGGCCTCTAATCTTCAACTCCTTGCACTATACAAGGGCCCCGGATCTGAGAATTCCAGACCAATGTCAATTGGGGAGCCCTTACCTTTGGGGCCAGACCCCTGGCAGGGCTGAGGGGTAGAGCAGCAGCAGTGGGGTGGTGGTGGATGGTCCCCAAGGGCACTACAGCCCAGGGCGGAAGTAAGCAGATCAAGGGGGCCTGGGTGCAGACGGAAGGCCTGCAGCTCCTGTGCCAGAAGGCTGAAGCGTTCGGTTTGGCTGCGGCACTGGCCCTCAAGCTCTCGAACCCGAGCCTGAAACAAGACCCGCTGTGATGTACCAGGCCTAGAAGAGCTATAGAGCACTGGCCAGCTCTACAGAGTGCCACAGCAGGCTTTGGTTTACCCACAGGTGTCCCTTCCACCCCCAACCTGAGGACCAACCTAGGGCACCAACTCTCAGACCCAGGCCAGTGACACTCTCACCTTAGAATATTTTATAGGCCAAAGGGATCTCTTCAGCTCATCACCAACAACAACTCAGGTGTTTTCTTAGCTTTACCTTTAGTTAATTCTCCCATAGGCAGTGGCCCTGCCCTCAGAAGGGAGAGCGAGAGATTCCATAGGAAGCAAGGGATGTCTTTGGCTAGAACGGGCCAGTTCTCATGATGTTTTCTCCATTGCTAGGCAAATCTCTAGATCAAGGGCTCTCCCACTGACAATGTCATAAGGAACATGGGCCAATGCATCACAAACTTCCTCGTGGTCTAAGACAACAGGAGGGAAGGCCCTGCATCTGCCAAGTTCAGTTTCAGGTTTGGGATGTGGGGACAGGCTGTGTGTCCTGTAAGCTCTCTGACCTATCTGTGGAGTCTCAGGTCAGCCATCAGTGATGGCCCCCTTTGTTGAATATCAGAGTTGGTCCCTGAGGGAAAAGATAGGAGAGGGGTGGGGAGGGGACACTCAGGACGTGGAGGGCGTAATAGGTTGTACCTGCATGGAATCCAAGGTAGACTGGTGGGGAAAGAAAACACGGAGAGGTTAGAACACTTAGCTCTGTGGGTCAATAGCCCAGAGAGGGAGGGAAATGGCGGAACCTAAGGCAGATGGACGCCACCTTGTCAGTGCTCCGAGCTGAAAGATATGAGGAATATGAAGCTGAAAGGATATGGAGGGCATTTCAGAGTGAGAGCAGCTTCTGAGACGGACGGCAATGGAGCACTACTGCCACGAGACTCAGGAGCCCTGCCCTGTGTGCCCAACGCCAAGAAACAGGCCAACAATAAAGGGGAGTCAGCCCGGGCCTCAGAGCATTTAAAGGGTACTCCCTCCACTGCTTCCCACTCGCGTCCACTCCACGGCCCCCCATCCACTCACACCCTCCTCCCGTCCACTCCACGGCTCCCCATCCACTCCACAGCTCCCCATCCACTCCATGCCCCCCATCCACTCCATGCCCCTCATCCACTCCACACACCCCCGTCCACTCCACGCCCCCCCAGTCTACTCCACACACCCCTGTCTACTCCATGCCCCCGTCCACTCCACACCCCCATCCACTCCATGTCCCCCCCACCCCCATCCACTCCATGCCCCGCATCCACTCCACGTCCCCCCGTCCACTCCACAGCCCCCCGCCCCCTCCCCGTCCACTCCACGGGCCCCCTCCCCATCCACTCCACACCCCCGTCCACTCCACGCCCCTCGCCCCCCCGTCCACTCCACGCCCCTCCACCACCACCACCACCACCCCCCGTCCACTCCACGGCCTCCTACCTCCAGCAGCTGCACGGCTCCTTCATGTTCCCTCTTGGCTTCAGCCTGGGCCTACAAACAGGAAAATAAACATTCTGGAAGGAAGGGTTGCATGACAGGACCAGAGAGGAGAATAAAGACTTGAGGGAGGGAGAGAGAGAGGGAGAGGCAGGACAGGCAAAGGAAACTACGAGTGGGGAGGGAAAAAGAAAGGGTCTGGAGAGCTGAAGGCCAAAGGCTTCCCTCCAGACTGCTACCCCCTTAGCTATGCCTCAGACAGGACGGCAGAAGGGCCATGAAGAGGTAGAGGCAGATGCCAGGTGTGGTTTCTCTCCTGTGACAACGACCCTTCTGGTGGATGACTCCTATCCACCCTATCTGTGGCTCCTTCTGAGCTTCCTTCCCTGACCCCTGGCGTCCATCCCTTGGAATGTCAGGGTGCTCCTGAACACAAGCCACTTTATCCTCTCTGCTGTCTTGGGGGCATCTCATTGATGACCCCCCAAATACCCACAAAGCCAGCCCCCACCCATAGCACCAGACTCCTGTCTAGTTGTCTGTGGTGTGTCCACCTGAATGCTTTTTATCGCACCCCCAAACTTGCCAAAACAAAACTCAAAACTCAAGGTGCCTTGACTCCCCAAAGTTTGTCAACTTGATACAGCCTAGAGTCCCCTGGAAAGGGGGACTGTCAACTGAAGGGCCGTCTTGATCAGACAGGTCTGCGGGGGCGCTGTCTTGATTGCTGATTGACGTAGGAGGGCCTAGCCCACTGTGGGCAGCACCATCCCTATGCAGGCAGCCCTGAGCCAGTCGTGGTGGTGCACACCTTTAATCCCAGCATTCCGGAGACAATGCTGAAAGGATCTCTGTAAATTCAAGGCTATCGCACTTTACATAGAGCCCTCTGGACCAGCCAGGGTCTCAAAAAAAAAAAAAAAAAAAAAAAAAAGTGGAAAAAGAAGACGAAGGAATGAAGGAAGGAAAGAAGAAAGGAGGCTGAGCATAAGACACTGGGAAGGCCAGAGAGAGGCGGCAGTAAGGGGCATCCCTCCACACGTTCTGCTCCAGTCCCTGCCTGGACGTCTCTCCACAGCGAGAAGTGTAAACTGAAATAAACTCCTTCCTCCCCCTAAATTGCTTTTGGTTGTGGTGTTTTATATCACAGCAACATAACAGACTACACTAGAAAGGGGAGATGGAAAAGCCCCAGGATTCAAATAGACACGGAGTGCCGCAAACAGGAGGTTGCGGCTTTACCCTCCCCCCCAAACTCTATTTCCAATCCCCCCATTTGTTCACCTCCACTGTTACTTGCACCCTCCTAGACCGCTGTCAGAGCTCGGATCACCTATTGGGCGCCACTCTCAGTATCCACCCCACCAGCCTCATCTTGTATCATGTCACCCCTCTTACATAGAATCAATATTTTTTTTTTTTTACTCCTTTTGTCTTCTAAGTCAGGGTCACACTATTATCATCCACACTGGCCACAAGCTTTCAGTCACTTGACTGCTCAGAAACCCATTATTTTGCTCCCTGCTGTCCTCCCGAGTGCTTGGCATACAGTAGCGAGTGGGTAGACCAAAAATGCCCGTTGGATGAGTGGGTGGCAAAGCCGGGGGTTCAGCCAGGCAGCAGCCACACTTCTGTTGCTCCTGCCCCCACCTGCTGCAGCCTCCGGACCTCCTCCTGCCTCTCCTGCAGGCTGCGCCTAGCCTGCTCGTGCTCCACCTCCAGCTGCTGCCTCCGCTGGGCCACCTCCCGCATATGCTGAAACACAAGACTAGGGGGGGTCAAGGCCAGAGCTTTCCCCACCCCACCCCTTCCACAGGGGACTTAGGAGCAGGGAACTCCAGCGGCCACCTGCTCCAGATGCACCACCACCACCACCACCAAAGCTGGAAGTGACAAAGGGCTGGCAACCCCAGAACTCCCACAGGCCCCAAAGCTCCACTCATGGCTTGTGGTCCTGTCTGCTCTTTATGGCACCTACAAAAGCCTCTCACCTTCAGCACCTGCTCCAGGCTCTCCAGCTTGCTTTGCAGGCCCTGGCTCTTACGAAGGGCTGAGTCTCTCTCCTGTGTCACCCCCAGGAGCTGTCCCTTCAGCTCTGCGTTCTCCCACTCCACCTGGAGAAGAGACACTGACTGACAGGGAGGTGCATGGGTGAGCTCTGTCCATCGGTATAACTTGCCAAGGGGGACGGTTCCCTTCAAACCCCACCCTAAGAGGAAGCCTTCAGGCCTCACTGAGGGCACAACTCTCTCAGGAGACGTGATGGAAACCGAACCTGTTCCTTCTCTGTGGCTCTCCCACTGAGGCGAGAGTTCTCCTCCGCCAGGCGGGCATTTTCACTCTGGGCAGCCTTCAGCTGTAGTTCCTGTGGAGTGGGGTCAGACAAGCTTTGAGGAAGGGGCTAGAGCCCACTTTTCTCACCCTCTCACGTGAAGGACCCTGCCCTCCCAGGCAAGGCCTCCCATGGAAAGCTGCAGTGGCCGGGGACAGAGAGCTTAAGAACAAGAGGAAGCTGTGGTTCCTGAGGATGAGGAGGACCCAGGCAGGGCTGAGGGAGCAACAACCATCTGCATGAAGCCTGGGAGAAAAAGGGGAGCTGGATCCTGAGTGACCTGGAGCTTACCAGCTCCTCACATCGCCTCTGCCTTTTCCTGGCTTCCTGCTCCAGGCTCTCACATTTCTTTCGCTTCTTGCAGAGCTCAGACTCCTGTGGGGTCAGAACCCAGAGTTTCTCATGGGGAAAGGCAGAGCTGCCCATAGCAGGCTGCCTCTGACCCTCAGCCTAGGACTTACCAGCTGTTGCACCCTTTGCTGTTTCTCTGGTTCCCCTAGGGCCACCTGTGGGCTATCCACATCATCCTGGAGTATGGCCTGCAAATAGCGAGGGGCAGGGGGATGGCACCAGAGAACAGGGCCCCAGAGCAGCCTGTCCCCAACCTAGTCTACCTGTGGGAAGATCTCACCTCATGACCAGGTCAGTAACGACATCTCTGCCTAGGAAGTGGGTGAGGGGTGCTGTCTGCCCACCCCTCCTGACCATCTCCAGCTCATATGGAAGGATAAAGGGTGCGCCCCCCCATCTGTGAAACATAGTGCTTTGAGATCCCAGGACCCACGTGTGCCCTGGGAGATGGGTTCTTTATCCAGGCCAAAGCTTTCCCTTTTTAGCTTTCAGCAGCTGCAGTGCTCTGCACTTGGTAACTGTCCTGGACGTCCTTCAGTGACTAGCAGAGAATTGGGTGGCTGCTGGGATCCCCAGGGGTATAATTCGGTGTTCCCATAGCTGGGGTTCTGGATCATCCTGTCGGACTGAGCTTGGCCTAGACTAGTGTAAAGCTAGCCAGACCCTTCTGGCTTCCCCCCAAGCCCACCACATCAGCTTCCAATTTATTCCTGCAAACTTTGGGGGACAGGTTTTGATGGGAGGAGCATCTTCCTCCATGGGGGTAGAGTCGTAAGCAAACAGCACCACCCCTTCCTGCACCCCGACTCCGCGAAGTTTATGTCACCACCATCAGATTCTCCTCCCTTCCAACCTTCTTCCCAGGAGGCGAATCTAAATGCTGCCCACCTCGGATGATGGATAGGAGCAGGCCCCTAGGTCCCGGAGGCGTCCAGGCCCTCCGGGAAGGAGTTGCCTAGCCCCTCATTCAATGAAGGTCTCCCGTACCTGGAATTGAGTCGTATGCACCGCCCCCCCAGGAAAACCCGGGCCAAGCCAGGCCGCCTGGCGGACGCTGAAGGGGGCGTCCCCGCTCTACCGCAGCGGCGGTGCGGGCTGGGCCCCGGGCGGCTGCCAGGGCAACCAGGGATTTGTGGCCGGGCTGTACCACTAGCGACTCAGCAGGGGCGGCCAGGCTGGCCCCAAGGGGCTCAGGCCTGCGAAGGGAGGAACCCCGTAACCCCCAGGGGTAGCATGCGGCGCAGGTATCAGCGCAGGAGGCTTGGACAAGTCCCTGTTCCCTGGTCGGGAAGGCTTCCTAGATCCCGAGAGAGAGAGTGCGTGTCACCACGGGGTCCCCATCTGATCATCATGCTGGAGGGAGATTCCCGGATCGCCCCGACCCCGCATCTGAGCACACTCACACACCTGCCCTTGCGCAGGTGCTCACCTCTCCCGGGGCGCCGGGGGCCGGCGCCCCTACTCTGGAGGGGGCAGTGGGACCCGGGGGCCGGGCTGGCCGGAGCGGCTCCCGCTGGTTGCGCAGGGCGATCTGCCTCTGCAACCGCAGCACCTCCCGTTGGGACTCGCGCAGCAACCGGTCGAAGTCCCGCACATGCAGCCACTGGGGACCTTCCTAGGGTGAGGCGACCAGGAGCCGAGTCAGTCCCAACCCCTGCCTGGCCCCTGATCATCTCCAGCACTGCTGGCTCTCCTCCGTACTGGATTGGCTAGGCTGCGCGGGAAAGTGCGCATCCCCCCACCCCATGCATCTATGGTTGACCATATAAGCGTGAGTATGCAGCCACATGCTTCCCCTGGCCCGTGGGCAGACATCCACAGCAACTCGTTCACTGGACGCTCGCAGTGTGCTGGCACTGTGCTCAATGCCTCGTGAACACTCCTCCACACAAGTGTGAACTATGTGTGGATTCCTACAGTCAGATGCACTGGCACACAGCTTCAAGCCTGGAGCACAGAAATGTCCAGGTCTGGGACTCATGGCTCCACCCTCTTCTGTTCAGACGCCTTACTCCCCTCTCCTACCTGGGCCGTTGCCAGGGGAACCTACTCCCCAGCAGCCTCCACCTCTCCGTTTCATTTGCATCTCATTAACATCTGGTCCACATCCCACTCTCCAAGCAGACATCCTTGTGTAAGTAAGATCCAGCCGCCCCGCAAGAGACGCCAAGGGCCCCTTCGCACCTTGCCCACCAGAGTGAGTCTGGCCTGCAGCTCCCTGCACTCCCGCTGCAAGGCAGCAATCTGTTTGTCCTTGGCCAGCAGCGCACTGGCTGTCTCACTGAGGTCCCGGGCTCGCTGGCGGGCTAGGGCCTTGCGGCACAACTCCAAACTGGATCCGGGTCTGGGCAGAGGGGCACTCACCTAGCCAGAGGTGGGGTAAAGCCAGTGGTCATCTGAGGGCTGGGGCGCCGGGGGGGGGGGCACACCCTCCTCTCCGCATCTCCCAGAGGAAGAACTAGGGTGAAAGCCAGTCTGGAGCCTCAGAGGAACTGACTGCATCCTCCTTGAACCCCATCCTGGCAGTCCCCAGTCTCTACATCTTAGTGTAGGCTCAAAGGACACTGCTAATTCAGGGCTGCCACCATGATGGCTCTTCTCCCTGCTCCCACTCCAATCTACACCCCAGATGAGCTCAGCAGGAGGCTGCAACCAGCTCCAGCACGTGTTGATCCAGAATTCTGCTTCCTGGCTGCTCAGGAGCTTTCCCACCCAATCCCTTTCCTCTGGTAGCTCAACCACTTCCAGGCCAGCCAGCATCTGTCCTTAAGCAGCCCCTGGACTCCCTGCTTTCCTGGGTAGTAAGTCTACAAGACTCCCAAGCTCACTCCTGGTGGCCCAGCCTTGGTTTTCCTCTTCCCAAGTCACCCAAGGCTATGCCCAGCAGCCTGTCCTCACCACTCACCACCCTCATGTTTGTTTCCTGAAGCTTCTGGGCCCTCTCCTCCAGGCGCTTGGCAATCACCGCCAGCTCCGCTTTCTTCCTCTTGAGCCTCCGCACCTTTTCCTCAGTCTCTGGGAAGCTGCTTTTTCTCTGACAAGGGGTCAACCGGAATTGAACTGTGTAGGGAGCGCCACCCCCCACCCCAGACCCATTCCCATTACCCAGGCCCTAGGCTAGAGCCTGGGCATACAGTGAGATCCTTGGCAGTGCTACACCAAGGACCCACTGGGTTTGGGGCACGTGATTATGTCACCCTTGGGTGCCTCCCTCCTTGGAGAGATATTTATGGGGCAATCAGGGAGCTGAGGGAAACCCCACTTTCCAGGCCTCACCAGCATCTGATTTTCCTCCTTAAGGATGTTACAGCGTTGCTGCAGCTCCCCTAGGGCCCTCAGCAGCTCCAGATTGGGCCTGTCCCCGAAGAAGCCAACGTTCAACTTGGCCTGGCATGGAGAAGGACCAGGTAGAGTGCCTCAGACACCTACTCAACCTAGCCAGAGTCTTCCAGGCAGAACATGTCCCCTCTACAGCCCAAAGAGCTAAAAGGGTTCTCTCTTATGCCCCAGGCCTTCAGAGAGGGGCACTACCAGGAGAAATGCCCCCTAGGGAGAAGGTCCAATCCTCTATACCGTCAGTGGCAGCCCCAACATCACGGCACGCCATCCTTGGGGCATTTCCTACTGTTCCTCTATCCTCTATCTAGGGGGCATACCCTACTGTATCCCCATATCCTCCTAAGTAATTCCAGATCAAACTGCCCCCCGCCCCGTGCCTCTAGACATCTTGGGTCCCTGGAGTCCCCTCCCCTCCCCTGAAGTCCTGCTTCATCAATCACAGCCACCCACACCATAATCTTCCTCGACTCAGCCCAGGACTGGCTGAGCCCACCTCCACATCCCCAACATTATCTACGACAGCCCCCCCCAGCCCCCACCCCACCCCTGCCAAACCAGAGACAGAGTCATGGAGGAGGAGACCTAACCTAACCAGAGAGAGACACACACGCAGATACACTGAGGAGCAGGGCCAGAGAGACACAGAGAGACCAAGGCCCCCTGAGATCCCCCACGTCCCCAATGGTGAGAGGACACAGCGTCACATAGACAGACTCACAGACAGAGACAGGCCCGGACCAAGAAACGTGGGCAGTGGGGCCACAGGTTATGGCTGGCCCATCTCGCAGCCCTCCTCAGCCTGCCTTACCTTATAAGCCTGCACAGCCTCATCCTCCAGCCTGTACCCAGGGCTCTCTGCTTGCTGCTCCAGCGTTAGCAGCCCAGTCTCTGTTCCTTCAAGGGCAGTATTTCCAACAGGCCCAGCACTATGTGCTCCCTCAGGCTCCGGACTCTCTTCAGACCTCAGTCCTCTAACCTGCAGAGCTATCGGAGTACCGGCAATGCTTGGAGACACATCTCCAGGATCGCACCCCTGGTCTCGAGTCCAATGCTGCCAGGTAGGCAGTGCCCACGGCTCCATGACTCCAGGGTCTCCAAGCCGTGGGAGGGCTGTCAGTTGCTCCATGGTTTCGGCAAGGGGCCCCAGAACCTGGACCTGGGGACATCACCCAGCCAAGTGGGGAAACTGACGAGAGTCATGCCAAGCTAGCCCCTTCTCCTTGTAAGCTTTGGCTTTACCGAGGTTCCGTCCGAAAGAGGTTGGCTAAGCTCTTCTCACCCACGAAGGAGGCTTCAGAAGGTGTCAGGGTTGCCAGACTGGAGATAAGGGTATGTCAGCTCTGTGTGTGTGTGTGTGTGTGTGTGTGTGTGTGTGTGTGACACCAAGGGTGTCCCTGGGGTGGGGTGGGGGGTGCAGAGGCCACCAACAGCAGCGCCTTGTCTGAAGGTATGTATGTTTATCCGTGCCTCTGGGTCTGTCCCTGCAGGTCAATGCTGTCTTATATGCGTTTGGTGGATGAGTACCCCCATTTGTGCTGTGTTGAGGAGGGTGGTGCTGTGTGTCACTGTCTGTGCCTATTTCAGAGTTACCAGTTGTTCCTGTGTGGGGTGGGGGTTGTCTGTATTGCAGGGCTGTGGCAGTGTGTGATACTGTCGCTGGTCCTATCTCAGTGTGCCAGTGTTGTAAAGCCCCTGTGTATCTATAGCGGTGTGTGTCTGTCAGTGTCTGTAAGTCTGGCCCTCCATCACGATCCCTCAGCCTGCATGGGGTCCTCAGGAGTTTCTGGGGATGATCCCCGGTGGTCCACTGTGGTCCTCTATCCCCAGCTTTTTCTCTCCGCTGCCGCCGATCACTTGCTTGCTGGGTGGCTGGGCGGTCCTAAGGAGGCCTGGGTCGATGAGCTGCTTGCTTCATAGTCTCTGCCCCCAGCTAGTCTCAGCTCGAGGGACTGCCGGGGTCCCCCATGGTCCTGAAGCTCCCCAAATGAGATGATGGGCACGAAGGAGGGCTGAGCCTCAGAATGAGGAGGGGGGGAGCAGGGGAGAATCATCAGCCCTCCCTTCCCCCTCCTCCTCCCCTCCTGCCCACCAATAGGAAGTCAGCTGCTGGTTTCCATGGCGATGGCGCTGGACTGGTGGGCTGGACCGGCTGGCAGGCTGGCAGGGTCGGGGTAGAGGGAAGAGCAGGTTCCTTACAGGATGGCAGCTTAGAAAGCACCCCCCCTCCCCAAACGTGGCCTCTTTATTGCCTTGACCTCACACAGCCTCACATCTTCCAGGGTGCAGGGGAAAGGGAGTGGGGACAGCCCTCCCCTGTCAGGCAAGACTGATGGAGATAGGACAATGTGACAGAGACCTAGCCACAGAAAAGGGCAGAGCTGGAACGGTGGGGTTTGGGATAAAACAAAGAAAGAAAAGGCTGAAAATAGGAAGGCAGGCAAAGAGACAGGTAGAAATACACTGAAAAACTGCTTCCCCTTCTCCATGACAGATCACATTCAGGGAACAGCCCAGCCTTCCCAGGCCGGCGGGGGAGACCACAGGACGGGACCTGTTGGGCTAGTTTTGTCCTAAATTGTCAGGAAGTTCATCTTCTGTCTAGCCTTGGGTTTTGTTTATTTTATCATTATTATTTTTAATTTTGCTATGAGAAAATGGCTTTGGGGAACAAGGACATGGGAACTGCCCCACCCAGGTGCCCGCCTGTATGTGGGGCACCTAGACCTCTAGAGATGAGAATGTTAGGACAGGCAGCCCCTGCCCTGGACTCGGCCAGACAAGCCAGGCTCAAGCCAAGGTTGGGGGCCCTCATGTGGCACCCTACGGAATAGCAGCCGAACCATAGAGAACACCCTGGCTCCACCCAGGGCACAGCGCACGGAACTAGGGGGAGGAAGGTTGCCTAGGGAGGAGCTAGCATACCCATTTCGCTAAAGCAGCGTGTACATCAGTCTGCATGCTACTGTGTGATATCTGTCATGTGACTTTAGGTCAGCATGTGTGTGCATGTGCATAGTATGGATGTAGTATAACATGCCAGTGCGTATAGCATATATGTATAGAGGGAAGATTTATGTCTGTGTACACGTGTGAAGATCATTGTATGCATGTGTGCTAGTGCGTGTCCATGAATCTCATTGGATATGTATCTGTGTATGGCTTTGTGTGCCACCGTATGTCTATCTGCCACAATACCTATGTGCACACAATTATGTGTATGAGTCCGTTTGCAAATTGTAACATCGTGCCATGAATCACATACATACGTGCCATTATATGACATTAACACACATGCTGCCATGTAATTATGTGTAATAGCATACAGTGATATATATACGTAGTGATGATTTACTTGCCAGGCGTGATGGCGCACGTCTTTAATCCCAGCACTCAGGAGGGAGAGGCAGGCGGATCTCAGCGGGTTCGAGGCCAGCCTGGTCTACAGAGTTCCAGGACAGCCAAGGCTACACAGAGACACTCTGTCTCAAAAATCAAAATCAAAATGGTATAGGTGTATGTCTTTTTCCCATTCCCAAGTCTAAGGGGCGTTGGCTCCGGGATCCTCTCAGAGTACCTCACCAGGTTCTTGGACACTTACGTCCTTTATATACTGTGGTAAAATACCCTGAAATCGCTCTAGATTGTTTATAACACCTATTTTATAGTATAATGTAAACGCTAAGTGTACTGTACTACTGAAGAAATCATGAGACTAACAGGAAAAGTCTAAAGATTGTAAGCGGACACGGCTTCCTTCCTGAGACCGGGTCTTATGTAGCACAGGCTGCCCCTCTCCCACTTTCGGGGATTACAGGCATGTACCACATACTTGGCTTGCAATCAAAAACACATTTTTTTTTTTTTCAGTCTGGCCAGTAGAATGACTCCGTGGGTAGAGATACTTGCCACCAAGCCTGACCACCAGAGTCTGATCCCCAGGAACCACATGGCAAAAGTGGAGAACTGACTCCTTCATGAAAGGTGTGCTCTGGCCCCACACGCATGCCACGGCACATGAGCACACACACCCGTACTCACACACACTAATAAGTAAAAATTTCAATCCATACATGTGGAAATCCATACAGAGATCCCGACTCTCGTCGCTTGTCATGTATGTACATGTCACTGTATGTACATGAAGCCACTGTATTTATGTGAATGTCACTACATGACTATATTCTTTGCCATGATATATATAGTTAGTTATATATGTCTGTGTATATGTCATTGTATATGTAAGTACTATTGCGCATGTGTCTGTCCTAGGTGACTTCATACTCAGAGTGTATATGTCACAGCTTGGGCATGTTGCTGGCATCTGTGTACAGGGCCTGGTGAAATGCATATGAATGGTAATGTATGTGCGCTTTGCTGATTAATACCTACGGCCTGCCTGTGTGTGCGGTGCTAGTGGGCACACAGTGTGCCATTGTAGGTCTAACTCTTCCACTACACAAAGGGTCCTCTAGACCAGTGGCTCTCAACCTGTGGGTCACAACCCCTTGTTTGGGGAGGGGGCCTCTCTAAATGACCCTTTCACAAAGGTTGCTTAAGACATTGGAAAAAAAAAACCAGTTACTTACATTGCATTTCATAACAGGTGCAAATTTTCAGTTATAAAGTAGCAACAATTTTTTTTTTTTTTTTTTATGGCTGGGGATCCACCACCACATGAAGAACTGTACTAAAGGGTTGCAGCATCAGGGGGGTTGAGAACCACTGGTCTAGACTTTCTTAATCCAAAACAAGAGGCAAGCGGCCTTTGTTTTGAAGGCTTAGAGACCAAATGGAAGCTGCAGTAGAAATTGGGGTGGAAAGTAGAGGCCCACTCATAACCCTTTGTTCACATTGCTGGGAGGTTAGCTTCCGGCTGGCCCAAGCTTTTCCACCCCCAGGATGAGGCCTAGTCAGGCCAAAGTCTTCTGCTCATGTCAGCACAGCCAATCTTTCTCTCTTGGGTGGTGATCTGTCCCCGGGCATGCGGGGAACCCACACAAACCCCAACACCGCAATAACAGAGTCTCACACGAAAGCTAAACCAGTCGGTTCTTTATTAGGGTTGAGGGCCCTGTGATCCCTACCCGTTCCCATCCCTCCGCCCTGTCTTCTGGAATCCCCAGGCTGCCTGCAGGTGCTGCAGGGAGACCTACACAGCCAGCCCCACCCCATGCCCTCCCAGGCTTGAATTCGGGAGAGCTACTGTGGCTGTTTCCCCAAGTGTCTGGGGTCAGGAAGCACAGTGCTTTGGGGAGCAGTGAAGGTCTTTCGTGATGGGGAATGGGTCTGGTAAAAAAAAAAGTGTGTGTGTGGGGGGGTGCGAGAGAATCTCACCTGTCTCCTTGATCCGGGGTGGAGGAGAGCGCTGGCAGGTGGCGGCGGCGTGGCGTGGTCTCCGAAGCCCACAGTACACTCATCCATAAAGTAGGAAACACTACACCCTCCAGTGCTGTTAGTAGTGCTTTCTACTTTATGGGTGACTGCACTGTCTGTCTGTCTGTCCGTCCACAGGTATTCTTCAGGCCACCTGCTCTTCTTGCTGACTCCTACTTTAAGAAAAACCCTCTGCCCCCTCCCTCCTTGTAGCTTCCCAAGGATCCCCCTCCACCATGCCTGTGGCCCCCTAGAGGGCCCGCCCTGGGCCTTGTGGGTAGTGACTCAGCATGGCGCCAGACTAGCCTCTTCTTCCCCAGCCTAACTTCCTCTTTGAGTCCTTCTCCCCACCCCCACCCCTGCACCCCTTCCAGGTTCCCACCCTATTTTCTCCCTTCTCAGGGACACTCAGATAGAGACCATGGTCACTGCAGAGGGCTCAGCTCCATCTTTAGAACTGCAGGCCCCAGAGTGGTGCCTCCCAGCCATATGAGCCACTGTCTTGAATCCAATTGAGGTGGCTAAGCCTCCTCCCGTAAAGGCCTTGGTGCCCAGCGGTTGCATTAGATAGAGACCCCGACTCTCCCAGAGGTCTAGGTCCCTAGATTCTCCATTGGGCCAAGGCCCGGGTCCCTTGCTCCTGGCCGCTCCTCAAGCTGGAGTCCAAGAGTGTGCCAACAGAAATGGTGGCCATGTTGGGCGGCAAACAAAAAAAAAAAAGCTGAAAAAAATTGCTCATACTAGTCCCACATTTTTAGCCTTTGTCCATTCTCCCAAGTCCACCCTCCTCCCTGAGAGCTTTAGTATGCCTCTCTTTTCACGAGAAGGGGGCACAGAAGCCATTTTTACCTTCTAATCCTGCCTTTAGGAAATTTAAAAGATTTTGAAAGCTGTCCCCAATGAAGGCTGGTGGGTCCCAGCATGATTGCCCCTTGGCATAAACCTTTGGGAGGGAGTCCTGGCACCCAAACCCATGGCCTCCTGCTGTCCCCAGCCTTCACTTAGAAACTGTACCCAAAGACCCTTACTGTCCCTTAGGCCCAGAGTGAAGAGGCCCTGGCGGGGACCAGAGTGAAGGGTTAGGCCCTCCTTACCTGAGGTTGCAGAGCTGAGAGGAAGAGGCTCCAAAGTGGGGTTCCCTTCAGAGTGGGCAGGGCTTATAACCCTGAGGCCACGTGGGTCAGCTCTCAAGGCGCCCAACGGTCTTGGAGCCCGCCTCCACAGCGCATCAGAGATTAGCCACCCCTCCCCTCCCTGGGGAGTGCAGACTGACAGGAAACCAAGAGACAAAGCTGGGTATTGGCGGGAGAGGGCTGAAGAGGCCATCTCACATGCCCTGGGCAGGTGGCTTCCTGAATCCTAGGCCTGCCCTGCCCTGGTGGCAGCAGCCACGGGAAATGAGGTTCAAGGGTTAAGACTGACTAATTGGAGGTGACCCCAGGAGACTACAGGAGACCTTGCTAGAGCCTTCAGTGAGAGCCCAGGAGAGTCCTGAATCCCCAACACTAGAAAACTGCAGTTCCCTGGGTCCTAACACCGTGGATAGGCCTTTCCTCTGGGCCCTGAGCCCAAGCAAGGCATGGCTGTTCTATGTGTTCTCCTGAGAGGCGGTGGAAGTGCAAAGGCATGAGGGGAAATCAGAACTACACCAACAACTTCCTTAGATTGAGTGTCCTCAACACCCCTGAAGGCCACCACCTCCCCAGGCCCAGCTTAGCCCCTCAGCACTAGGGCTGTGTGTATAGCAATCGGGTCTTCGTGCTGTTTTTAGGGCCTATAAGGATACAGGTCAGGGCATGTCAGTAAGGACGGGGGTGGGTGGGGGGGGCTCTTGAGTAGAGCACAGGGATCTCGGAGTCTTGGGGGAGGGGAGAAAAGAGGCTCTGACAGGAGGTTCTGGTGGCCACCGGATGTGGGCACGGCCCGCCCACCTGCATGTCACCCCCACTTTCCCCACGGGGAAGGCAGGAAACTGCCTCGCCTAGGGCCCCTAGTTGGGGGATGGGAGCAAGGTAGGAGTCTGGGCAGGAGTTTAGGGGGCTGAGTGTAAGACCCATGCTTTCCCCAAGCTTCTCAGTGAGCCTGGCTCTGGAATCAAGAATGGCCTTGAGGGGGCAGTTAGAAAGAGGCAGGAGGAGATAGGAAAAACCGCTAATGTCTCCTTCCAAGAAGGCCAAGAGCATCTTCTCTGTGTACCCCATCTAGCCACAGGTCCACACAGGTCCACACAGGCTTCAGAGAACACAGATTCAAGGCCCAGAAGGTGACTGAAGGAAGGTCAGACAGAGAAAGGGAGACTGCCCCCGCATGCTTTCCTTCTGCAAGAGGTGCCGCCAACCTGGAAAAGACTCGCCCACCCCAGTGCCCTCAGGTGGAAGCAGGAAAGGAAAACCGTGACCCTTCACCCCTAAGGTCCGAAGGAACAGTGGTGAACAGCCTTACAAGGCTAGCTGGCCAAAAAAAAAAAAAAAAAAAAAAAGGTCAGTGCTCCTTTAAGAGACCACCACCAGGCCTCAGACCTGGGTGGAGGGAGGGGAAGTGGCTGTCCAGGGAGATAAGAGGGTAAGAATATCATCCCTGTGCAGTAACCTGGGTTTTTGGACCCCCCATCCTTCAGGGCTTACCACAGCCCCCTGCCCCGGCCTTCAGGCCCCCATTGGGCCAAAAGTGCCTCAAGTACGTGACAACCTGTCACAGGTCAGACCTGAGAGTCCACAGCCCCTCTTCTGTCCTGAGCAGGGTGGAGGGTGTCACTGACACCTGCTCCCTCTGAAGAGCTGCTGTCCCCTCTGCAGACAGTCGTTAGCATCCCAAACCAGCCAGGGCCCACCTCAGAAACCCACCAAGTTTCTGGGATCAGGAAGTTTTTTTTTTTTTTTTGGAGGGTCTGGATTTTTTTGTGGTTCCCATCTCAAGGGCTGAAGAACAAAAGAACTGAGGAGGAGCTCAGCGGGGGCCCTGGGCTTTACCACCACTAGGCCTAAACCCCCCCGCCCCCCCGCTAAAAGGGCGGGTGCAGTGGCACTCTGGGAAGCAGAAGCAGGAGGATGTCTGTGAGTTTGAGGCCAGCCTGGTCTACAGAGTGAGTCCAGGACAGCCAGGGCTACACAGAGAAACCCTGTCTCAGAAGAGGAAAACAAACAAAAACCAAAAAAGAGTCAAGGAAGAGACACAATGAAAGGCAGGGAAAATCGTAAAAAAAAATAAAAAAATAAAAAATAATAAAAAAGGAAGAAAGAAAGGAAGAGAGGCAGGGAAAGTGGCAGAGTCTTAGGCCAGGACGCCAGGCCAGCTAGAAGAGTGGGTGTGTGCTGTGAGCGAGTAGCTGCGATGCTGGACGTCCCAGAGCCACACGCTGTAGACGTGACCAGCTTACCAGGTCACCAGGGAGGCCTCCTACCCATTCCTGGACACACCTGCCTCCTGCAAGGACACAGGAAGCCTCACTTGGACCAGTGAGGTGACTCACTGATGCCCTAGGGCACATAGGCACGGCGGAAGGACAGGCCTAACCCTTGCCCGCTGCCCCCAAAGCTTCCTGCTGCCTGAGCTCCCCAGGAAGAGAGAAACTAAACCATCAGTGTAGTCTGGGGCCGACAGGGGAGGTCTTGATGTCTCCCATGGTTGAGGAGCGGGAGTTCAAGGAGGTGATTCAAAGTCAGCCCTTGAAAACATGTCCAGACACAGAGAGGCAGCTGCCACCACTCAAATCCTGCTGAAAAATATCCTCCAAGGTCTTTTCTGGTTTTGACTTTGTTGCTGTTGTTTGTTTTTCGAAATGGGGTTTCCCTGTGTAGCCCTGGCTGTCTTGAAACTCAAATATGTAGACCAGCCTAGTCTTGAAGTCACAGAGATCTTCCTGCCTCTGCCTCTTAAGTGCTAGAATCAAAGATGTGTACCCTCATGCCCTGCCATTTTTTACATTTTTCAAAAATATTTTTTCTTTTTTAAAAAATTTTATTAATTTATTCATATAACATCTCAATTGTTAAAAATATTTTTAAAATTTGTATTTTATGAACACTGGCATTTCGCCTGCATGTGTGTCTACGTAAAAGTGTTGGATCCGCTGAAATGGACGTTATAGACAGTTGTGAGTGCCATGTGGGTGCTGGGAATTGAACCCAGATCCCTTGGAAGGGCAGCCAGTCTGCTCTTAAATGCTGAGCCATCTCTTCACTCTCACCCTACCCCCCTTTTCTAAAGACAGGATCCTGTGTAGCTCAGGGTGGCCTTGAATTTGCTATGTCACCAAGGATGACCTTGAACTTTGATCCTCCTGCCTCATCCTTAAGAGCTGGGACTACAGGCACGTGCTACCACAGAGAGCTTAGTGAATTCTAGGCAGGTACTCTACCAACAGTTATGTCTCCAGCCCCTGGTTCTGGCATTCTAATTAGCTAGGATTTCTCTGCTAAGTTGAAGTAGGGCTGGGGGTAATGGGTGATAGAAACAAAGCCCTGTTCACTTAAGGATGAGTCCCAGGCCTGGTGTGCTACAAGCCTAGCGTGCTACAAGCCTACAGTTTTGACTCTCTCCCCTTCCTGACGAACCCTGGGAAGGCCATCTTATATGCTGAGATGTGGCTGTGGGCAGGTAAAGTTAGCCTGAGGAGAGGACACAGGCCCACTGTCAGTGCCCTCAGTTTCTGAAAGGGTGGAGTTGAGGAGGAGCTTAGGGTCACTGTAGGGGGGATACAGGGAAATTTTGAGTATCACTGTGCATGCACTATGGATAGGCACCAAGTGGTCCTCCCTTGGAGCTGAGGGGGCCTTTGGGGCCAGTCTCATGCTTCTGGAAAAAGCAAACACGAGTGGATAGAGAGTTCAGAAGGGGCAACTGGGCAAAGAGAGGATACAAGAAGAAAAGCGGTCTTTTGAGGCCTTTGCTTTAGCAGGCAGGAGGGCAGGCTCAGAATGAAAGAATCGAGAGGAAAACCAAGACTTCACTCCAGCTGCAGGGGCCCAGGGCCTCACCCAGTGCGCAGGCAGGCAAGCAGGCAGAGATGGCAGGCCAGATAACCTGCCTTCTGAAGAGAGAAGCCACAGGAGCTAACCACTCACAAACAGGAAGCTGAGCAGGTTGAGAGGCCCACCCTTCAGGGAAGTAGCATTAGCGCAGGCCTGCTACAAAGGAGGGAAACTGATCCTCTAGTATCACAAAAGCAGGTGAAGCCAGTCACAACCAATGGTACCAAAAATGCTGAGGCCCTTCTCAGCCTTCCTGGAGGGGCATCCAAAAGAAAGAAAGGGCCAATGGATGCAAGTGCCTCAGAGACCATAGAGAGCCAAGTCCCCAGCAGAGGTCATCTCAGCATCTAGGGGGATCCCCTTTCTTTCTTTCTTTCTTTTTTTGTTTGTTTGTTTGTTTTGGGGGGGTTGTTTTTTGTTTGTTTGTTTTTGTTTGTTTGTTTAGGGTTTGTTTTTTTTTTTCGAGACAGGGTTTCTCTGTGTAGCCTTGGCTGTCCTGGACTTACTTTGTAGACCAGGCTGGCCTCGAACTCACAGCGATCTGCCTGCCTCTGCCTCCCAAGTGCTGGGATTAAAGGCGTGCACCACTGCCCGGGCCCATTTCATCAGTGCATTGGGAGCACAAGGGTTGGTTCCTACCAGGCCAGGAAAGTGGGCATGCTGTCTCCCCTGGCCTCCGCCCCTAATCTGGTGTCTTCTTGATTCTGCCTTTATGCTCTCCTGTCAGGCAAGTGGCAGCAACAACACACATGTCCCATTCTGGGAAGCTGTTTTTTATTGTTGTTGCTGTTGTTGTTGCTTTGTTTTGTTTTGTTTTGGGGGGGGGGGGAATGCTGTTTTATAAGGCTCTGGTTCAGCCGCTCCGACATCATAAGGCAGGGATTCATGCAGCCAACTGGCCTCTAGGAAGCCAAGTTGCAAGCACAGAGAGAAAGAGAAGGTGGACTAAAGTGAGGGCCAAGTGCAGGGTTCTTTCCAAAGCATCTGGGAAGAAGCAGAAAGTCTGGGTAAGAAAGGGGGTGTTTGTAGACAGGAGAAAGCCACCCTGACCACTGCTGTGGGAGTGGTCATGAAACCAGAAGCATTCTCTTCTGGAATTTCCTAGGGACACTAGCAGAAAAACAAAAGTTCCCTTACCCATGGGTGCCAGGCCTAACGTGCGTAGATGCCCTGGTTTCCCCAATTTAAAAACCAATTTCCCCCCCTCTCTCCCCTCTCTCTCTCTCTCTCGTGTGTGTGTGTGTGTGTGTGTGTGTGTGTGTGTGTGTGTGTGTGTGTGTGTGAGAGAGAGAGAGAGAGAGAGAGACTACCATGTGTGGGAGCTAGCTTGGGTTCCACACATTCACACATTCACTTCTCTGTGCCATGAGCACACACAGTCCAGAGCACACATAGTAAATGTGAGGCACATCCTTGGTCGGCATCTCAGCTGATCCTGCTGACCCAGGAAAGCAAAACAAGGAGAGAAGATGGGGCAGAGGGAGAGAGTGTTGTGTTGCCCGCTACAGTCTCTCAGTCAGCCCGATCCTATCCCTGATAGGACAGCCAAGAGGACAAAACAGAGAGACAAGATTCTTGGGGGCTCCTTTACAGTGTGATTTTGGGCTTCCCTGAACCTCCAGCCTGCCTGTTTCTTCAACTATAGAATGAAGGAGAAAATTGATCAAAGGATCTGTCTTTGCTCTAGCCTGTCCCTGAAGACAAAGGGCCAAGGGGCTGTAACAGTGGCAGGAAGCAATGTACCATGTTCTAACCCTGCCAAGCCACAGGGCAGCCCTACATCTTCCCGAATGGAAGATCTAAAGTCCAGAGAAGGTTCCAGGGGCAAAAGGGTTGTCTAGTTCTCCCGTCAACCTCTTGCCTCCGCGCCCCCTCCCCCCAGGATTCCTCCTACCCCAGGCACAGCTGGAAACACAAGATAAGATGGGAAGAGGAGCCGGTGGTGTGCAGGAGCTCGCTCGGCCTCCATGTATTCATCTCTCCACCCCACAAGAAGGTCCAGTGGAGGGAGCACTCGGCAAACTGTGGGGAGCACACTCCGTCTGCGTTGCATTTGATCACGCTGACCCTACTAAGACAAATGCCAGTATCCCCACTTCAGATTGAGGAACCGGAATCTCAGCCGGGTTATGTTTCTTCTTCCTAAATATCAGCCAACAGTCTGCATCCCGTTTTTCTGTTCCCCTAGAGAAGTCAATTCTAACTGCCCCCAAAGAGGCAGTGCTTCCATAAGGATCTGTCTGTCCCCGAAATCCCAGTCTGGGGAAAGGAAATGGAAAAAGCTATGGGAGGGACTCAGGGCCCACTTCCTACCCCAGGCTGTGAGTAGGGGCAATAGATGGGAGTAAACCAAGTGGTCTGCAAAACCTGCCCAGGGTCACCGGCCACCCAGCCTCTTCAGCAGCCAGGTGGGGGAGGGTTAGCCACCAAGCCTAGAAGGTGCCCAGGAGTGTAGCAGAAAGCAACAACAGCAGCAGCAGCTCAGAGCACCAGAGCCGGAGCCGTTAAAAGTGACTCAACCAGAAAGTGCGTTTGAAGTGACGCCCACTGGGCCCCACAGCCAAACCTCAAAAAGGCGAAGTGAGAGAGAGAGAGAGAGAGAGAGAGAGAGAAAGAGAGAGAGAGAGAGAGAGGCAGGCCTGTGGGGGCTGGGCCAGAGGTGGAGGCCCAGCCTGAAGCTGGCCTGTCCAAATAAGGACAAAAGTTCTTCATGTAGACCAATGGAGCACAGACTGTCGGCGTCATGGGGCTGTGGTTCCAAGAGGGGGGCGGGGAGGTGAGAGATTGGGGGAACATGGAGTCTGAGGGAGGTGGGGGCAAGGGAGCCAGGCCCCCATGGCCATAAGCACAGCAGTGCAAGGGGTAAGGCTAATTTGGTGTGCCCCTCAGTGTCTGTGAGAAGGGACTGATGGTGACGTCTGGTCAACTGAGGATGACATGCGACACTGCCCACGGCCAGTTTTGAGCCTGGAAATTGCTGTATGAGAGTATAATCGCTGTGAGAGAACCACGGGCGACTGGTTTCCCACTATCCTCCTTGCCTCTAGTGGCCAGTAAAGATCCCTTTGCAAGGACGCCAGTTCAGTTCTGGCGCTGGTGCCTCTAAGTGGGATGGGGGAGAGGCTTCCTCTCTCCTGCTGTAGAAGGGACTGGGACTTGCCTCTCCCAGGGGCATGCCTGCCTCCACTACCTCACCTGTCCCAGCACAAACCCCGGATTCCAGGTCATGCCCCCCCTCTCTGCCTGAGACCCGCCCTCCATCTTCTGCTTCTGTGGGGTGCAGAGCTGAGGAAGCACGAGCCTGCTTGGCTGCCCAGAGAAAAGTGCTGCAGCTGCCTTCGCTGGGTGGGGAAGCTGCCTCTGGGCTTTCAGTCATTCCCCTGTCACAGTCACCCAGTCCCTGTTAGGTCCAGAGTTCCAGAGGAAACTAGGTTGTTCCTGGCACCCTCTCCCTCCCAGGGCCTTCTCCCCTCTGACTTTTACTCTTCAGTCCTCCAGGGAACTATCAGCAGTTGCCACACTACCACCCCTTTCTAGCCAATGGCCCTACAGGGCTCATTTCCTTCCAGGTATTTTCCAAAGCAAGAAAGGGTTCGGAGGGCGGCAGGTGCTGTGTTTGGGGTGAAGGAAGGTGAAACACCTTGTGGAAATCAACTAAGGGCTTTGCTTTGTGTCTGAAGCTCTTCCCTCTGGTTGCTGTGTGGCATAAGGGCTCAGTTTGCAGGGAGGAGGCACACAATGGATGCAGCACAGGGAGCTGCTGTGGAAATGGGCCTGCTAGCTCCCCGACTCACAGGCACTCAGCAACCAACCGTGGGATGGGCCCCAAGTTAAGCTCCGTGGATCTCAATCCACTCCCCAAAGGGACTGTTGAGATGGGGGCATGTGGTTCCTGTTTCCTAGGCTGCTCACAGGCACGGCAGCACCTTGAGATCCAAAGCTCTGAGCCAAGTTTGTTGGACACACCTCACAGCTGTGATTCTTCTTGGAGTCAGACTGGTGTGGTCTGGTCCTGTCACGCATAAGGTGGTGGTGGCCTTCATATAACTCCACCAGCTTCAGTGATCTTCTGTCTACCTGCTTTCATGTACAGCCCCGGCAGCTTGGAGCTGTCCATCCCCCCGCCCCCCAGAGGAAGGCCTCCCCAACCAGCCAAAGTCCAGACAAGCAGCCATGTGCTTCTCTCCATCTAAGTCTTACTCTTCCATTCAGCTGCCACGCTACAGTAAGTACCAGATGCAGCTGTCAGCTCCCTCAGCCATGAGTGAAGGACATCAGTGACAGCTGACAGGCTGTGAATCTAAGAGGTAGAAAAATGACTAGTTCTAAAACCACTTTACCACAGGATACAAAATGAACGCTCACAAACAATGACTATGAGCTAAGTAAAGGTTAAGTTGTATCCTGATTCTCCCCCCCTCCCCAAGACAGGGTTTCTCAGTGTAGCCTTGACTGTCCTGGACTTGCTTTGTAGACCAGGCTGGCCTCGAACTCATAGAGATCCCCTTGCTTCTGTGCTGGGGATTGAAGGTGTGAGCCATCACACCTGGCTTGTATCCTGATTCTTGTGTGTAGATAGCAAAAAGTATGTAATATATTTAAAAATATTTCAATTTTAGACTAGGCATATATCTCAATGGTAGAACATTACCTATAATCCACAGGCCCTTGGTTCAATACAGAGAGAGAGAGAGAGAGAGAGAGAGAGAGAGAGAGAGAGAGAGAGAGAGAGAGAGAGGTGGGGGTGTGTGGAAGGACAGGAAAGTCTAGTTGGGTTTTGGTTGGTTGGCTGGTATTGGTTTTTTGAGACAGGGTTTCTCTGTGTGGCCTGGGCTGGCCTGGACTCACTTTGTAGACCAGGCTGGCCTCGAACTCCAGAGATCTGCTTGCCTCTGCCTCCCGAGTGCTGGGATTCCAGGCATGTGCCACCACGCCTGACAACAAGGCAATTAGGTGTTAGCAGAGACAGCAGGTCAGGGGTACAGGGGCCCTTGTCCTTAGCAGGAACATGTTTTCATCACACACAAGCCTCTGTGTTTCATCAGGGTGTGACGGGGCCACCATCGGGCCGCAGGTGGAAGGGACACAGGGAGGACAATGCAGGAGATGGGAAATGTGGGGCACAGGCTGGCAGGTGCCCAGGACTCGGAGATGAATGGACACTGCTGTTGGAGAGAACTGAAAGGCTGGCCCCGTTTCCCCTGTGACCACTTCCCCGGACTATTAATCTCACTGCCTCTCATGTTGCTAAGTTTAGACTGGGGACCAGAGACGTTGAGTAAGGGAGGTTAGCAGGGCCCTCTGTGGGGGGAGGTGTTATGACTTTAAACAAAAAGCTCACGTTTCACAGTTCTGTGCAACCCTCGTACAGGGAGTGAACACATGAGAAACAGCAGCACTCGACGGTGGACACTGTATTGCTCAAGCTAGGGCTCCCGTACTTAATCATGGCTAAGCCACTTTAACCCGCAGAGCTTGTCTCCTTGTTGCTAAATAAAGACGATGTCCTCGGAGTTTCGCAAAGATCAAACGAGATAATGGATGTCAAAGACCTTTGCTGACTACCAAAGACTATTTACATGAAGGTCCTTAAGGATTCTAAGTGGGAGCTAGGCTTCCAAAGTAAGGTCTATCTTTATTTACCATTCCCTGCCTGCCTCTGATATCCTCAGAGAACATGCCAGGCCTGAGGACTGAGCAGCTGGCTGCACACAAGCGGAGGTAGTGGTTACATCGAGAACGGGGTCTCAGTCCCCAAGTCTAGCCCGAGTTCAGGCCCTTACCAGCTGCCACCTTTATTCTTAGGGAAACTGCTCTCTGCTGAGACATCCTGACTCTTGCTGTAAGTACCAGCTACCAGTCATCACTGTGATGTCACTAAGCCCCTCGGTTTTGGGGAAATCAATAGCAAGGGTAGAAAAGGGGGACAAAGTCTAAAAACAGCCCGGCTGCTGCTGCTTCCAGAGTTTTGTCTGAGCTGAATCTGTCCTGTTGAACAGGGGAAGAGCCTTGCCCCCACAGGGACAGAGGTCAAACCACTGAACAAGAAGCCAAGAGGATCCAGGCTTTGTGGTGTACACTTGCGATGCCAGTGACTTGGAGGCAAAGGGACCACAGATTCAAAGCCAGCCTGGGTTATGGGGCAGCTTTCAAGCCAGGGACAAAATTAGTAAGATCTGACCTCAAAAGTTCAAGGGCTGGGGATAGCTCAGTGGTAGAATGCTTGCCTAGTATGCATGAGGCTCAATGTTCAACCACAAGCCCCCCTAAGCCCCCCAATTGGCACTAATGGGGGAGGGGAGGGCTGGAGGGCTTAAGACCCTGGGCCAACTCATATCTCATAATCTAGGATGGGTCTAAACTTCAGCAAGTACTGAGTCCTTATGGAGGTAGAATGGAATTTGAAAGGCACCCCCACCCTGGCCACAGGACAGCACACCCCCAAGTTCCTGTCTCAACAATCTCTGGGCTTGAAGAAAGGCTGGGACTCTAGCACTTTCTTGCCTGTCTGGGCTGCTGGGCAGCAGCACACGTGGGTTCCAGGACCAACAGACAGAGCGACTGAAAAGCAGCTCCCAGGTGGAGGGAGCTGCAACAAGACCCCTGCCCCCACAGTGGTTGTCTTTCACTTCCTGTGAGATTGACAGTTAGGGCCCAGCTAGGTATGGAACTCAAGCAGCCCCAGTGTGGTTATTTGTGCAGGCTCTTCTCCCCTCCCCTCCCCACAACTGTTTCCATTCTCACCACGCAGGCACGCCCGGGTCAAGCACACAGGCCAGCAGCTGGGGCTTTCCAAGGGACTTCTGTGAAAGCTTTTAGGTGTTGGCTCCACAGCCCAGGCCCTCTTGGGGAAACCTTGTTCCCTTCAGGAGATTAAGTTCGGCCTGGCAGAATTGCTTTGGCTATTCACTGAGGCCCATTTCTGATGGAAACTCGGTTAAAGAACTCACCACCCACGGCTGGAGAACTTCAACAGCTCAGTTTGGAACCGTGGGTAGCAACCCACTCCCTCACTTGATGGCGGCACAAGTGAAAGCACGCGGGGAACCTGTGAGTGGACCCGAGTAGCCTGGCCACTACCAGCTTGCTTTTGACAGGCTGGGATGAGACCAGCACAGGGTCAAGGACTTGGTCAGCAGATCCCTCTTCTCAGGCTTTGTGCAGGTGACAGTAGCTGAGACAGCCTAATGCAGGAACCTCTGCTGGAAAGGTGGCATTCCCCTAGCAGCGAGGCTCTGGGCATCACCCCAATCCTGACTAACCATGAAGATGGTGTAAATATTTAAGAATAGCTAATAATTGGAGGTTAATTTTGACATATTATTCTCTCTTATTATTTGGCTTTTTGAGATGGGGGTCACTACTCAGTCCAGACTTGACCTAAGCCCCAACCTCAGCTTCTGGGAGCTAGGATTTTAGGTACATAGCTATATACTTTTCTTACTCATTTTCAGTCCTTACAATTCTGAAGTAAAAAGACAGGGTGAACAGAAGTAATTTATTTTACAGATGGAAACTGAAGAGAAACCAAAACGGGGACACAATTTCTGTGATTTAAGTGAGAATATACGGTAAACACATCTGGCAGATGTGGCATTCCCCATGGCTCCCTTCTTGGCCAGAGGAGGCCCTGCTTTTCATGGAAACACACAAACCCAGAGCAAGACCTAACAGTCACCGAGGCAGTAAGGGGAATGGGAACCAAGCACTGGCGAAGGAACACCAAGCGCAGAGAAAAGGGGAGAAAAAAAGAAGGAAAACCAGGGTCAGGGGGTGAAGGGTGCTTAGGAGCAGTGGGAGTCCTTCAGAGGAGACTGCTGCGCCACGTCCAGAGGACAGAACACTGGACTTCAGTCAGAGGCTTTCCTTGCATCAAGACAGTAGGCCTTCCCATGATACAGCAACAAGCACAGCAGAACAGCTGTGCCCCGCAGCCTCAAAGGCAGGCCAGAGAGAAGGACCTCAGTGAGCTGCCTCAGATCTCACCCAGCAAGTGAGCCTCACTGTGAAAGGTAAGGGGACACAAGGCGTGGGCCACAGCTCAGGACATTCCAAAAGTTCATTTTATTGGTATTTGAACCAAAGTCCTGACCATGGTCAAAGGCAAAGGCCTGGGCAGAGGTAGAAAAATCAGCATCTTACTCTCTCCTTGACACAGTCTCTGAGAATCACCAACCTAGACACTCCCACTACACCAGTGGTCAGAGAAAGTGAGATGACTCAAGGGCCGGATGCGTCGCTTTCACGGGTGTTGCTGATCCTGAGGAGGAGGAGGGTAGGAGTGTCTGGAGTTCCGCCTGTTCAATTCCACAAGAAAACAAGCACAGCCCGGCAGGAGAGAGCAAGATGCTGTGGACTGCACCTAGCTAGGTCTTTATCGCCGTGTCTCTGGATTTGTAAACTACTCCTCGACTTTTCAGCTCCCGCACAATTCCTAAGACAGGAAGAGAAACAGGCCCATGAGAGTCTTGAGGATAAAGCACCCCACCTGCCTGCCACGGGGGTTGCCTGGCTATCACTTAATCTCCAGGCAAAGTGCGTGGCAAAGACCTAGCAGGGAAGAACGAGAACACAAAGGTTTGGAGCTAAAATGTATCAGTGCTATCAGGCAAGTTATTGGTTGTTAGAGGGCCCTGCTACTGAAGGTTGCAGCCTCCATGACTCGAAAGCTCCCTAAGCTCGGTGCAAGATGAAGAATTCCCTTCTCCAAGCGGGGCTTCCTACTCTGCCTGTCCTTGTATGGAATATGTCCCTACGTCACCAGCACCTGGCTTATCATAGAAGTCAGCCTTTGACAAAGCTTTTCAAAGAATGCCCCATCTGATAATTAGGTAGTGTGCCCTGCAAGGCTGACAGGACTGTGCTGTTTAATGCAAATGAAGTAGACTGTGAGCACCAATCAGATGCCTCCTGGCTGCTTCCCTTTTCCTATAGTTGCCCTCACCCCTAGAATAAAGTTGATCTGCCTCCCTGCAGCTGGTCAGCCATTTCACAGTGCTCAGGGCCCTCCCAGCCCTGTCCACCCGTCTCTTCTCATCCTCATGGGCTGATGGCCAACACACCCAGAGCAAAGAGGAGACCCACACTTGGGTTCACAAGCAAGACTGGCTTCTGCGGGGGTCCAGCATAGAAACACTGTTACAACTGCTATTACCTTGGGGCAGACGACCAGTGACTGACACAGCATACACGCCTGGCTTAAAGTTACCTGAGGAAGAAAGGAGAGTAGAATGGAAATGAGTTAAGACTGGAGACCAATGGAGAACTGAGCCAAAAATAGACAAGGGATAGGAGTGAGTGTGCGTTGTGTGCACACACACACACACGTGTGCACACATCCCATGGTTCACATGTGGAGGTGAGGAGACACCCTGCCAAGTCAGTGCTCTCCTCCCACCATGTGGGTCCCTAGGATCAGACTCAGGTTGTCCAGCCTGGCACTGCTGAGCCATCTTGCCAGCCTCAAGGCTTGACTTTTCCATAAGCCATCTTCCCACCACAGACCGCGCACCCCGCTGGAGAAAGGCATCCCCAAACACCCTCAGGCCAGGGTAAGAAAACCACTTACTGACTCGCTGCCACTTGGAGACCCAGCTGTCCTCTGGACTCATCATGGCGATGATTCTAGAGAGGGGGAATGAAGACTCAGCTGAGCCTACCCTGCTAGAGGGGGGCGACTGAGCGAAGCAACCGCCCTGGGAGTGCAGGCTGAGGGAAGACACCACTGGGAAGTCGTTCTAACACTGGGAAGGAGCTGACTTTAGGAAGCTAGGACAGTGGTCTTTGAGTCTATGTCTCTGACCAGCCAGTAAGAAAAGCTTTCCCCGTGGACGGCCAGCCCTGGCTATGAACAGTCGGAGCCTAATGGGAAGGTGTCAAAGCAATGGACCCTCTTGCTGGAAATGAACAAGACTTGGCCAAGCCCTTGCTCTAACAAACTGTGCAGTCTGAAGTACACATGGAGACACTTCACCCGATTTTCACCAGTGAGACTCAGAGGTTGAAACAGTACATGCAAAGTGTCTAGTACAGAGAGTGACAGCAGATTCCAAGTGTCACTTCCCGTTTCAACAGTCCTTTGGCAGGTAGCTCTGACTCCATAGGCAGAAAGGCTACTCAAGGGCTAGAAAGCCACTATGTGAGCAGGCAGGGGCTATGAGGAACTCTGGCGGTTATTTGTTATTTATCCATCAATCACTCGGTGACCGGAGCCTAACCTGCCAGGTTTGTTCTAGGAACTGACACCGTTTATTGTCCCCAGGCCATACCCTGGCTTCTTGGCAACAAGGCTCCTCTATCTTTTTACTGGTGGTTTGAGTGGAACTAATCTCACTTCCAGGAGTTGGTAAGGACAGTTACCCAGCTCTGCAGATTGATCCAGGGTAGGCAATTACAAAGGCTCCCCTCCCACCACCAGTGCTTTCTCTGCCCTTCACAATCTATTCTTTCAGCCAAAGGTCTATGGTCCCTGCTCCCAAAAGATTGAAGTAAGAGAATGTCCACACTTGTCCAAATCTGATGTTCCTACCCTACGCCTCTGCTTCGGTCATACTCCTTTTCTTTGAATGTTCTTTCTACCTCATCTCAACTTCCTCCAAATTCTTATAGTTCTAGCCAGGCCTGATCAGGCACGCCTACAATCCCAGTTACTCAGGAGGCTGAAGTAGGAAGTCTGAGTCCAAGGTCTATTTGGCCAATTTAAAATGACCCTGTTTCCAAAATAGGGAGAAAAAGGGCTGGTATGCTATGGTGGCAATTATAAAGATATAATCCACACTCAGCAGGATGGCTCTTAAAAAACAAACAAGAAGCCCAGGTGTAGTGGACACTTGTAATCCCAGCACTTGGGAGACACAAGCAGGTGGATCTCTCTAGGTTCGAGGCCGGCCAGGGAGACAAACCCTGTCTCAAAACCAAAGCCAAAACCACAAGAACAAAAAACCCAGAAAGTAATAGGAGGGAATGGGGAGGGAAGAAGCTCCTCAAACTACTAGCCGTTACACTATGGTACAGCAATACGCTCATGGCCACCCAGCCAAGCGCTCCACACCAGGGACCTAAGCAGGTATGTGCACATCATCTATATAGCTGTGTTCTTCACAAGGGCCAGAAGGTAAGAAACCATGGCATCAAGAGAACAATTGAAAAAATCTGTGTTGTAAACACACACGTACCAAAAATAGCCAACTTTTGAAGGAAGGAATGCAGACAGACTTGGAAACTGGAGAGACAGCTTAGTGATTAACAGCACACACTGTTCTTGAAGAGGACCCAACTGCAGTTCCAACACCCATACAGGGCAGCTCACAACTGCCTGTCACTCTACCTCTAAAGGGATCTGAGGACTATGGTCTCCGTGGACACTTGCATTCATATACACATAGTCACAAGATACTATAATTTATGAAGAAAAATATATCTTTAAAATAATCTTTAAAAAGGTTAGATTGGGCCGGGCATGGTGGCACATGCCTGTAATCACAGCACTCTGGGAGGCTGAGGCAGTCAGATTGCTGAGTCCAGGACAACAAGGGCTACACAGAGAAACCCTTTCTCAGAAAACAAAACAAAGAAAGAAAAAAGGTTAAATTGGAAAGGATTCAAAGTGTGTGTTGGACTCACAAATCACTGTCTAACTCTTAACATCTTTCAAAGCAACTAGTACAGGCTTTCAAGTGTGGATGGGAATGCCTCCATGTTAGACTCTGTGTTCTTAGACAAGGTCTCATGGTGCAGCCAAGGGCTACATGATACTCATACCCCTCTACCTCAGCTTGAGAGCTAGGACTGAAGGCTGCACCCACATACCCAGCTTCCTCATTAAGCATCAACCTTGAACAGCTAACGAGGAAACAAAGGGATGAGAATCCATGACTGTGTCTTAGCATGAGAACTAAAGGTTCCAAATCATCTTTTCTGCCCAATCTTTACTCTTCCCCAAAGGAGTCGGGCCCACCTCCATAGACCTTTAACACGCACCAGGCTTAAGGCCGGCTTATGTGTGGCTCTTCACTTGGCCTGGGGTTTAGAAGAGGCTTTAGCAATGCTGCTGCCCTGGGGAAGAAGACCAGGCCGTCCATGCGTCTCTCCTTTCTCATCCTTCCCACTGGACCACGTTGTCAAGGTTACAGTCCTCTTCTAGGCCTCTTCAAGACTATCAGATTTGTTTTGTGTTATTATTACTTTTCTGGTTAACTTGCTTGGAGTGTGTGTGTGTTGAGGTCAGAAAACAATTCTAGGAACTCAGTTCTCTCCTGCCACCTTGTGGGATCCAGGGACTGACGTCACCTATCACACCTGCCATCAGGCATCTTACCTGCTGAGCCATCTAGATGGTCTTGTTAGAGACAGGGTTTCACCTAGCTCAGGCTAGCTTCAAACTCACTATGTAGCTGAGGCTTGCCCTGAACTCCTGATTTTTTGGCTTCTTCCTCTCAGATGACGGAGTATCTTACTTATGCTATTTGAGGGAGTGGATTACTGTAACTGTGGTCTTCATTTTCTCTTCTTTTTTTTAAAAAAAGATTTGGACATTTGTGTATATAAGCACTCTATTTGCATGCATGAATGCATGACAGAAGAGGGGATCAAATTTCATTATAGGTGATTGTGAGCCACCAAGTGGTTGCTGGGAATTGAACTCTGGATGAGCAGCCAGCATTTTTTTGTTGTTGTTGTTTGTTTTTTAGACAGGGTCTCTCTATGTAGCCCTGGTTGTCCTGGACACTCTTTGTACACCAGGCTGGACTTGAACTCACAGAGATCCGCCTACCTCTGCCTCCCAAGTGCTGGGATTAAAGATGTGCGCCACCACACCCGGCTAAGTGCTCTTAACCTGAGCCACCCCTCTAGCCCTGCTTTCAAACATGGATCTTCATGTATCCAACCTGGATTAGGAATTAAACCTAGGGCTTTGTATATGGCAGTCACAAGCTCTGCTGCGGGACTGTACTTCTAACCCTTCAACACTGGGGATCTACCGCTTCCCACATCCCGTGCCAGGCACTGGCATACAGGAGAAATAGTCTCAACCACCAGACTAGAATAGTGAACCACTGTTAAACAGAACTACAGAAAAAGCACATTTTAAATGTCCTCCTAGCCACTGTTTAAAACAATAAACACACTGCCGGGTATGGTGGCGCATGCCTTTAATCCCAGTACTCAGGAGGCAGAGGCAGTTGGATCTCTTTGAGTTTGAGGCCAGCCTGGTCTCCATAACATCATTTCAACATTTAACTAGTCTAAATAAGTTAAGATTATAGCCAGGCAAGGGGGTCCACACCTTTAATCCCAGCACTTGGGAGGCAGAAGCTGGTGGACTGGTGTGAATTGGAGGCCAGCCTGGTCTACAAAGTGAGTCCAGGACAGCCAAGGCTACACAGAGAAACCCTGTCTCAAAAAACAAAAACAAACAAACAAAAATATTATGATTATTTGGCATTCTTTTTCTTCACACTGAATCTTTGCTCTCTGGTATATATTTGACACTTAAGCATATTCTAACATGAACTAGCGACATGCCAAGCGCTCAGTAGCTACAGGAAGCTCACAGCTACTGGTCTAGATGCAGAGAATTAGTGGCTGTCAAAAAAACTGAGACCAGCCGGGCGTGGTGGCCCACGCCTTTAATCCCAGCACTCGGGAGGCAGAGGCAGGCAGATCGCTGTGAGTTTGAGGCCAGCCTGGTCTACAAAGTGAGTCCAGGATGGCCAAGGCTACACAGAGAAACCGTGTCTCGAAAAACAAAACAAAACAAAAAAAAAAAAGAACTGAGACCAGTTAAGTCTTATACCTCAAAAACCTGCCCCATAGTTACTTCTTGGGTCACAGCGAAGATGGCGCAGAGATGAACACAGGAGTGTGCAGAGGCTTACCCGTCAAACGATGAGCTGGTGCAGTCATAGACCATCTCCCTGTTACCCTTCATTTGTAGGTAGGCATCACAATTGTCACACCCATCATATTCAAACTGGTCTATAGTCTAGAAAGGAAAAAAAAAAAAAAACAGAAAGGATGAGCACGACGAACAAGGTCTTACTATTTCGACGCCATCAACCCTTTGGTTCTCTGCGTAGCCCAATACTGCTGCTCTCCAAACTATTCCTAAATCCCACCCTCACACCCTTTCGTCTCTCGTCCCTAATTCAGCTTGTATACTTTTCCTAGTCTCTTTGGCGTCAGGTTACCCCCTCTCTCAACAGCTTTGGCTCCTAAAGTCTTTCCAGTCAACACAGTAAGGTCACAGAACGTCTGCTGGGGAGCCAAACTTGTGCTAGGAGCTGAGGACTGAAAGGCAGGTCCTATCGCCGCTGCCCTCGGCAGGCACTTAAGCCCTGCTCTCATGTCTTCGACGTAAACAGCGGCTCCCTGAGGCTTCACTCCCCTGGCGACCTCCCGGGATCTCAGATCCTTTTCTTTCCTGTCTCTGGCCCCATTTCACCTTCTTACTGCCCTTCTGCTTCCCCAATCGCTTCTACAACCAAGGCCCCGAAGAACACCTTGACTAAGGAGCACAGCAAACAAGCCCGCAGATGCCGCAGGTCCTTCGGCACCGTCTCCAGGGCCATCTTCACCGAAACGATAAAACACAGGGAAAGACAGTCACAGGTACCACAGACGCAGGAAGTAAACAGACCATTACCCAGAGTGCTCATCACTTCCTGTACGTAACTTCCTTTTCCGGTGCAGGCGGTCGCCGGCCCCGCCTCCCCCCCTGGAGAAGATGGTTTCTCCCGCGGGGGAGTGTGGGCGGGGCAGCCGGCGGCCACCTGGGCTCGCGCGCGTCCGTCACCTGAACTTGCGTGAGCGAGCGGAAGACGGTGCTGGGGGCTGTTGGGCCCGAAGGGGCGGGACAGGAGGGTGTGGTCAGCGCATGCGCAGGAGGTGTGGCGCGGAGCGGCTTGCGGAACCGAGCGCTGCAACGCGGGCCTTTTGATGTAGTCCCCTGGTTGCAGGCCCGGGATCTCTCAGGATTCCCGGGGAAAACCTAGATTTGTCTGCGTGTATTATTTTGTTTGCTTATTTATTGAGACAGTAAATGGTAATTCCTAAGACGGCCTCCAACTTTCTGCATACTGGACGGTGACCTTGAATTTCTGATCTTCCTTGCCTTCACGGGAGTGCTAGGATTATGGGCGCGCCATCCCGCCTGGGTATTTTACTCCCCCTCTCCCCCTCTCCCCGAGACAGCGTTTCTCTGCGTAACGTCCTGAAACTCGCTCTGTAGACCAGGCTGGCCTCGAACTCACAGAGACCTGCCTGCCTCTGTCTCCCGAATCCTGGGATTAAAGGCGTGCGCCACCATCGCTCAGCGGTATTTTTACTTTTCTGAGGCAAGGCGGGCCCGGTATTCCCGGCCCTGTTCTCAGCCTCCCGATTGCTCAGAATATAAGCCTGCCGCTTCGTGCTAGGTTGTTTTCAAACTTGAGGCAATGAATCCTTACTTTTCTGGATCTTCTGCAGAGAAAGAAAACAAACCCGGCGAGGCCCCACCGCTTCTTGTAACTGCGTGATAGGATTTCGTTTGCAGTCCACAGGAATGCTAGCTTGAGACGCACGGATGACCGGGGGTGGAACGCGTATTTAATTCCATCTAAAAGCCTCTCGTTTGCGCGTCCCAGCTGATAATTTACGCTTTGTAAAACTCTTGGCACATTTAGACATCCCATGAGAACGTCTGTAGATTAGCCCTCTCATTTCTCAAACGCTTCCCCGCCGCCCCCCCCCCCCCCACACCTCGGCTGCTACTGAACTGTGTAGGACGCAGAATTCCTTGCCTTCTGACACCTAGTATCCTGAACAAGCCACACAGAAGCACCAAGGTATGGTGCAGTGTGAGAAAGCAAAGGTTCTTCCCGACCCTAGGGGATTTGTCGAGGGCACAGACCCTCGAGCCCTTGGCAGGGACTCTCCCCACCCCCACTCCAAGAATTCATACAGAAAAGGTGCCATTTTTCTTGGAGTGTAGGCAGAGCGTAGGCATTTGTGTTTATCTGAATTGGAGCGCTGGGATATAAATAGTCGCAATCCCTGCTGTTGTGTCCTTTACGGCCCATCTAATTGAAACTGAACTACAAACAGCAAGACTGATTCTTGGCTGTGTCCCAAGCTGCATTCTAACAGAGTCACTGAGTGGGGTTTAGATACTTTCTAGCACTGGGAAATAGCTTTCCAGTTTGGAATATATACATTTTTAAAAATATATTTTCATTGTGCTATCTCATGTGAGTCTTGTATCAACTCTGAAGGAGGATCATTTTATTTCTGGAAAAAGCTAGCACCCTGCTGGGAAGCTGGCTCAGAACCCACCACATAAAAGCTGGGGATAAGCTGGGCGGCGGTGGGCACACGCCTTTAATTCCAGCACTTGGGAGGCAGAGGCTGTCTGATTAGTGTGAGTTCGAGGCCAGCCTGGTCTGCAAAGCAAGTCCAGGACAGCCAAGGCTATACACAGAGAAACCCTGTCTACAAAAACAAAAAGCTGGGCATAATGGAATGCTGCAGCTATAATCACAGCACTAGGGTCCAGCGATAGGCAGATCCCAGGGCCTCTAGGCAGATTCAGTGAGAGATCCTTTTTGTTTGTATGTTTGTTTGTTTGGAAACAGAGTCTCTTTATTATGTAGGTCTGGCTGTCCTGGAACTTGCTATGTAGATTAGGCTGGCCTCAAACTCACACCTGAATGTCTACACATGCCTACCAAGGCACAGTATTTGCTTAGGGTCACAAAATCAGTCACTGAAGCGTCAGAGTGATCAAAAGTATAGTACAGATGAATAACTGTGATGATGAGAATCCAGGTATGCTGCTTTCTCTGATCTTACTGGGGATTTAAAACTGCCCTATCCTGACCAGCCTTTGATCTCACCAATAACATAGTCAGACATTAGCGGTACACATCTGTGAGCCCAGTAATTGGGAGGAGAAACAGGATCATCCGTTGGAGCCTAGACTCAGCTATGCAGCGAATTGGGGGGTCAGGCTGGACCTCAAAAACCCAACGAGAAGAAATGAAAAAGATGGAATTGTTATCCTGAGTGAAAATCATAACGAAATAAAACCACGAGGCCAGATCATATTTATGGATAAATATATTAGCAAATAAATACATTTCTCAACATAGTGCCTGATTCAAGCATCTTTCTGTCTGGTTCAGATATAAATACCCATGTGGGTGCCTGGGTGCCAGTCTCCCCACTGACTGAGGAGAGAAGGTTCCCAAGTAGAACCCCATGCCCATTATGTCCCCACATTCACATTGCAGGCAAGGGTCAGGATGCCCTGGGTGCTGAGCTGCAGGAGGCCCCTCAGCCCTTGCCTTGGTACAAGCTGCCCAGGCCAACCTTTTGCTCCAGTTCCGTGTGCGCACCTTCTGCTGGGTTGCTGGTGTGTATGGCTCATACCGGGAAGGTTAGCCACTGGGCCCCGCACACCCACAGGGTCTCGACAATTCTCCAGCTCTGCTCTGAGAACCTCTCTGAGAGTTCTGTCCTTGCTCGGCTACAATTCCGCCTTCATATCATCCTCCCTCCTCCCAGACGAAGTTTAGTAGACATTCCTCTTTGCCTGCCTTGGATTTAGAGACCAGAGATCTTCGAGGAACAGTTACTCCCCCTAGTCCTGTCCTCTACCTCAGAGGACCTGGAGTTGCCGGAGTGACAAGGAGTTTGGTAATCCAAAGGTTCTTCCCTAATCTGTCAAAGTCCCCACCTCTGGGACCGAACTCTAGACCCTGGCTCCCCAAAGCCTGCAATTTAAGATCAGTTTTAAGAACAGGGAGGAAGAATCTCTCCTCCTGAGCACCAAGGAGGCAGGCACTGGCTGGAGACGGTGCAGAGACCTCTCTAGGGACTGGGGCTCACCTAAACTCCTTGTTATTTTGTGAAGAAGGAAAAAAAAAAAAAAGATAAAGCTGAAGTTGCCCCAGTGAAGCCTTGAGGGGAGGTGAGAAGTAGCTATACACTCGGCTGACCCCACTGGCTTGTGTGAACCATGAAGCCTAGGCCAGAGGAAAGCCAGCAGAGGGACCCAGCAGGGGACCCAGCGGGGGCTTGGGGAAAAGAGCAGCACCTTTAGGACACCTAGATATTCACCCATAGCTTCCTGTCAAAAACTCAGCCATCAGGGATCCACCTCACAAGTGCATACTGGCTGGTTGTCTGGCTTCCTGCACGGTAGGTGTGTTCTGAAGACAAGACCCCAAGCTAGGGGCAGAAAACAGCACCTCCCACCACCCACCACCCACCAGTGGTCCCAGGACGTATGGCAAAAAAAGAGATGCTTGCTGAGGTCCTTGCTTCTCCCGGGAGCAGGAGCCTGTGCTGGGTGGAAGCCTGGGTCTTCTAGAACGCACTCTTGGCTGACCGTCTTGTGTCACACAGCCTGTTCACACAGCTCTTCCAGCTCCTCCTCCGAGCCTGCATGAGAAGAGGAGAGGAGAACAGAGGTCACCGAGGGTCCAGCTAGTCTCCTGTGCGTCTCCCACCCGTGGAGACTGTGGCTGGGGAGGGAGCACAAAGAGGGAGACGCAGGAAACAGGTCTGCAAAGGTGATTAAATTGAAAGCTGAGAGGGGACCACTGGGAAACAGGAGAGAAAAACAAACCTAGAGAAATACTTACAGCGACCCGCTGTGACCAGTACTTACTATTCATCCGTTCGCCTGATAAATATTTATTAAGCATTCATTGTGAACTTGGCTTGCTACCATTTGCTGAACAGAATAGCCAAAAGAAAAGGCTGGGAGAGAGAGCATGCATGCACATGGATATTATGACAGCGGCACGGAGCTAGGGTCATAAGCGAGGCCTCGGGGGAGGAAAGCGCATCCCGCACAGCAGTAGGACAGACTTTCTGACAGTGCAGGTGCGGGAGTTGGTTTTTACAGGAATGGTAAGCAGAGGGATGGTAAGAGACAGGGAGCTCAGCGGGCCATCCTGGGCAGCAGGAACTGTAATTAGTGTTTACCCAACCGTGACTAAAGCAGAGGAAGGGAAGGGAACTAGATAAAAGTAGATGGTGCTGGAGCCCTGAGGGCTGCACTAGGTTAGATTTCTCCTGCCTATGGACATAACAGAGCATTTGATTTTATTTTGTCTTTTTTTTTTTTTTTTTTTCCAGAGCTGAGGACCGAACCCAGGGCCTTGCGCTTGCTAGGCAAGCGCTCTACCACTGAGCTAAATCCCCAACCCCAAGCATTTGATTCTAGATAGGTCACTGAATGGCTGGTGACCCTGACAGGAGGGGTAGAGGGAGCTAGCTGTACTGTACATCCCTATGGGGGTCAGGCCTCCTGACTTCATGGCCCTGTCAGAGGGAGGCTCTTGCTTTTACCTTCAGGCTGTATGCCACATGGGTAGGAG